>NC_057814.1:601505211-601816713 GCF_018294505.1 Triticum aestivum
GTGTTGAGTATGTGTTTTGTATTGCACATGTATTGGAGTTGTGGCCCACCTCCTAGTCTTGTATAGTTGAGGTAGAGGCCTTCCCTTGTATTATATATACGTGCACCAGCACCCCATCAATACAACGATTATTGTATTGCAAACTTTCCCGTCTACATTTTGAAAACGATCTCCCCGCAGCTCGAGCACCGTCGGCATTTTTCTATAAGAAAGATATTTGATCTTTTTTTGTTAATTATTGCACTCTCAATATAGTTTAATTTTCCTTTTATTTCAGAGACAGACGGTTAACCACATCGAATTGGGTTGACCGCTATAGGAACAGAAGATCAATCCTAGACGCCAGTGTCGGCATTGCAGTTTTCAGGGGCGAAGTACACCCTGCTGGCGGCGAGGTCGTAGACGAAGCGCGTGCCCACTTGCGTCGCTGGGCCGATGACGGTAATCTGCGGGTTCGGTTTCACGGTGAGGCACATGTCTTGATCCTGCAGGACAAACAGCTTTTTCGGCGTGAGCACAAGGTCCTGCTCGGATTCGAAGTGCAGCGTCACCGTCGGCCAGTGCGACAAGATGGCCCACGTCACGCGGAAGCAGAGACCGAAGTTGTGGCGGGGTACGCGCGGCACCCCGAGCCTCCTGCCGTGCTCCACCAGGGCGTGCTCCAGGATGTCGTACGCATGCCTGATCATGAACGTACCCCCCCAGAACATCCCGGTGTCAAGCACGCAACCACTGTGCCAACTGCCATCCGCGAGCTTTCGGCGCCTTAACACCTCCGTCAGGTTCCCGCCCAGCCACGTCCTGCCAAAGCTGATGCCGGCGAGGTTGACGTAGTAGGCGCTCGCCTCGGGGTAGAGCAGCCTAGTGCTCTTCATGTGCCTCGTGTCGACCGGGATGTCACTGCCGAACCGGAGGAACCCGTGACGGTTCCCCTGCGGGAAGAAGAGGCAGTAGGAGAAGCTATGCAAGCCGCCACGGCCCAGTAACCAGATGAGCGATAGGTACGTCTTTCCCAGGGCGAGGATGCCGGCAAGCACTCCGTGGCTTCTGAAACACTTGCTGATGTGCGCGCAGCCAATGACGACGGCGGGTTCGACCGCTGATAACCC
Organism: Triticum aestivum; assembly: GCF_018294505.1. Lineage (NCBI taxonomy): Eukaryota > Viridiplantae > Streptophyta > Magnoliopsida > Poales > Poaceae > Triticum > Triticum aestivum. Next base: position 601,506,321 of record NC_057814.1, read on the forward strand.
ACAAGTATAGGGGATCGCAACAGTTTTCAAGGGTAGAGTATTCAACCCAAATTTATTGATTCGACACAAGGGGAGCCAAAGAATATTCTCAAGTATTAGCAGTTGAGTTGTCAATTCAACCACACCTGGATAACTTAATATATGCAGCAAAGTATTTAGTAGCAAAGTAATATGGAAGTAACGGTAACAATAGCAAAAGTAATATTTTTGGGTTTTGTAGTGATTGTAACAGTAGCAACGGAAAAGTAAATAAGCGAAGAACAATATGTGAAAAGCTCATAGGCATTGGATCGATGATGGATAATTATGCCGGATGTGGTTCATCATGTAACATGAAGGAAATATGCCCTAGAGGCAATAATAAAGTTATTATTTATTTCCTTATATCATGATAAATGTTTATTATTCATGCTAGAATTGTATTAACCGGAAACATAATACATGTGTGAATACATAGACAAACAGAGTGTCACTAGTATGCCTCTACTTGACTAGCTCGTTAATCAAAGATGGTTATGTTTCCTAGCCATAGACATAAGTTGTCATTTGATTAACGAGATCACCTCATTAGGAGAATGACGTGATTGACTTGACCCATTCCGTTAGCTTAGCACCCGATCGTTTAGTATGTTGCTATTGCTTTCTTCATGACTTATACATGTTCCTCTGACTATGAGATTATGCAACTCCCGTTTACCGGAGGAACACTTTGTGTGCTACCAAACGTCACAACGTAAATGGGTGATTATAAAGGTGCTCTACAGGTGTCTCCAAAGGTACTTGTTGGGTTGGCGTATTTCGAGATTAGGATTTGTCACTCCGATTGTCGGAGAGGTATCTCTGGGCCCACTCGGTAATGCACATCACTATAAGCCTTGCAAGCATTGTGACTAATAAGTTAGTTGCGGGATGATGTGTTACGGAACGAGTAAAGAGACTTGCCGGTAACGAGATTGAACTAGGTATCGAGATACCGACGATCGAATCTCGGACAAGTAACAAACTGATGACAAAGGGAACAATGTATGTTGTTATGCGGTCTGACCGATAAAGATCTTCGTAGAATATGTGGGAGCCAATATGGGCATCCAGGTCCCGCTATTGGTTATTGACCGGAGAGGTGTCTCGGTCATGTCTACATAGTTCTCGAACCCGTAGTGTCCGCACGCTTAAAGTTACGATGACAATTTTATTATGAGTTTATGTATGTTGATGTACCGAAGGAGTTTGGAGTCCCGGATGAGATCGGGGACATGACGAGGAGTCTCGAAATGGTCGAGACGTAAAGATCGATATATTGGACGAATATATTCGGACTTCGGAAAGGTTCCGAGTGATTCGGGTATTTTTCGGAGTACCGGAGAGTTACGGGAATACGTATTGGGCCTTATTGGGCCATACGGGAAAGAAGAAAAAGGGCCTCAAGGGTGGCCGCACCCCTCCCCTTGGTCTGGTCCGAATTGGACTAGGGAAGGGGGGCGCCCCCTTCCTTCCTTCTCTTTTTCCCTTCCTCTTTTCCTATTCCATATGGGAGGTGGAATCCTACTAGGACTAGGGAGTCCTAGTAGGACTCCACACTTGGTGCGCCCCCTCCTAGGGCCGACCTCCTCCTCCCTTGCTCCTTTATATACGGGGGCAGGGGGCACCCCAGAGACACAACAATTGATCCTTGAGATCTCTTAGCCGTGTGCGGTGCCCCCTCCACCATATTACACCTCGATAATACCGTTGCGGAGCTTAGGCGAAGCCCTGCGCCGGTGGAACATCATCATCGTCACCACGCCGTCGTGCTGACAAAACTCTCCCTCAACACTCGGCTGGATCGGAGTTCGAGGGACGTCATCGAGCTGAACGTGTGTAGAACTCGGAGGTGCCGTGCGTTCGGTACTTGATCGGTCGGATCGTGAAGACGTACGACTACATCAACCGCGTTGTGATAACGCTTCTGCTATCGGTCTACAAGGGTACGTGGACAACACTCTCCCCTCTCGTTGCTATGCATCACCATGATCTTGCGTGTGCGTAGGAATTTTTTTGAAATTACTACGTTCCCCAACAGTGGCATCCGAGCCTGGTTTTATGCGTTGATGCTATGCACGAGTAGAACACAAGTGAGTTGTGGGCGATATAAGTCATACTGCTTACCAGCATGTCATACTTTGGTTCAGCGGTATTGTGAGATGAAGCGGCCCGGACCGACATTACGCGTACGCTTACGCGAGACTGGTTTCACCGTTCGGAGCACTCGTTGCTTAAAGGTGACTGGCGGGTGTCTGTCTCTCTCACTTTAGTTGAACCGAGTGTGGCTACGCCCGGTCCTTGCGAAGGTTAAAACAACACCAACTTGACAAACTATCGTTGTGGTTTTGATGCGTAGGTAAGAACGGTTCTTGCTAAGCCCGTAGCAGCCACGTAAAATATGCAACAACAAAGTAGAGGACGTCTAACTTGTTTTTGCAGGGCATGTTGTGATGTGATATGGTCAAGACATGATGTGATATAATGTGTTGTATGAGATGATCATGTTTTGTAACCGATTTATCGGCAACTGGCAGGAGCCATATGGTTGTCGCTTTATTGTATGAGATGCAATCACCATGTAATAGTTTTACTTTATCACTAAGCGGTAGCGATAGTCGTAAAAGCAATAAGTTGGCGAGACGACAACGATGCTACGATGGAGATCAAGGTGTCGCGCCGGTGACGATGGTGATCATGACGGTGCTTCGGAGATGGAGATCACAAGCACGGTGCTTCGGAGATGGAGATCACAAGCACAAGATGATGATGGCCATATCATATCACTTATATTGATTGCATGTGATGTTAATCCTTTATGCATCTTATCTTGCTTTGATTGACGGTAGCATTATAAGATGATCTCTCACTAAAATTTCAAGATAAAAGTGTTCTCCCTGAGTATGCACCGTTGCAAAAGTTCTTCGTGCTGAGACACCACGTGTTAATCGGGTGTGATAGGCTCTACGTTCAAATACAACGGGTGCAAAACAGTTGCACACGCGGAATACTCAGGTTAAACTTGACGAGCCTAGCATCTACAGATATGGCCTCGGAACACAGAGACCGAAAGGTCGAGCGTGAATCATATAGTAGATATGATCAACATAGTGATGTTCACCATTGAAACTACTCCATCTCACGTGTTAATCGGACATGGTTTAGTTGCTTTGGATCACGCAATCACTTAGATGATTAGAGAGATGTCTATCTAAGTGGGAGTTCTTAAGTAATATGATTAATTGAACTTAAATTTATCATGAACTTAGTCCTGATAGTATTTTGCAAATTATGTTGTAGATCAATAGCTCGCGTTGTTGCTTCCCTGTGTTTATTTTTTGTTCCTAGAGAAAAATTATGTTGAAAGATGTTAGTAGCAAAGATGCGGATTGGATACGTGATCTGAGGATTATCCTCATTGCTGCACAGAAAAATTATGTCCTTGATGCACCGCTAGGTGACAGACCTATTGCAGGAGTAGATGCATACGTTATGAACGTTTGGCTAGCTCAATATGATGACTACTTGATAGTTTAGTGCACCATGCTTAACGGCTTAGAATCGGGACTTCAAAGACGTTTTGAACGTCATGGACCATATGAGATGTTCCAGGAGTTGAAGTTAATATTTCAAGCAAATACCCGAGTTGAGAGATATGAAATCTCCAACAAGTTCTATAGCAAAAAGATGGAGGAGAATCGCTCAACTAGTGAGCATGTGCTCAGATTGTCTGGGTACTACAATCGCTTGAATCAAGTGGGAGTTTATCTTCCAGATAAAATAGTGATTGACAGAATTCTCTAGTCACCATCACCAAGTTAGTAGAACTTCGTGATGAACTATGGTATGCAAGGGATGACGAAAGTAATTCCCGAGCTCTTCGTGATGCTGAAATCGACGAAGGTAGAAATCAAGAAAAACATCAAGTGTTGATGGTTGACGAGACCACTTCAAGTGTTGATGGTTGACGAGACCGCTAGTTTCAAGAAAAGGGCAAAGGGAAAAAGGGGAACTTCAAAAAGAACGGCAAGCAAGTTGCTGCTCAAGTGAAGAAGCCTAAGTCTGGTCCTAAGCCTGAGACTAAGTGCTTCTACTGCAAAGGGACTGGTCACTGGAAGCGGAACTACACCAACTATTTGGTGGATAAGAAGGATGGCAAAGTGAACAAAGGTATATTTGATATACAGATTATTGATGTGTACTTTACTAGTGTTTATAGCAATCCCTCGGTAATTGATACTGGTTCAGTTGCTAAGAGTAGTAACTCGAAACGGGAGTTGCAGAATAAACAGAGACTAGTAAAAGTGAACAAAGGTATATTTGATATACAGATTATTGATGTGTACTTTACTAGTGTTTATAGCAACCCCTCGGTAATTGATACTGGTTCAGTTGCTAAAGAGTAGTAAGTCGAAAACGGGAGTTGCAGAATAAACAGAGACTAGTAAAAGGCGAGGTGACGATGTGTGTTGGAAGTAGTTCCAAGATTGATATGATCATCATCGCACACTCCCTGTACTTTCGGGATTAGTGTTGAAACTAAATAAGTGTTATTTGGTGTTTGCGTTGAGCATGAATATGATCTGATCATGTTTATTGCAATACGGTTATTCATTTAAGTTAGAGAACAATTGTTGTTCTGTTTACATGAATAAAACCTTTATGGTCATACACACCAACGAAAATGGTTTGTTGGATCTCGATCGTAGTGATACACATATTCATAATATTGAAGCCAAAAGATGCAAAGTTAATAATGATAGTGCAACTTATTTGTGGTACTGCCGTTTAGGTCATATTGGTGTAAAGCGCATTAAGAAATTCCATACTGATGGGATTTTGGAATCACTTGATTATGAATCACTTGATGCTTGCGAACCGTGCCTCATGGGCAAGATGACTAAAACGCCGTTCTCCGGAACTATGGAGAGAGCAACAGATTTGTTGGAAATCATACATACAGATGTATGTGGTCCGATGAATATTGAGGCTCGTAGCAGGTATCACTATTTTCTGACCTTCACAGATGATTTGAGCAGATATGGGTATATCTACTTGATGAAACACAAAGTCTGAAACATTTGAAAAGTTCAAAGAATTTCAGAGTGAAGTGGAGAATCATCGTAACAAGAAAATAAAAGTTTCTACGATATGATCGCAGAGGTAAAATATTTGAGTTACGAGTTTGGCCTTCAGTTAAAACAATGTGAAATAGTTTCACTACTCACGCCACCTGGAACACCACAGTGTAATGGTGTGTCCGAACGTCATAACCGTACTTTATTGGATATAGTGCAATCTATGATGTCTCTTACCAATTTACCACTATCGTTTTGGGTTATGCATTAGAGACAGCTACATTCACGTTAAATAGGGCACCATCAAAATCCGTTGAGACGACTCCTTATGAACTGTGGTTTGGCAAGAAACCAAAGTTGTCGTTTCTTAAAATTTTGGGGTTGCGATGCTTATGTGAAAAAATTTCATCCTGATAAGCTCAAACCCAAATCGGAGAAATGTGTCTTCATAGGATACCCAAAGGAGACAGTTGGGTACACCTTCTATCACAGATCCGAAGGCAAGACATTCGTTGCTAAGTATGGATCCTTTCTAGAGAAGGAGTTTCTCTCGAAAGATGTGAGTGGGAGGAAAGTAGAACTTGATGAGGTAACTGTACCTGCTCCCTTATTGGATCACATAAATCTGTTCCTGTGACTTCTACACCAATTAGTGAGGACGTTAATGATGATGATCATGTAACTTCAGATCAAGTTACTACCAAACCTCGTAGGTAAACTAGAGTAAGATCCGCACCAGAGTGGTACGGTAATCCCGTTCTGGAGGTTATGTTACTAGACCATGACGAACCTACGAACTATGAAGAAGCGATGGTGAGCCCAGATTCCACAAAATGGCTTGAGGCCATGAAATCTGAGATGAGATCCATGTATGAGAACAAAGTGTGGAGTTTGGTTGACTTGCCCGATGATCGGCAAGCAATTGAGAATAAATGGATTGTCAAGAGGAAGACGGACGCTGATAGTAGTATCACTATCTACAAAGCTAGAATTGTCGCAAAAAGGTTTTCGACAAGTTCAAGATGTTGACTACGATGAGAGTTTCTCACTCGTATCTATGCTTAAGTCTGTCCGAATCATGTTAGCAATTGCCGCATTTTATGAAATCTGGCAAAGGGATAAACAAAACAGCATTCCTTGATGGATTTATTAAAGAAGAGTTGTATATGATACAACCAGAAGGTTTTGTCAATCCTAAAGGTGCTAACAAAATATGCAAGCTCCAGCGATCCATCAATGGACTGGTGCAAGCATCTCGGAGTTGGAATATACGCTTTGATAAGTTGATCAAAGCATATAGTTGTATACAGACTTGCGGTGAAGCCTGTATTTACAAGAAAGTGAGTGGGAGCACTACAGCATTTCTGATAAGTATATGTGAATGACATATTGTTGATCGGAAATAATGTAGAATTATTCTGCAAAGCATAAAGGAGTGTTTGAAAGGAGTTTTTCAAAGATAGACCTCGGTGAAGCTGCTTACATATTGAGCATCAAGATCTATAGAGATAGATGAAGACGCTTGATAAGTTTTTCAATGAGTACATACCTTAACAAGATTTTGAAGTAGTTCAAAATAGAACAGTCAAAGAAAGAGTTCTTGCCTGTGTTACAAGGTGTGAAATTGAGTAAAGACTCAAAGCCCGACCACGGCAAAAGATAGAAAGAGAATGAAAGTCATACCCTATGCCTTGGCCATAGGTTCTATAAAGTATGCCATGCTGTGTACCAGATCTATTGTATACCCTACACTGATTTTGGCAAGGGAGTACAATAGTGATCTAGGAGTAGATCACTGGACAGCGGTCAAAATTATCCTTATTGGAATAAGGATATGTTTCTCGATTATGGAAGTGACAAAAGGCTCGTCGTAAAAGGTTACGTCGATGCAAGTTTTGACACTAATCTAGATGACTCTAAGTCTCGGTCTTAGATACATACTGAAAGTGGGAGCAATTAGCTAGAGTAGCTCCATGCAGAGCATTGTAGACATAGAAATTTGCAAAATACTTACGGATCTGAATGTGACAGACCCGTTGACTAAAATTATCTCACAAGCAAAACATGATCACACCTTAGTACTCTTTGGGTGTTAATCACATAGCGATGTGAACTAGATTACTGACTCTAGTAAACCCTTTGGGTGATTGTCACATGACGATGTGAACCATGGGTGTTAATCACATGGTGATGTGAACTATTCATGTTAAATCACATGGCGATGTGAACTAGATTATTGACTCTAGTGCAAGTGGGAGACTGAAGGAAATATGCCCTAGAGGCTATAATAAAGTTATTATTTATTTCCTTATATCATGATAAATGTTTATTATTCATGCTAGAATTGTATTAACCGAAAACATAATACATGTGTGAATACATAGACAAACAGAGTGTCACTAGTATGCCTCTACTTGACTAGCTCGTTAACCAAAGATAGTATTCGGACTTCGGAAAGGTTTCGAGTGATTCGGGTATTTTTCGGAGTACCGGAGAGTTACGGGAATACGTATTGAGCCTTATTGGGCCATACGGGAAAGAAGAAAAAGGGCCTCAAGGGTGGCCGCACCCCTCCCCTTGGTCTGGTCCGAATTGGACTAGGGAAGGGTGGCGCCCCTTCCTTCCTTCTCTTTTTCCCTTCCTCTTTTCCTATTCCATATGGGAGGTGGAATCCTACTAGGACTAGGGAGTCCTAGTAGGACTCCACACTTGGTGCGCCCCCTCCTAGGGCCGGCCTCCTCCTCCTTTGCTCCTTTATATACGGGGGCAGGGGGCACCCCAGAGACACAACAATTGATCCTTGAGATCTCTTAGCCGTGTGCGGTGCCCCCCTCCACCATATTACACCTTGATAATACCGTTGCGGAGCTTAGGCGAAGCCCTGCGTCGGTGGAACATCATCATCGTCACCACGCCGTCGTGCTGACAAAACTCTCCCTCAACACTCGGCTGGATCGGAGTTCGAGGGACGTCATCGAGCTGAACGTGTGTAGAACTCGGAGGTGCCATGCGTTCGGTACTTGATCGGTCGGATCGTGAAGACGTACGACTACATCAACCGCGTTGTGATAACGCTTCCGCTGTCGGTCTACGAGGGTACGTGGACAACACTCTCCCCTCTCGTTGCTATGCATCACCATGATCTTGCGTGTGCGTAGGAATTTTTTTGAAATTACTATGTTCCCCAACACTCCGCGGTGCGATGCAAATTATATTTGGGCCTCTGTGCTTCATCACTTTGCTTTTCCTTCGAGCTTTGGCTCGATGAGCCCCTCAAAAATCTCTTCATTATTTTCTGAAAAATTCTGAAATTTTTAGTAACTTCAAAAAAAAGTGAACCAAGCTCAACAAAATTGATAGCAACTACTCCTACAAGTGCCTAGAGCCTATATCAAGCATTAGAACTACTTGGAACCATATAAATTTGACATGCAAGCTCAAGAACATGGTCACCTAGGCAGCACAAATTTGCAATGAATAAAGCACTAGAACAAAAACTAATTGGACCAATGGAGGAGTCACATACCAAGGAACAATCTCCCCAAGCAGTTTTGTGGGAGGTGCTTTGAGCAAGGAGATCGAAAATCGCAGCAAAATGAGCTAGAACTCGTGCTTGAGCTGGATGGTGATTTTTCGGGAGTAAGAAGAAGTGTGTGGGTGCAGGAATAAGTGGAGGGGAGCCACCATGGGCCCACGAGGCAGGGGGCGCGCCCAGGGGGGTAGGGAGCGCCCTCCACCCTCGTGGCCAGGTGCTTGAACCTCCTGCTGTGTTCTCAGTGCCAGATATTCTCAAATATTCCAGAAAAAATCATATTCCATTTTCAGGGCATTTGGAGAACTTTTATTTCGGGGTATTTTTATATTGCACGGATAAGTCAGAAAACAGATAGGAAAATACTATTTTTACTTTATTTCAACTAAATAACAGAAAGTAAAAGGAGGGTACAAAAGGTTGTGCCTTCTAGTTTCATCCATCTCATGCTCATCAAAAGAAATCCATTAACAAGGTTGATCAGGTCTTGTTAACAAACTCATTCCGAATTGCATGAAACCGGAGAAATTTCGAAGAACACTATGTTAACCCAACAGGGATATGCACATCCCCAATAATAAGAATATCATATTTCTTCTTGACAGTAGGAAGAGGAAATTCAAAACCTCCAAAAATAATCGATGGAATTTTTCCAATAGAATTGATACTATGGACTTGAGGTTGTTTTCTCAGAAAGTGTACCGTATGCTCATTACCATTAACATGAAAAGTGACATTGCCTTTGTTGTAATCAATAACAGCCCCTGCAGTATTCAAAAAAGGTCTTTCAAGAATAATAGACATACTATCGTCCTCGGGAATATCAAGAATAACAAAGTCCGTTAAAATAGTAACGTTTGCAACCACAACAGGCACATCTTCACAAATACCGACAGGTATAGCAGTTGATTTATCAGCCATTTGCAAAGATATTTCAGTAGGTGTCAACTTATTCAAATCAAGTCTACGATATAAAGAGAGAGGCATAACACTAACACCGGCTCCAAGATCACATAAAGCAGTTTTAACATAGTTTCCTTTAATGGAGCATGGTATAGTGGGTATTCCTGGATCTCCTAGTTTCTTTGGTATTCCAACCTTAAAAGTATAATTAGCAAGCATGGTGGAAATTTCAGCTTCTGGTATCTTTCTTTTATTAGTGACAATATCTTTCATATACTTAGCATAAGGATTCATTTTGAGCATATCAGTTAATCGCATACACAAAAAGATAGGTCTGATCATTTTAGCAAAGCGCTCAAAATCCTCATCATCCTTTTTCTTGGATGGTTTGGGAGGAAAAGGCATGGGTTTTTGAACCCATGGTTCCCTTTCTTTACCGTGCTTCCTAGCAACAAAGTCTCTCTTATCATAACGTTGATTCTTTGATTGTGGGTTATCAAGATCAACAGCAGGTTCAATTTCTACATCATTGTCATTACTAGGTTGAGCATCATCATGAACATTTTCATTAGGTTCATGTTCATTACCAGATTGTGTTTCAGCATCAAAAATAGAGATATCATTTGGATTCTCAGGTGGTTCAGCAATAGGTTCATTAGAAGCATGCAAAGTCCTATCATTTTTCTTCTTCCTATTATTTCTCTGAGAATCTTGTTCAATTCTCTTAGGGTGGCCTTCAGGATACAAAGGTTCCTGAGTCATTCTACCAGTTCTAGTAGCCACTCTAACAGCATAGTCATTATTCTTACTATTTAATTCATTGAGCAAATCATTTTGGGCTTTAAGTACTTGTTCTACTTGAGTGGTAACCATAGAAGCATGTTTACTAATGAGTTTAAGTTCACCTTTAACATTAGCCATGTAATTACTCAAGTGTTCAAGCGTATCGGCATTGTATTTCAATTGTCTACCAAAATAAGCATTGAAGTTTTCTTGCCTAACCATGAAGTTATCAAACTCATCCAAGCATTGGCTAGCAATTTTAGTAGGAGGGATTTCAGCCTTATCATATCTATAGAGAGAATTTACCTTTACTACCTGTGTCGGGTTATCAAGACCATGTGTTTCTTCAATAGGTAATGGATGAGGATCACATATTTCTTCAACAGGCGGTAAATTAAGACCATGTATTTCTTCAATAGGAGGTAAATTCTTAACATCTTCAGCTTTAATACCCTTTTCTTTCATAGATTTCTTTGCCTCTTGCATATCTTCAGGACTGAGAAATAGAACACCTCTTTTCTTCGGAGTTGGTTTAGGAATAGGCTCAGGAGCTGTCTCAGGAAGTGTCCAATTATTTTCATTTGTCAACATATTATTCAATAGAATTTCAGCTGCATCCGGTGTTCTTTCCCTGAAAACAGAACCAGCACAACTATCCAGGTAATCTCTAGATGCATCGGTTAGTCCATTATAAAAGATATCAAGTATTTCATTTTTCTTAAGAGGATGATCAGGCAAAGCATTAAGTAATCGGAGAAGCCTCCCCCAAGCTTGTGGGAGACTCTCTTCTTCAATTTGCACAAAATTATATATTTCCCTTAAAGCAGCTTGTTTCTTATGAGCAGGGAAATATTTAGCAGAGAAGTAATAAATCATATCCTGGGGACTACGCACACAACCAGGGTCAAGAGAATTAAACCATATCTTAGCATCACCCTTTAATGAGAACGGAAATATTTTAAGGATATAAAGGTAGCGAGATTTCTCATCATTAGTGAACAGGGTGGCTATATCATTTAATTTAGTAAGATGTGCCACAACAGTTTCAGATTCATAGCCATGAACAGGATCAGATTCAACCAAAGTAATTATATCAGGATCAACAGAGAATTCATAATCCTTATCAGTAACACAGATAGATGAAGTAGCAAAAGCAGGGTCAGGTTTCATTCTAGCATTAAGATATTGCTGCTTCCATTTAGCTAATAACCCCTTGAGCTCATATCTATCTTTGCAAGCTAAAATAGCTGGAGCAGCTTCTTTTTCAAAAACATAACCCTATGGAACAACAGGAGAGTCTTCATCATCACTTTCATCAATATTATCAGTTTCAATAATTTCTTTCTCTCTAACCCTAGCAAGTTGTTCATCAAGAAATTCACCAAGTGGCACAGTAGTATCAAGCATAGAAGTAGTTTCATCATAAGTATCATGCATAGTAGAAGTGGCATCATCAATAACATGCGACATATCATAACGAATAGCAGAAGCAGGTTTAGGTGTCACAAGCTTACTCAAAACAGAAGGTGAATCAAGTGCAGAGCTAGATGGCAGTTCCTTACCTCCCCTCGTAGTTGAGGGATAAATTGTTGTCTTAGCGTCTTTCAAGTTCTTCATAGTGACCAGCAGATATAAATCCCAAGTGACTCAAAGAATGGAGCTATGCTCCCCGGCAACGGAACCAGAAAATAGTCTTGATAACCCACAAGTATAGGGGATCGCAACAATTTTCGAGGGTAGAGTATTCAACCCAAATTTATTGATTCGACACACGGGGAGCCAAAGAATATTCTCAAGTATTAGCAGTTGAGTTGTCAATTCAACCACACCTGGATAACTTAATATCTGCAGCAAAGTATTTAGTAGCAAAGTAATATGGAAGTAACGGTAACGATAGCAAAAGTAATATTTTTGGGTTTTGTAGTGATTGTAACAGTAGCAACGGAAAAGTAAATAAGCGAAGAACAACATGTGAAAAGCTCGTAGGCATTGGATCGGTGATGGATAATTATGCCAGATGCGGTTCAACATGTAACAGTCATAACATAGGATGACACAGAACTAGCTCCAATTCATCAATGTAATGTAGGCATGTATTCCAAATATAGTCATACGTGCTTATGGAAAAGAACTTGCATGACATCTTTTGTCCTACCCTCCCGTAGCAGCGGGGTCCTAATGGAAACTAAGGGATATTAAGGCCTCCTTTTAATAGAGTACCGGACCAAAGCATTAACACATAGTGAATACATGAACTCCTCAAACTATGGTCATCACCGGGAGTGGTCCCGATTATTGTCACTTCGGGGTTGCCGGATCATAACACATAGTAGGTGACTATAGAATTGCAAGATAGGATCAAGAACTCACATATATTCATGAAAACATAATAGGTTCAGATCTGAAATCATGGCACTCGGGCCCTAGTGACAAGCATTAAGCATAACAAAGTCATAGCAACATCAATCTCAGAACATAGGGATACTAGGGATCAAACCCTAACAAAACTAACTCGATTACATGATAGATCTCATCCAACCCATCACCGTCCAGCAAGCCTACGATGGAATTACTCACGCACGGCGGTGAGCATCATGAAATTGGTGATGGAGGATGGTTGATGATGACGATGGCGACGGATTCCGCTCTCCGGAGCCCCAAACGGACTCCAGATCAGCCCTCCCAAAAGGTTTTAGGGCTTGGCGGCGGCTCCGTACCGTGAAACGTGATGAATCCGTCTCTCTGATTTTTTTCCCCGAAAGTGAATATATGGAGTTGGAGTTGAGGTCGGTGGAGTGTCAGGGGGCCCACGAGGTAGGGGGGTGCGCCCTAGGGGGGCAGGCGCGCCCCCCACCCTCATGGACAGGGTGTGGCCCCCCTGACATGGATTTTTCTTCCAGTATTCCAAATAGATGTTCCGTGGAGTTTCAGGTCATTCCGAAAACTTTTGTTTCTGCACATAAATAACACCATGGAAAGTTTGCTAAAAACAGCGTCAGTCCGGGTTAGTTCCATTCAAATTATGCAAGTTAGAGTCCAAAACAAGGGCAAAAGTGTTTGGAAAAGTAGATACGACGGAGACGTATCAACCGCCGGCGTGGCGCCATGGCCCGAGGCCGCGAAGGACATGGTCTCATGGCCGAGCGCACCGCTTGCACTCGCGACACTGAGGAACATGGGGTTGCTCCTGAACCTGCACAAGCTTCCCCCCGGCGGCGAGCAAAGGTGGTTGGTGGGCGCGAGTGGGTGGAATGACGGCGAGGCCGTCGGGTTGAAGGGCGGCGACACCTGCTGAAACGGGTTTTGGATCGGCACACACTGCATCCACGTCAGGCTCTGGGTCATCTCCATCGCGAGGGTGTACGTTCGGCGGCCATGGCCCGTCCCAACGGTGGTGATGATGTTGTACCTCTCTTTGTGAGGCATGTGCGGCCGAAGTACGTTGGGGGCGTGCTCAACTGGCTCGTTCAGGTGCACGAAGCCGTCGTCGTCGACATGGATGGTACTGTTCCAACCGGGGCTAGGGACCAGGCGCAGGCTAAAGCCCTTGCTGCGGCCTGATGTGGCATCGTCAACTGCGACGACGACGGCAGGATGGAGGAGCGCCGCAAGCACCAGATGGAGGAGAAGAGCGTGATTGCAGAGGTCCATGGATGTGGCTGTTGGAGAGTTAATTAACTTGTTGGCTCGTGCACACGGTAGTGAGCACTCTTTTGTGTATGGGTTGGCTGCATTTATAATGAACCAAGAATCCTTTGTTGAGATTTGCATATCCCTTGTACACTTCTATGTACAGAAGGATTTGGCTGCATTTCTATCTATCTATCTATCTATCTATCTATCTATCTATATCAATACATCTATAAATCTATCTATATCTATCTATATATCTATTTATATCTATGCATATATACGCCTGTACAACTATCTATCGGTCTATCTATCTATCTATCTATCTATCTATACATTAGAGACTCTAAAAATTCTCATGTTAATCAGAAAATACGAGACGTTAATCTGGTGGGACCGAGTTATTATGGTTTAGATCTGTCCATTTAATATCCATATTAATCAAAAAATACAAGATATGCATCTGGTGGGACCGAGTTATTACGGTGTAGATCAACCCATGCAACACTTGGTTGTTATTTTGTTCAATTCTACGGAAATATTTTTGTTCTTAAAAGGCCCACATCCATGTAGAGAAGGGTTTGACTGCATTTATTGTCAATCCAAAATCCCTAGTTGGGATTTGCATATACCTTGCAACCCTCCATGTATACGAGGGATTGGCTGCGTTTAATATGACTCCAATATCCCTTATTGACATTTGCATATCCTTTAAACACCACCATGTAGAGGAAGATATAGTTGCATCTATTATGAATAAAAAAATCTCTTGTTGAGACTTGCATATCCATTACACACTTCCAGGTACTGCGAACTAATTTATGTCATAAACACAGGTAGGGGCACGAAGGCCCAAAAGATTTTGAAAAAAAAATCTTATACGACCAGATCGTATGCTCCACCAGGTTACACCCACTTTGATCCACAACACCTGTCATTATCAATCTCAAAGCAATCCACCATAATCTTGATTCCCCTCCGTTCTTTCTTTGACAATCGCTTGTTCTTAATCCCACCATCGTCTTCGATTTGGTACGACCTCTCACCGGCGGCCATAATGCGGCACGACAGAGCGTACTCCTGTCTGCACTACCCATTCAGCTCCTCCGTTAGGCCACAAGGTTAGTCAGGGTGACGAGCTGCATGAGCTCTTGTCGACAGCAACCGCGCTACATGACGGTGCATCATCCTCACAGTTGGCAAAACGGCTACATATACAGCCTATCGTCGTAGAGAGGATTTCAACCATGAGACTGTCGTTTGTAAAACTTGGTTGACATGGAGTCAGGAATGGAATCCTTGATTCGGATTTTGGCCTGATTTGTTTAAGACATGTTTTGTCAGGTGTCAACCATGGGGAGCGTCTAGCGTTCTCGCGCGTACGACCCGGTTGTAAAAGATTTTTTTTTTCAAAAGCTTTCATAGATCAAAGTGGCCACATTACAAAGATCAAATCAGGATGCACAAGAAATAATTACAACCTAGTCCTTGACATTTTCAAGTAGGTCCCTAATATGAGGATAGAAAACACATTTGGGTCCAAATTGCATCTCTGCGGCGGATCCAGCTGAGGGAATCCTGGATTAGGGGGTCATCGGGTGTCCGGTCTATTCGATATGGGCCGAACTAATGGGGCGTGAAGATAAAGCAGAAGGCTATCCCTCGTGTCCGGGTAGGACTCCTATATGCATGGACGACACGTTTGGTGTCCGGATGTACTATTTCCTTCCTCCGCAAACCGACTCTGTACAAACCTAGGCCCCTCCAGTGTGTATATAAACTGGAGGGTTTAGTCCGTAGAGGCTATCAGAATAATCATAGGCTAGACAACTAGGGTTTAGCCATTACGATCTCGAGGTAGATCAACTCTTGTAATCCCTATACTCTTCGAATACAATCAAGCAGGACGTAGAGTTTTGCCTCCTTTAAGAGGGCCCGAACCTGGGTAAACGCTGTGTCCCTATTGTCCCTTGTTACCATCGATCCTCAGACACGCAGTTTGGGACCCCCTACCCGAGATCTGTCGGTTTTGACACCGACATTAGTAGTTTCATTGAGAGTTCTGTTGTGTTGTCGACAAAAGAATCGATGGCTTGCCTCGTCATCGACGACGACGCTGTGTCCGGGGAGACCTTTCTTCCTGGTCAACTCTTTGCGTTTGGCGGCTTCGTGCTACGTGCCAACTCGACCGGTCACCTCGAGCTGGTCGACAGCTACGCCCCTGGTCACCAGATCAGGTTTGGAAGCTTGAACTACATCGATGATATCCGAGGAGATTTGATCTTTGAGGGGTCTTGGCCTCGGCCGCCGCTCCCCACCCACATGGAGGAGGCCCTTCGGATCTACTATTAGATCCCGTCTGTGGGTCGACGCTCATGTCTGCCTCGGCCTAGATCCGGGACGGACCACGTCGTCCGAAGACGGGAGGATGAACCCCACCGGACCCTCTCCCATCACAGAGCTTCAAGCCAGAAACCTAGATGCAACCACGCCGTCCACGGACCTATAGTCAAACGGGACTCTCCCCGTCATCGGGAAGCCGGACTCATCTCTGGACACCAGCTCCGAACTCTCGAGGTCTGCGTCCCTCGGACTCGGCCAAGTGGTTATCACCGAGCCCAGCTCCGCAGATCCTCACACGTCTATCCAGCTTTCGCTCTTAAACGAAACACTGGACTTAATACAATCTCTCGCCATCATAGAAGTGTCACCTCCAAACTACACCCAGCTTGAACTGGGGGCTGAGAGTAGGGAATTTTACGTCCCACCCACCACCCACTTAATAGCCACTGTTGAGGATTTAACCGACATGTTGGACTACGCCTCCGAAGACATCGATGGCATGGACGACGATGTCGAAGCCGAACCAGGTCAAAGCCCACCCATCACTGGGCGTTGGATGGCCACTTCTACTTACGATGTATACATGGTGGACACGCCTGAGAAGAAGGACGGCGATGGCACTCAAGATCAAGATGAGGATAAGCCCGTCGATGAGCCAACAAAACGCCGGCTTCAGCGGCGCCGCTCACGATCGCGTCGGGAAAGGGGAAGCAATATCGGCACCGGAGATAATGACACTTCGGACAATGCCGAAGAACCCGACCACCCCGTCGTGCCTCCGTTCGAGCAGGATGAGAGGGAAGAGGGTCAATACAGCCCCGAAGAACTCGCCGATCACGAGGATTCGGAAGATAGTAACTACTTACCTGTCTCCGAAGAGGATGTTATCCTCGGTAACGAAGATTTCATCATCCCAGAGGAACCCCTCGAACAAGAACGCTTCAAGCGAAGTCTCATCGCCACTCCATGGAGCCCGAAAAAGAAACAATAGCAAATTCAAGCCGAACAGGATACGCTCAACGACAGATGGACTAAGGTCCTAAGCGCCGAAGAAGGATATGGCTTTGAGCACCAAACCAAATGTTATCCCAAGTGCATGCTACTACCACAATTCGACGACGAGGCCTTCGAGCCAATACCGTCAAAATATAATCAGGCTGATCAACAGGACTGACCACCACGTGGACAGGACAAAACGGCTAATTATGTCGAACACCATCCCGTGCCCCCTCGCCATAGAGGCAGGGAGACAGCGGCTCCGGGCTACACGTATGACCTACGTCAGGACCTGACCACTAGAGCCGGCCAGACCAGATCAATCTATGGATCAAGAGGACGTACCCCCACACGAGATGACGACCACCAAACCTGGCACGACAAACCTAACCAAGTCCGGGGTCAGCACCGAACACAGATGTCATCTAAACTCCGTCGCGATGTCTCCCGTTATAGAGGTGCCGCACACCCCATGTTCTTTACCAATGAGGTAATGCAGCACCAATTTTCGGAGGGGTTCAAACCGGTGAACATCGAGCAATACGATGGAACGACGGATCCCGCCGTATGGATCGAAGATTTTCTTCTCCACATTCACATGTCTCGCGGAGATGATCTCCATGCCATTAAAGACCTCCCTCTAAAGCTGAAAGGACCAGCACGGCACTGGTTAAACAACCTCCTAGAGAACTCCATTGGAAGTTGGGAAGACTTAGAGGATGCTTTTCGGGACAACTTTCAGGGCACTTATGTCCGGCCACCGGATGCCGATGACCTGAGTCACATAATCCAGCAACCTGGGGAGTCAGCTCGCCAACCTTGGAATTGGTTCTTAATTAAAAAGAACCAAACCGTGGACTGTCCGGACGCCGAGGCCTTAGCGCCATTTAAGCACAGTGTCCGTGACGAATGGCTCGCCTGACACCTTGGTCAGCAAAAGCCGAAGACCATGGCAGCTCTTACTGCACTCATGACCCGCTACTGCGCGGGCGAAGATAGCTGGTTGGCTCGTAGAAGCAACAGTACCAGCGACCCCAACACTTCGGAGGCACGGGAAGGCAATGGAAGGCCACGACGCAACAAAAACAAGCGTCAGCACAACAACGAAGAAACAAAGGATACGGCAGTAAACGTCGGATTCAGTGGCCCTAAACCCGGTCAGCGGAAGAAGCCATTCAAAGGTAATAGGGACAGTCCATCCAACTTGGACAAGATACTGGATCGGCCCTGCCAGATTCATGGCACCCCTGACAAGCCTGCAGACCACACCAACAGAAACTGCTGGGTTTTCAAACAGGCTAGTAAATTAAACACCGAACATAAGGGGAAAGGACCTCCAAGCGAGGACGATGATGAGCCTCGCTGCTACCTCTTGAGCACTGTGTTGGTTTTCCTTGAAGAGGAAAGGGTGATGCAGTAAAGTAGCGTAAGTATTTCCCACTGTTTTTGAGAACCAAGGTATCAATCCTGTAGGAGGCCACGCTCGAGTCCCACGCACCTACACAAACAAATAAGAACCTCGCAACCAACACGATAAAGGGGTTGTCAATCCCTTCACGGTCACTTACGAGAGTGAGATCTGATAGGTATGATAAGATAATATTTTTGGTATTTTTATGAGAAAGAGAAATAAAGATGCAAAGTAAAAATGAACGGCAATAAAAATAGCTAAGTGTTGGAAGATTAATATGATGGAGAATAGACCCGGGGGCCATAGGTTTCACTAGTGGCTTCTCTCAAGAGCATAAGTATTACGGTGGGTGAACAGATTACTGTCGAGCAATTGATAGAATTGAGCATAGTGATGAGAATATCTAGGTATGATCATGTATAAAGGCATCACGTCCGCGACAAGTAGACCGAAACGATTCTGCATCTACTACTATTACTCCACACATCGACCGCTATCCAGCATGCATCTAGAGTATTAAGTTCAAAAGAACAGAGTAATGCTTTAAGCAAGATGACATGATGTAGAGGGATAAATTCATGCAATATGATATAAACCCCATCTTTTTATCCTCGGTGGCAACAATACAATACGTGCCTTGCTGCCCCTGCTGTCACTGGGAAAGGACACCGCAAGATTGAACCCAAAGCTAAGCACTTCTCCCATTGCAAGAAAGATCAATCTAGTAGGCCAAACCAAACTGATAATTCGAAGAGACTTGCAAAGATAACCAATCATACATAAAAGAATTCAGAGGAGATTCAAATATTGTTCATAGATAAACTTGATCATAAACCCACAATTCATCGGTCTCGACAAACACACCGCAAAAGAAGATTTACATCAAATAGATCTCCAAGAGAATCGAGGAGAAATTTGTATTGAGATTGAAAGAGAGAGACTATGGTGTTGATGTAGCTAATAACCATGGACCCGAAGGTCTGAGGTAAACTACTCACACATCATCGGAGAGGCTATGGTGTTGATGTAGAAGCCCTCCGTGATCAATGCCCCCTCCGGCAGGACGCCGGAAAAGGCCCCAAGATGGGATCTCACGGGTACAGAAGGTTGCGGCGGTGGAAATAGGGTTTTGGCTCCGTATATGATGTTTCCAGGGTGTATGGGTATATATAGGAGGAAGAAGTACGTTGGTGGAGCAACGTGGGCGCCACGATGGTGGAGGGCATGCCTGGGGGAGGTGGGCACGCCCCCTACCTCGTGCTCTCCTCGTTGATTGCTTTACGTAGACTCCAAGTCCTCTGGATCACGTTTGTTCCGAAAATCACATTCCCAAAGGTTTCATTCCGTTTGGACTCCATTTGATATCCTTCTCCTTCGAAACACTGAAATAGGCAAAAAACAGCAATTTGGGCTGGGCCTCCGATTAATAGGTTAGTCCCAAAAATAATATAAAAGTGTATAATAAAGCCCATTAATCATCCAAAACAGAATATAATATAGCATGGAACAATAAAAAATTATAGATACGTTGGAGAAGTATCAAGCATCCCCAAGCTTAATTCCTGCTCGTCCTCGAGTAGGTAAATGATAAAAACAGAATTTTTGATGTGGAATGCTACTTAGCATAATTTTCAATGTAACCCTCTTAATTGTGGTAGGAATATTCAGATCCGAAAGTTTCAAGATAAAAGTTTAATATTGACATAAAAGTAATAATACTTCAAGCATACTAACTAAGCAATTATGTCTTCTCAAAATAACATGGCCAAAGAAAGTTCATCCCTACAAAATCATATAGTTTGGTCATGCTCCATTTTCGTCACACAAGAATGCTCTCATCATGCACAACCCCGATGACAAGCCAAGCAATTGTTTCATACTTTAGTAATCTCAAACTTTTTCAACTTTCACGCAATACATGAGCGTGAGCCATGGATATAGCACTATGGGTGGAATAGAATATAATGATGGGGGTTATGTGGAGAAGACAAAAAAGAGAAAGTCTCACATCAACGCGGCTAATCAATGGGCTATGGAGATGCCCATCAATTGATGTTAATATGAGGAGTAGGGATTGCCATGCAACGGATGCACTAGAGCTATAAATGTATGAAAGCTCAACAAAAGAGACTAAGTGGGTGTGCATCCAACTTGCTTGCTCACGAAGACCTAGGGCATTTGAGGAAGCCCATTGTTGGAATATACAAGCCAAGTTCTATAACGAAAAATTCCCACTAGTATATGAAAGTGACAAAACAAGAGACTATCTATCATAAGGATCATGGTGCTACTTTGAAGCACAAGTATGGAAAAAGATAGTAGCATTGCCCTTTTTTCCCCTTTTTTGGGGCCTTTTTTTTTCTTTTGGCCTTTCTCTTTTTTTTGGTACAATGCTCTATGAATGATGATCATCACACTTCTATTTATTTACAACTCAATGATTACAACTCGATACTAGAACAAAGTATGACTCTACATGAATGCCTCCGGCAGTGTACCGGGATGGGCAATGAATCAAGAGTGACATGTATGATAATATGCATGGTGGCTTTGCCACAAATACGATGTCAACTACATGATCATGCAAGGCAATATGACAATGATGAACGCGTGATGATAAACGGAACGGTGGAAAGTTGCATGGCAATATATCTCGGAATGGCTATGGAAATGCCATAATAGGTAGGTATGGTGGCTGTTTTGAGGAAGATATAAGGAGGTTTATGTGTGATAGAGCGTATCGTATCACGGGGTTTGGATGCACCGGCCAAGTTTGCACCAACTCTCAAGGTGAGAAAGGGCAATGCACGGTACCGAAGAGGCTAGCAATGATGGAAGGATAAGAGTGCGTATAATCCATGGACTCAACATTAGTCATAAAGAACTCACATACTAATTGCAAAAATCTACAAGTCATCAAAAACCAAGCACTACGCGCATGCTCCTAGGGGGATAGATTGGTTGGAAAAGACCATCGCTCGTCCCCGACCACCACTCATAAGGACGACAATCAAAGAGCACCTCATGTTTCAAATTTGTTACACAACGTTTACCATACGCGCATGCTACGGGATTTGCAAACTTCAACACAAGTATTTCTCAAATTCACAACTACTCAACTAGCACAACTTTAATATCACTACCTCCATATCTCAAAACAATCATCAAGCATCAAACTTTTCTTAGTATTCATAACACTCATAAGAAAGTTTTAATTTTGAATACCTAGCATATTAGGACTAATTTCCCAATTTAAGCAAATTACCATGATGTTTTGTAGGACTCTCAAATTAATATAAGTGAAGCATGAGAGAACAATAGTTTCTATAAAACAAATTCGCCACCGTGCTCTAAAAGATATAAGTGAAGCATTAGAGAAAAACTATATAGCTCAAAAGATATAAGTGAAGCACACAGAGTATTCTAATAAATTCCAAATCATGTGTGTCTCTCTCAAAATATGTGTACAGCAAAGATGATTGTGGTAAACTAAAAAGCAAGGAATCAAATTATACAAGACGCTCCAAGCAAAACACATATCATGTGGTGAATAAAAATATATCTCCAAGTAAAGTTACCGATGGATAGGCTCTTGCCACTCCTTGTTCCATAATCCATCAAATCTTTACCCAAAACTTGAAAACTTCACAACACAAAACTCAACAGAAAATCTCGTGAGCTCCGTTAGCGAAAGAAAAGAAAACACCACTTCAAGTTACTGTATTGAACTCATTCTTTATTTATATTAGTGTTAAAATTACTGTATTCCAACTTTGCTATGGTTTATAAACTATTTTACTAGCCATAGATTCATCAAAATAAGCAAACAACACACGAAAAACAGGATCTGTCAAAAACAGAACAGTCTGTAGTAATCTGTAACTAACACAAACTTCTGGAACTCTAAAAATTCTGCCAACATACTACGACCTAAATAATTTGTTTATTGATCTGCTGCAATTGGAATCAATATTATATCACGTTCTGGTAATTTTTAACAATTGTTTTCGAGAACAGAAAGTTTCTGTAATTTTCAGCAAGATCAAATAACTTTCATCCAAGAAGATCCTATAGGTTTAACTTGGCACAAACACTAATTAAAACATAAAAACAAATCTAACCAGAGGCTAGATCAAAGATTTATTCCTAAACAGAAGCAAAAAAGCAAAACGAAAACTAAAATAAAATTGGGTTGCCTCCCAACAAGCGCTATCGTTTAACGCCCCTAGCTAGGCATAAAAACAAGGATAGATCTAGGTATTGCCATCTTTGGTAGGCAATCCATAAGTGGCTCTCATAATAGATTCATATGGTAATTTAATTTTCTTTCTAGGAAATTTTTCCATGCCTTTCCTTAACGGAAATTGGAATCTATTATTTCCTTCCTTCATATCAATAATTGCACCAATCGTTCTAAGGAAAGGTCTACCAAGAATAATAGGACATGAAGGATTGCAATCTATATCAAGAACAATAAAATCTATGGGCACATAGTTCCTATTTGCAATAATAAGAACATCATTTATTATTCCCATAGGTTTCTTAATGGTGGAATCCGCAAGGTGCAAGTTTAAACAACAATCATCAAATTCGCGGAAACCTAACAAATCACACAAAGTTTTTGGCATCGTGGAAACACTAGCACCCAAATCACACAAAGCATAGCATTCATGATCTTTAATTTTAATTTTAATATTAGGTTCCCACTCATCCTAAAGTTTTCTAGGGATAGAAACTTCTAACTCAAGTTTTTCCTCATAAGATTGCATCAAACAATCAACGATATGTTTAGTAAAAGCTTTATTTTGGCTATAAGCATGGGGAGAATTTAGCACGGATTGCAACAAGGAAATAAAATCTATCAAAGAGCAATTATCATAATTAAATTCCTTGAAATCCAAAATAGTGGGTTCATTGATATCTAAAGTTTTGACCTCTTCAATCCCACTTTTACCAATTTTAGCATCAAGATCTAAAATCTCTGAATTTTTGGAACGCCTTCTAGGTAAAGGTGGCTCATCTCCAGTCCCATCATTATCAAGATTCATATTGCAAAACAAAGATTTAATAGGGGACACATCAATAACTTTTAGATCTTCATCTTTATTCTCACAAAAACTAGAAGAACACGCTTTCACAAAGCAATCTTTCTTAGCACGCATCCAAGCGGTTCTTTCTTTGCACTCATCAATGGAAATTATCATGGCTTTGAGAGACTCATTGATATCATGTTTAGGTGGAATAGATCTAAGCTTCAAAGAATCAACATCAAGAGAAATTCTATCAACGTTCCTAGCCAACTCATCAACTTTAAGCAATTTCTCTTCAAGCAAAGTATTGAAATTATTTTGCGAATTCATAAACTCTTTAACACTAGTCTCAAAATCAGAGGGCATCTTATTAAAATTTGCATAAAAATTGTTGTAGGAATTACCATAATTATTAGAGGAATTACTAGGATACGGCCTAGGATTAAAGTTTCCTCTATACGCGTTGTTACCAAAATTATTCCTACCAACAAAATTCACATCCAATGATTCATTATTATTCTCAATCAAAGTAGACAAAGGCATATCATTAGGATCAGAAGAAACACTTTTAGTAGCAAATAATTTCATAAGTTCATCCATCTTTCCACTCAAAACATTAATTTCTTCTATCGCATGCACTTTTTTATTAGTAGATCTTTTGGTGTGCCATTGAGAATAATTAACCATAATATTATCTAGGAGTTTAGTGGCTTCTCCTAAAGTGATTTCCATAAAAGTGCCTCCCGCGGCCGAATCTAAAAGATTTCTAGAAGCAAAATTCAATCCGGCATAAATTTTTTGTATAATCATCCAAAGATTCAAACCATGTGTAGGGCAATTACGTATCATTAATTTCATCCTCTCCCAAGCTTGTGCAACATGTTCATGATCAAGTTGCTTGAAATTCATAATATCGTTTCTAAGATAGATGATTTTAGCGGGAGGAAAATACTTAGAGATAAAAGCATCTTTGCACTTATTCCATGAATCAATACTATTTTTAGGCAAAGACGAAAACCAAGCTTTAGCACGATCTCTAAGCGAAAAAGGAAATAACTTCAATTTAACAATATCATTGTCCACATCTTTCTTCATTTGCATATCACACAAATCAACGAAGCTATTTAGATGGGTAACGACATCTTCACTAGGAAGGCCGGCGAATTGATCTTTCATGACAAGATTTAACAAAGCAGCATTAATTTCACAAGATTCAGCATCGGTAAGAGGAGCAATCGGAGTGCTAAGAAAATCATTGTTGTTGGTATTGGTAAAGTCACACAATTTAGTATTATCTTGAGCCATAGTGACAAGCAAGCAAACCAACACACGAGCAAACAAGAAGCGAGCGAAAAAGAGGCGAACGGGAGAGGGCAAATAAAACGGCAAGGGTGAAGTGGGGGAGAGGAAAACGAGAGGCAAATGGCAAATAATGTAATGCTAGGGATAAGAGTTTGTGATGGGTACTTGGTATGTCTTGACTTGTGCGTAGACTCCCCGGCAGCGGCGCTAGAAATCCTTCTTGCTATCTCTTGAGCACTGCGTTGGTTTTCCCTTGAAGAGGAAAGGGTGATGCAGTAAAGTAGCGTAAGTATTTCCCTCAGTTTTTGAGAACCAAGGTATCAATCCAGTAGGAGGCCACACTCGAGTCACACGCACCTACATAAACAAATAAGAACCTTGCAACCAACGCGATAAAGGGGTTGTCAATCCCTTCACCGTCACTTACGAGAGTGAGATCTGATAGATATGATAAGATAATATTTTTGGTATTTTTATGATAAAGAGAAATAAATATGCAAAGTAAAAATAAACGGCAATAAAAATATCTAAGTGTTGGAAGATTAATATGATGGAGAATAGACCTGGGGGCCATAGGTTTCAATAGTGGCTTCTCTCAAGAGCATAAGTATTACGGTGGGTGAACAAATTACTGTCGAGCAATTGATAGAATTGAGCATAGTTATGAGAATATCTAGGTATGATCATGTATATAGGCATCACGTCCGCGACAAGTAGACTGAAACGATTCTGCATCTACTACTATTACTCCACACATCGACCGCTATCTAGCATGCATCTAGAGTATTAAGTTCAAAAGAACAGAGTAATGCTTTAAGCAAGATGACATGATGTAGGTGGATAAACTCATGAAATATGATATAAACCCCATCTTTTTATCCTCGATGGCAACAATACAATACGTGCCTTGCTGCCCCTGCTGTCACTGGGAAAGGAAACCGCAAGATTGAACCCAAAGCTAAGCACTTCTCCCATTGCAAGAAAGATCAATATAGTAGGCCAAACCAAACTTATAATTCAAAGAGACTTGCAAAGATAACCAATCATACATAAAAGAATTCAGAGGAGATTCAAATATTGTTCATAGATAAACTTGATCATAAACCCACAATTCATCGGTCTCGACAAACACACCGCAAAAGAAGAATTACATCAAATAGATCTCCAACAGAATCGAGGAGAACTTTGTATTGAGATCCAAAGAGAGAGAAGAAGCCATCTAGCTAATAACTATGGACCCGAAGGTCTGAGGTAAACTACTCACACATCATCGGAGAGGCTATGGTGTTGATGTAGAAGCCCTCCGTGATCAATGCCCCCTCCGGCAGGACGCCGGAAAAGGCCCCAAGATGGGATCTCACATGTACAGAAGGTTGCGGCGGTGGAAATAGGGTTTTGGCTCCGTATATGATGTTTCTAGGGTGTATGGGTATATATAGGAGGAAGAAGTACGTCGGTGGAGCAACGTGGGCCCCACGAGGGTGGAGGGCGCGCCTGGGGGAGGTGGGCGCGCCCCCTACCTCGTGCTCTCCTTGTTGATTGCTTTACGTAGACTCCAAGTCCTCTAGATCACGTTTGTTCCTAAATCACGTTCCCGAAGGTTTCATTCCGTTTGGACTCCGTTTGATATCCTTTTCCTTCGAAACACTGAAATAGGCAAAAACAGCAATTTGGGCTAGGCCTCCGGTTAATAGGTTAGTCCCAAAAATAATATAAGTGTATAATAAAGCCCATTAATCATCCAAAATAGAATATAATATAGCATGGAACAAGAAAAAATTATATCTACGTTGGAGACATATCACTCGCCCACGCGCACTTGGGGACAGAAACAGCTTCCCCCAAGGTGAAAACGGTGAATATGATCTATGTCACCCACATCCCCAAGAGGGAGCGCAAACGCGCATTATGGGACGTCTACGCCGTAGAGCTTGTCACCCCAAAATTCAACCCATGGTCGGCTTGTCCGATCACCTTTGATCGAGGGACCACCCAACCAGTATCCATCACGGAGGTCGGTTGCCCTGGTACTCGATCCTATGATCGACAGATACCATCTTACTAGAGTCCTTATGGACGGTGGCAGCAGCCTCAACTTGATCTACTAGGATACTGTCCGTAAAATGGGTATCGCCCCGTCAAGAATCAAGCCTAGCAACACTACCTTTAAAGGAGTGATACCCGACATGGAGGCCCGCTGCACAGGCTCCTTAACACTGGAAGTCGTATTCGGCTCTCCAGACAACTTCCGAAGCGAAGAATTGATCTTCGACATCGTCCCTTTTCGCACTGGTTATCATGCACTACTCGGACGAACGGCTTTCACCCGCTTTAATGCGGCCCCGCACTATGCTTATCTGAAGCTCAAAATCCATGGACCTCATGGTGTCATCACAGTAAATGGGAATATGGAGCTCTCCCTTCGTACTGAGGAGCACACCGCGGCCCTAGCAGCCGAAGTACAGGGCGGCCTCATCAAGCCGAACAACTCATCGGTCATCAAGACCCATGACATTGCTAAGCGAGTCCGACCCGCATTATAATGCAGTAGCTCGGCGGAACCGGAGCTTGAATAGCAGTTTGGCCTTTGCCGATCGCTCCATAAGGTCGCGGCATACGTACCGCGCATACATAACTACGCACTTAAAATAACTTGGGCAGCACCGAAGGCACACTGCGGAAAAGGTCCATAGTACGGCTTGACCCTATTCGGACTTCATATATTTTTTCCACTATAGTCAAAACCTACCTGATCTACGGTTGTATGGGGGCTCTTTTCTAAGTACCTCTTTCTTGCAGACGACCATCGACTCCTCCTCTCAAAGGATTTCCTACCAAGGAGAAACGACGCACACGTGCGGCAGGGCACCATTGGGATCTTCAAACCACTACTTTTAGGCCATGTGTAAACCTTTCCCTTGTGTAAACTTTTGGCATGTAAAATGGCCTCGATATTTATGGCATTATCTGTGATAACACGGTTCGATGTATTAATCAGGGTATAAAGGAAGCAGTTGATCACCACTTTTTGGCACTCATTTATTTTATATTATCATGTGTATTCCCTCCCTACTTCAGACTGCCACACGTGCTTTAGTCCGGCCTTAAAATGGAGGGTTGTATTCGGCCCTGCACATTTTTAAGTCCGAACACCTATAGGGTACTCTTCGGCATCCCGGATATTGCATTATATGTATCGGCTCTGAATCATATCTTTGGTCTATATTTGGGTTGCCCGGCTCCTGCGCTTACCACCTTATGTTCCACTAGTTCGGCTAAGGTAGTAAAGGGAGAACTACTGCAATTGTATTTCTGGTTCGTCCAGTCAAGTACCTCAGTAGAGAAAGCCGAAAACTGACTCTCATGATAGGCGAGAGCTGGTCGGCGATTCGGCGACTTAGTCTTATACAAATCATTAGCGATTCACTCTATGTTATACGAGGGGCTAGTCTTCGTCCATCCGCGTGGAAAAGGCACCATAGTCCGGATAGCCGCACATGCACAAGGGGCTAGTACCTAGCTCCACAATCAAACTCCTATGGCTAAGTGAAAGTAATAAAGCCTCATAGTCCGATTGCCTGCTTCACCTCACGGACACCTCCTTTACGGAGCAAGACGTTGGATAAAGTGTGGCCACGCGTTAATCCGACGACTGGCAACTTTCAGAAAAATACAAAAATAAACTGCCGCACAGGAGGAAAAATCGCTTGAAACAAAAGGCGCAAACCTAAATATATAACAGCATGGGTTCATCGCATAGTTTGTACAACCTGAACACATTCAATCAAATACTACGTCCTAAGAACATTGACCCTCTATCACTTGGGCTCCTTCTAGGACGTCATCGAAGTACCTCTCCGGCTTCCGATGATCTTTGCCTTCAGGCGGTCCTGCGGTTGTGTTGGGGAACACGGTATTTCAAAAATTTCCAACGATCATGCAAGATCAATCTAGGTGATGCATAGTAACGAGATGGGAGAGTGTGTCCACGTACCATCGTAGACCAAAAGTGGAAGCATTTAGTAACGCAGTTGATGTAGTCGAACGTCACAATCCAACCGATCCATGTACCGAACGTACGGCACCTCCATGTTCAGCACATGTTCAGCACGATGACGTCCCTCGAGCTCTTGATTCAGTTGAGGACAAGGGAGAGTTTCGTCAGCACGATGGTGTGGCGACGGTGATGATGAAGTTACCGGCGCAGGGCTTCGCCTAAGCACTACGACGATATGACTGAGGTGTGTAACTGTGGAGGGGGGCACCGCACACGGCTAAGAGAAGACTTGGTGTGTCTTTGGGGTGCCCCCTCCCACTTATATAAAAGGGGGGAGGAGAGGAGGCCGGCCATAGGGGGGCGCGCGCCATAGGGGAGTCCAACTAGGATTCCCAATCCTAGTTGGAGTCCCCTTCGTTTCCAAGAGAGGGAGAGAGAGGGAAGGAGGAAGAGGGGAGAATGAAAGAGGGGGCGCCGCCCCCTCCCTAGTCCAATTCGGACTGGCCATGGGGGGGGGCGGCGGCCTCCCTTGTGGCCCTCCTCTCCTTTCCACTAAGGCCCATGGAGGCCCATGAACTTCCCGGGGGGGGGGGGGTTCCGGTAACCCACGGTACTCCGAAACTCATCCGAAACAACCCGAACCATTCTCGTGTCTGAATGTAACATGCCAATATATGAATCTTTACCACTCGACCATTTCGAGACTCCTCGTCATGTCCGTGATCTCATCCGGGACTCCGAACAAACTTCAGTCATCAAATCACATAACTCATAATACAAATCGTTATCGAACATTAAGCGTGCAGACCCTACGGGTTCGAGAACTATGTAGACATGACCGAGACACATCTCCGGTCAATAACCAATAGCGCAACCTGGATGCTCATATTGGCTCCTACATATTCTACGAAGAACTTTATCGGTCGAACCGCATAACAACATACGTTGTTCCCTTTGTCATCGCTATGTTACTTGCCCGAGATTCGATCGTCGGTATCATCATACCTAGTTCAATCTCGTTACCGGCAAGTCTCTTTACTCTTTTCGTAATGCATCATCTTGCAACTAACTCATTAGTCACATTGCTTGCCAGGCTTATAGTGATGTGCATTACCGAGAGGGCCCAGAGATAATCTCCGATACACGGAGTGACAAATCCTAATCTCGATCTATGCCAACTCAACAAACACCATCGGAGACACCTGTAGAGCCTCTTTATAATCACCCAGTTACGTTGTGATGTTTGATACCACACAAGGTGTTCCTCCGGTATTTGGCAGTTGCATAATCTCACAGTCAGAGGAACATGTATAATTCATGAAGAAAGCAATAGCAATAAAAACTAAACGATCATTAATGCTAAGCTAACAAATGGTTCTTGTCCATCACATCATTCTCTAATGATGTGATCCCATTCATCAAATTACAACACATGTCTATGGTTAGGAAACTTAACCATCTTTGATTAACGAGCTAGTCTAGTAGAGGCATACTAGGGACGCTTTGTTTGTCTATGTATCCACACATGTACTAAGTTTCTGGTTAATACAATTCTAGCATGAATAATAAACATTTATCATGATATAAGTAAATATAAATAACAACTTTATTATTGCCTCTAGGGCATATTTCCTTCAGTCTCCCACTTGCACTAGAGATAATAATCTAGTTCACATCGCCATGTGATATAGCACCAATAGTTTACATCTTTACCCATAGTTCACATCGCCATGTGACCAATACTCAAAGGGTTTAGTAGAGTCAATAATCTAGTTCACATCGCTTGTGAGAGATGTTTTAGTCTACGGGTCTGCCACATTCAGATCCTTATGTATTTTGCAAATTTCTATGTCTACAATGCTCTGCACGGAGCTACTCTAGCTAATTGCTCCTACTTTCAATATGTATCCAGATCGAGACTCAGAGTCATCCAGATTTGTGTCAAAGCTTGCATCGACGTAACTCTTTACGATGAACTCTTTTGTCACCTCCATAACCGAGAAATAGTTCCTTAGTCCTCTAAGGATAATGTTGACCGCTGTCCAGTGATCTACTCCTAGATCACTATTGTACTCCCTTGCCAAAAACATGCTAAGGTATACAATAGGTCTGGTTCACAACATATCATACTTTATAGAACCTATAACTAAGGCATAGGGAATGACTTCTCATTCTCTTTCTATTTTCTGCCGTGGTCGGGTTTTGAGTCTTTACTCAACTTCATACCTTGCAACACAGGCAAGAACTCCTTCTTTGACTGTTCCATTTGAACTAGTTCAAAATCTTGTCAAGGTATGTACTCATTGAAAAAACTAATCAAGCGTCTTGATCTATCTCTATAGATCTTGACGCTCAATATGTAAGCAGCTTCACCGAGGTCTTTCTTTGAAAAACTCCTTTCAAACACTCCTTTATGCATTCCAAAAAATTCTACATCATTTCCGATAAAAAATATGTCATTCACATATACTTGTCAGAAAGGCTGTAGTTCTCCCACTCACTTTCTTGTAAATACAGGCTTCTCCAAAAGTCTGTATAAAACCATATGCTTTGATCACACTATCAAAGTGCATATTCCAACTTCGAGAGGCTTGCACCAGTCCATAAATGGATCGCTGGAGCTTGCACACTTTGTTAGCACCTTTAGGATTGACAAAACCTTCTGGTTGCATCAGATACAACTCTTCTTTAAGATATCCATTAAGGAATGCAGTTTTGACATCCATTTGCCAGATTTCATAAAATGTGGTAATTGCTAACATGATTCAGACAGACTTAAGCATCGCTACGATTGAGAAAATCTCATAGTAGTCAACACCTTGAACTTGTCGAAAACCTTGTGGTATAAGTCGAGCTTTGTAGATAGTAACACTACCATCAACATATGTCTTCCTCTTGTAGACCCACTTATTCTCTATGGCTTGCTGATCATCGGGCAAGTCAACCGAAGTCCATACTTTGTTTTCATATATGGATCCCATCTCAGATTTCATGGCATCAAGCCATTTCACGGAATCTGGGCTCATCATTGCTTCCTCATAGTTCTTAGGTTCGTCATGGTCAACTAAAATGACTTCCAGAACATGATTACCGTACGACTCTGGTGCGGATCTTACTCTGGTTGACCTACGAGGTTCAGTAGTAACTTGATCTGAAGTTTCATGATCATCATCATTAACTTCCTCACTAATTGGTGTAGGAATCACTGGAACTAATTTCTGTGATGTGCTACTTTCCAACTCGGGAGAAGGTAGAATTACCTCATCAAGTTCTACTTTCCTCCCACTCACTTCTTTCGAGAGAAACTCTTTCTCTAGAAAGGATCCATTCTTAGCAACGAATATCTTGCCTTCGGATCTGTGATAGAAGGTGTACCCAACAATTTCTTTTGGGTATCCTATGAAGACGCACTTCTCTGATTTGGGTTCGAGCTTATCAGCTTGAAACTTTTTCACATAAGCATCACAACCCCAAACATTAAGAAACGACAGCTTTGGTTTCTTGCCAAACCATAGTTTATATGGTGTCATCTCAACCGATTTAGATGGTGCCCTATTTAACGTGAATGCAGCTGTCTCCAATGCATAACCCCAAAAACGGTAGTGGTAAATCAGTAAGAGACATCATAGATCGCACCATATCTAATAAAGTACGGTTACGACGTTCGCACACACCAATTCGCTATGGTGTTCCAGGTGGCGTGAATTGCAAAACTATTCCACATTGTTTCAAATGAAGACCAAACTCATAACTCAAATATTCACCTCCATGATTAGATCGTAGAAACTTTATTTTCTTGTCACGATGATTTTCCACTTCACTCTGAAATGCTTTGAACTTTTCAAATGTTTCAGACTTATGTTTCATTAAGTAGATATACCCATATCTGCTCAAATCATAAGTAAAGGTCAGAAAATAACGATACCCGCCGCGAGCCTCAACACTCGTCGGACCGCATACATCAGTATGTATTATTTCCAATAAGTCAGTTGCTCGCTCCATTGTTTAGGAGAACGGAGTCTTAGCCATCTTGCCCATGAGGTATGGTTCGCAAGCATCAAGTGATTCATAATTAAGTGTTTCCAAAAGACCATCAACATGGAATTTCTTCATGTGCTTTACACCAATATGACCTAAACGGCAGTGCCACAAATAAGTTTCACTATCATTATTAACTTTTCATCTTTTGGCTTCAATATTATGAATATGTGTATCACTACGATCGAGATTCAATAAACCATTCACCTTGGATGTATGACCACAGAGGGTTTTATTCATGTAAACAGAATAACAATTATTCTTTAACTTAAATGAATAACTGTATTACAATAAACATGATCCAATCATATTATGCTCAACGCAAACACCAAATAACATTTATTTTAGGTTCAACACTAATCCCAAAGGTAAAGGGAGTGTGCGATGGTGATCTTATCAACCTTGGAATCACTTCCAACACACATCGTCACCTCGCCCTTAACTAGTCTCTCTTCATTTTGTAACTCCTGTTTCAAGTTACTAATCATAGCAATTGAACCATTATCAAATACCCAGGGCCTATTATGAACACTAGTAAGTACACATCAATAACATGTATATCATATATACTTTTGTTCACTTTGCCATCTGTAACATCCCAAAATTCTAAATTTTGGAATGTTATATTAAATAAATAGTTTTGATTGTTTGTTTGATTTTTGTGTGAATGATTGAGTGAAGTTGAGTGCAATATGAAACTTTTTGAAAGTTGAATGAGAGGGAATAAAAGGACTTTCCCAAAAGTGTTTCCATTTGAAATGTTTTGAAACCTCATTTGAAAGTAATGCAAACTTGATGCCACTCAAGGACTTTCAAGAGAGGAGATGAAATGACTTCTCCAAAGTTTAATGAAAGAGAGTGGGGAGTTAAACCACTTTTGGAATTCCATTTGGAATCCTTCCCATTGAATAGTTTCAAATTCCTTTGAACCATTTCAAAAATAAAGAGAGGAGCAACATGACACTCCAAACCAGGGGCAAATTTGAAATATATTTGAATGAGGAAAACGGAAAAGATTTGGAAGTGGTTTGAATTTCAATTTCAAAACCATTTAGGAGTTATTTGGCTTCAAATCAAATTATTTTTCTCCAAAAAATAAATAAATGGAAATAAGGGTAAAATGATTCCCTTCAATGGAAAATTAGGAGAAATGTTTTTTTGAAATCATAAATGTATTTTATTGGGTTTTATTGCAACAGCAGCACTGTTTGACTTTTATTAATTTTCTGTATTTTATTTGTCTCTTAGAAATAGTTCATAATTTAGGAATTCTTTTTCTAAACATTTTGATATATAATATGTCTATGTAAAAGTCTTATTGTTTTTCTTTTATTTATTTTGTTCTTGTGACTGTTACTTAAAAAAAACCGGCCAAAGCGAGCAGTGCCCAGCCCGAGGCCCATCTCTCTCTCCTTCCGCCGCGGCCCACAGCAGTCCAGCCCACGCATGCGCCCGAAACCCCTCCCCACCGGGCGCCCGCACCTCCCCCTCGTTCCCGCACTCGCTGACAACGGGGCCCGCATCGTCTTCTTCCTCCGCAAGCCCCGCCCGAGCCAGATCGCACCGGCCGCGCCGCCGAATCCCGTGATCCTCGGGATCCTCTCCCCGACTCACCCCCTCCTCCAAGAATCGCCCCCCTATATATACTCTCCCCCTCGACCCGTTCCACTCCTTTCCCTGCACCAAGAACCTCCGCTGCCTCCCCGATTCCTCGCCGGATCCGAGCGCCACCGCCGCACCATTGTTGCCTTACCTCACCACCCCGACCACCTAGCCGCCACTTGAGATCACCACCGTAACCCCTCGCTCGTCCGCACCTCCCCGTGCGCTCGCGCGAGCCCGAAACCCACCGGAGCGCCGCCATCGCCGACGCCCGAACGCCACCACCACCTCGACCTCGTCGCCGACCTCCTCCGTCAACCTACGACGCCGCCTCGACCACCTCTGGACACGCCATCGAATGCCTCGTCCGCCCGTGCCCTCGCCGGAGCTCTCCGATGACCGGAGCGCCGCCGCCGACGATGTCCGAGCCGCATCGCCGGCGACCACCACTGCTGTAAGCTCC
The DNA here is from genome assembly GCF_018294505.1 of Triticum aestivum. Lineage (NCBI taxonomy): Eukaryota > Viridiplantae > Streptophyta > Magnoliopsida > Poales > Poaceae > Triticum > Triticum aestivum. The sequence continues at coordinate 601,541,447 of NC_057814.1, forward strand.
GATGACCCTCCCCGCCGTTAGATCTTCATTATACGGCCTAGATTAGATGCAAACGAATAGGTAGGTTTTATGTATTAGATCGGTTTTTATGCGGTTTTATTTACGGTTTAGATTGGTTCAGATCGAACCGGGCCTCCTCCGGTTTTCTGCTTTAGCCGCACAGTCACGGTTTCGTTAAGTCACGACCGAGCGTTGTTTAGTTCAGAGCGCCCACTGCTTAGGCCCAATTGCAGCCCGACACGTAGCTCCTGCCCGTTTGTTTTTTCAGTTTGTTTTCGTTTCTGTTTTAGAAACAGAAATAGTTTCAATTATAGATTGCTTATAACTCTTATGTTTTATATCCAAATTGAGTGATTTTTTTGCGCTGTGTCACAAATTTGTTTAAGTTTCTGTTTTTGTACTTAGGTTTCAAATTTGAGTAGTTTAACTTGAGTTTGATGAAATTTGTTCAAATCACTAATTTGGCCGTATCTTGAGTTTTATAAAATATTTTTGATTGATTCTTTTTGCTACGGTTTTGTTATTGTTTTGTCTATCCAGAGTCATATAGTGATTTGTTTCTAGTTTATTTTAAATTAAGTTTTAGCAAAACAGTACTGTTTACTTATAGTTTTGTTTTAGTCTTTTCTTTATTGTTTTTATTAGTTTTAAATTATTTCGTTTTGTCACTCTTGAAAAATTTAGTTTTGTTTCTGTTAGTCAAGAAAAGAAAATTTTGTTTTTATTTTAAAAATTTATTTTACTTAGTTTTGTATGAAAACCTGTTTAGGTCATAGTTAGTGTTTCATAAAAGCTTTTTATTTGTTTCTTTTTGCTATTAAAAGTTTATGAAAAATACTTTCTGTTAAAATTAGTTGTTTTATATTTTCTTTTCTGTTTATTTATTATGTTAGTATTTTCTTTGTTGTTAAATTTTACTTAGGACAAAGCTATTTTGGGTTATGTCTTAGAATTTTCTTTAGTAGTTTTCTTGTGTAGTTTTCATTGGTTTTTTTATTTTGTGTTCTTTGTGATATGCATTTTATTTGTTGATTTTTTTTGTGAGTGTTAGAAATTGCTTGCTAGTATGTTTGCTTATGTGAATACTATGTTTTACTATATAGATTTTCATCGGAGAGTTGCGTATAGTGCTATCAAGTTTTGCGAGAGCGATATTATCTTCATCAAGTAATACCAGGCAAGTTCACTTTGACCATGTTTTTCATACCTATGTTTTATTGCATTTAGTGTCATCTTTGCAACAATCCCTCCAGTAGTGATATTGAATTCTTGTAGTTGAGTAGTATGGATGAGGTAGGAACCCATCACCCTGTTACCAAGCTAGGGACGTTATTTATTTTAATGCTACGCTATAGTAGACGGGGTTTGGTATGAGTGCACGAGAGTGGTGTGAAGAAGGAGGACTCTACGTCAATGACGACAACTCCATGATGGCATATGCGAGGACTGCATCTTCAAGGCCTCAAGACTTCAAGACTCGAGACAAGAATTCAATACACACTACTGGGTGAAGGACGGTTGACGGGCACCCTGGAGAAACCAGTGGATGGCCGGGATGCATGGAGAAGCGCCATGACATCTTGCGGAAAGCTTCACCCAGACTCAAAGAGACGGAAGAATACTTCATGCCCGGAAGCTTACCTGTGCAACCGCAAGTCACTATGGGCTCTGGCTTGGTTGACCTTAGTTGTGACTCTGGCTGGGACGGTGCTAGCAGATGTAGAACTACGGTAGGATTGGATGAGCACCGGACAGTGGTCAGGGGAACTCTTCGGAAGACCATGTTTCGGTCATCTTGTTCTCAAACACCCTGAAGTGCGAGAACGTAAAAAGAGGGATCGAATCTTGCGGGTAAAGTGTACAAACCTCTGCAGACGGTTAAAACCTAATCGATTAGCCGTGTCCCCGGTTACGGACAATTTGAGCCTCTGGACTTGGATCTATCTCGGAACTCTCAACACCGGATTGATAACATAATTGTGGGCAAGTTATGATGATTTTGGGCTATGAGACGTCGGTTGGCGGAACCATGTCATGATAGAAAACTCTGTAGTACAGACTTCTGATGTTCCTTTGTTATAGGAAAATAAAACCAGCTTTTACGCAAACAAAACTCAGATACAGAGCCACAAAGCCATATTTCATATAGTATAGTTTATCATCTGTTTTTATTACAGTGATCTTGCCGGTACATTCAATGTACTGACCTACACGGCTGGAACATATCATGTTGTAGGATTATTTCTACGACGAGTGAGTTTCATTGATTGGGTTACGGTCTACACTCAACCTGCCGATGGCGTTGATGGGACTCCACACCCGATTGTTTGTTTCTGCTGAGACTTATGAGGTATATATTAGTTTTACATTATTTATACATGTGATTGCACTTTGATATATACATTGATGTACTGTGTGTGCCAGCATACTGATCCAGGGATGGCACATATACACAGAGACTTGACCGTCTGAGGTCGGGTCGCTACACCATCCCTCTTATCCAGCAAGTATTTGGGGCAGTTCCACTTCTAGTGACCATTTCCTTTGCAGTAGAAGCACTCAGTTTTAGGCTTGGGTCTAGCTTTGGGCTTCTTCATGGGAGTGGCAACTTGCTTGCCATTCTTCTTGAAGTTCCCTTTCTTCCCTTTGCCTGTTTTCTTGAAATTGGTGGTCTTGTTAACCATCAAGACTTGATGCTCCTTCTTGATTTCTACCTCCGCAGCTTTTAGCATCGCGAAGAGCTCGGGAATTGTCTTATCCATCCCTTGCATATTATAGTTCATCATGAAGTTCCAGTAACTTGGTGATAGTGACTAGAGAACTCTGTCAATCACTATCTTATCTGGAAGATTAACTCACACTTGATTCAAGCGATTGTAGTACTCAGACATTCTGAGCACATGCTCACTGGTTGAGCTATTCTCCTCCATCTTGTAGGCAAAATACTTGTCAGAGGTCTCATACCTCTCGACTCGGACATGAGTCTGAAATACCAATTTCAGCTCTTGGAACATCTCATATGCTCCATGGCGTTCAAAACATTTTTGAAGTACCGGTTCTAAGTAGTAAAGCATGGTGCACTAAACTATCAAGTAGTCATCATACCGAGCTTGTCAAACGTTCATAACGTCTATATCTGCTCCTGCAATAGGTCTGTCACCTAGCGGTGCATCAAGGACATAATTCTTCTGTGCAGCAATGAGGATAATCCTATGATCACGGACCCAGTCCGCATCATTGCTACTATCATCTATAACCTTAGTTTTCTCTAGGAACATATCAAAAAAAAAATAGGGGAGCTATACGCGAGCTATTTATCTACAACATAGATATGCAAATACTATCAGGACTAAGTTCATGATAAATTTAAGTTCAGTTAATCATATTACTTAAGAACTCCCACTTAGATAGACATCCCTCTAGTCATATAAATGATCACGTGATCCATATCAACTATACCATGTCCGATCATCACGTGAGATGGAGTAGTTTTCAATGCTGAACATCTCTATGTTGATCATATCTACTATATGATTCACGTTTGACATTTCGGTCTCAGTGTTCCGAGGCCATATCTGCATATGCTAGGCTCGTCAAGTTTAACCCGAGTATTCTGCACGTGCATAACTGGCTTGCACCCGTTGTATGTGAACGTAGAGCTTATCACACCCGATGACTGGTGTCTAGGCACGACGAGTTGTAGCAACGGTCCATACTCAGGGAGAACACTTATACCTTGAAATTTAGTGAGGTATCATCTTATAATGCTACCGCCGTACTAAGCAAAATAAGATGCATAAAGGATAAACATCACATGCAACAAAAATTTGTGACATGATATGGCTATCATCATCTCGTGCCTTTGATCTCCATCTCCAAAGCATCGTCATGATCTCCATCGTCACCGGGTTGACACCTTGATCTCCATCGCAGCATCATTGTCGTCTCGCCGACTATTTTTCTACGACTATCACTACCACTTAGTGATAAAGTAAAGCAATTACATGGCGATTGCATTTCATACAATAAAGCGACAACCATAAGGCTCCTGCCAGTTGCCGATGACGGTTACAAAACATGATCATCTCATACAACAATTTATATATCATCACGTCTTGACCATATCACAACACAACATGCCCTGCAAAAACAAGTTAGACGTCATCTACTTTGTTGTTGCAAGTTTTACGTGGCTGCTACGGGCTTCTAGCAAGTACCGTTCTTACCTACACATCAAAATCACAACAATTTTTCGTCAAGTGTGTTGTTTTTACCTTCAACAAGGACTGGGTGTAGTCAAACTCGATTCAACCACTAGTAGAAAAAGGGCCTTTAGTCCCGGTTCATAAGGGCCTTTAGTCCCGGTTCATAAGGGCCTTTAGTCCCGGTTCTGGAACCGGGACTAAAGGGTCGTTACTAAAGCCTCCCCCTTTAGTCCCGGTTCTTACACGAACCGGGACTAAAGGCCCTCCACGTGGCCGCTGCCTGGAGGTTCACCTTTAGTCCCGGTTGGTAACACCAACCGGTACTAAAGGAAATTTTATGATTTTTTGAATTATTTTATGATTTTCAAATTTCTGAATTATGTTAACCTCTAATCTCTAATCACCCCTCATCACTGCTCAATTTAACCTCTAATCTCTAATTACCCCTCATCATTCCAAATCATCTAACTTCCCGGACGGCCACCCATCCTCTCACTACTCCAGCCTGAGCACGCTTAACTTCCGGGTTCTATTCTCCCTCGTTTCCAAGTCTGCCCTTGTTGTTTTCCTGACAATAGTAAGATGTCAATCCTATTAACCCTCAGGAATTTAGCTTGAGCATGAAGTCACACATTTCACTGTTTGAGTTTGAAACTATTGTTCTAAAAAACAATAATTATTTAGTAACACTAATATTTCTTGAATAAGTAGTTTGACCATAGTTTGACCACAGTTTGACCACAATTTGACCAGATTTGACCAAAATTCAAAAAAACTGAAATAATTATTTAGTAACACTAATATTTCCTGAATAATTAGTTTGACCATTGTTTGACCACAGTTTGACCATAGTTTGACCAGATTTGACCAAAATTCAAAAAAACTGAAATAATTATTTAGTAACAGTAATACTTCTTGAATAAGTAGTTTGACCATAGTTTGACCAGATTTAACAAAAATAAAAAAAAAGAAATTTGAGCATAACTTTTTTCCTTTTAGAATTTGAGGATTCTAAAATTTTTCAAACAGGCCGTAGGCGGTCAAAATCGGATGCGGATTTTCGTGCTGAACATTTTGATATATTATACGTTTTTTCTGACATCGTATGCAAAAGTTATAGCCGTTTTACATTTTCCCTACACTTTTTGCAAAACATGTCCAAATTTAAGTTTTAAAATTTTCCTAACTAGTACATGTAGTAACATAACTACATCTGGAAGGATTTTATTTTTTGAAGTTTTTATCATTTGCTTTTGCTTTTTACAAAACTGAAAAGGCGATCCGGGGGGGGGGGGGTAGAGTTTGAAAATGGGACCTTTAGTACCGGTTCGTGCCATGAACCGGTACTAATGCCTCAAACCCCATTAGTACCGATTGGTGGCTCGAACCGGGACTAAAGGTCTAACCTTTAGTACCGGTTGGTGCCACGAACCGGTACTAATGGGCATCACACCCTTTAGTCCCGGTTCATGGCACCAACCGGGACTAAAGGTCCCATTTGAACCGGGACTAATGCATGTACGGTGCCCTAGCCGCTCGAACCGGGACTAATGCTCACATTAGTCCCGGTTCATAATGCAACCGGGATTAATGCTCTTTTCTGGCCGAACCAAAGCCCTGTTTTATACTAGTGAACTAAAGTTGGAGAAACAGACAGCCGCTAGCCTCCTGTGTACGAAGCACGTCGGTAGAACCAGTCTCATGAACGCGGTCATGTAATGTCGGTCCGGGCCGCTTCATCCAACAATACCGCTGAATCAAAGTAAGACGTTGCTGGTAAGCAGTATGACTATTATCGCCCACAACTCTTTGTGTTCTACTCGTGCATATAACATCTACGCATAGACCTGGCTCGGATGCTACTGTTGGGGAATGTAGTATTTCAAAAAAATTCCTACGATCATGCAATATCAATCTAGGAGAAGCATAGCAACGAGCGGGGAGAGTGTTTCCACATACCCTCGTAGACCGAAAGCGAAAGCATTTAGTAACGCGGTTGATGTAGTTGAACGTCTTCGCGATCCAACCGATCCAAGTACCGAACATATGGCACCTCCATGTTCAGCACACGTTCAGCACGATGACGTCTCTCGAGCTCTTGATCCAATTGAGGATGAGGGAGAGTTCCGTCAGCACGATGGCATGGCTACGGTGATGATAAATTTATCGGTGCAGGGCTTCGCCTAAGCACTACGACGATATGACCGAGGTGTGTAACTGTAGAGGGGGGCACCGCACACGGCTAAGAGAAGACTTGGTGTGTCTTTGGGGTGCCCCCTCCCACGTATATAAAAAGGGGGAGGAGAGGAGACCGGACATAGGGGGGCGCGCCATAGGGGAGTCCAACTAGGATTCCCAGTCCTAGTTGGAGTCCCCTTCCTTTCCAAGAGAGGGAGAGAGAGGGAAGGACGAAGAGGGTAGAAGGAAAGAGGGGGTGCCGCCCCCTCCCTAGTCCAATTCGGACTGGCCATGGGGGTGCGGCCTCCCTTGTGGCCCTCCTCCCCTTTCCACTAAGGCCCATGAACTTCCAGGGGAGGGGGTGTCGGTAACCCCCGGTACTCCGAAACTCATCCAAAACAACCCGAACCATTCCGGTGTCTGAATGTAACCTTCCAATATATGAATCTTTACCTCTCGACCATTTCGAGACGCCTCGTCATGTCTGTTGTCTCATCCGGGACTCTGAACAAACTTCGGTCATCAAATCACATAACTCATAATACAAATCGTCATCGAACGTTAAGCGTGTGGACCCTACTGGTTCGAGAACTATGTAGACATGACCGAGACACATCTGAAGGAAATATGACCTAGAGGCAATAATAAAGTTATTATTTATTTCCTTATTTCATGATAAATGTTTACTATTCATGCTAGAATTGTATTAACCGGAAACTTGATACATGTGTGAATACATAGACAAAAATAGTGTCACTAGTATTCCTCTACTTGACTAGCTCATTGAATCAAAGATGGTTAAGTTTCCTAGCCATAGACATGAGTTGTCATTTGATTAACGGGATCACATCATTAGAGAATGATGTGATTGACTTGACCCATTACGTTAGCTTAGCACTTGATCGTTTAGTTTACTGCTATTGCTTTCTTCATGACTTATACATGTTCCTATGACTATGAGATTATGCAACTCCCGATTACCGGAGGAACACATTATGTGCTACCAAACGTCACAACATAACTGTGTGATTATGAAGGTGCTCTACAGGTGTCTCCGATGGTGTTTCTTGAGTTGGCATAGATCGAGCTTAGGATTAGTCACTCCGATTGTCGGAGAGGTATCTCTGGGCCCTCTCGGTAATGCACATCACTATAAGCCTTGCAAGCAATGTGACTTGAGTTAGTTACCGGATGATGCACTACATAACAAGTAAAGAGACTTGCCGGTAACGAGATTGAGCTAGGTATTGAGATACCGACGATCGAATCTTGGGCAAGTAACATACCGATGACAAAGGGAACAACGTATGTTGTTATGCGGTTTGACCGATAAAGACCTTCGTAGAATATGTAGGAAACAATATGAGCATCCAGGTTCGGCTATTGGTTATTGACCGGAGACGTGTCTCGGTCATGTCTACATAGTTCTCGAACCCGTAGGGTACGCATGCTTAAAGTTCTGTGACGATCGGTATTATTAGTTTTTGTGTTTTGATGTACCGAAGGTAGTTCGGAGTCCCGGATGTGATCACGGACATGGCGAGGAGTCTCAAAATGGTCGAGACGTAAAGATCGATATATTGGATGACTATGTTTGGACACCGGAAGGGTTCCGCAAGGTTTCGGGCATATACCCGGGGGTTACCGGAACCCCCCGGGGAGTTAATTGGGCCTCATGGGCCCTATTGGGAGAAGAGGAGGGGCGGCTAGGGCAGCCGCGCACCCCTCCCCCTCTAGTCCGAATTGGACAAGGAGGGGGGCGGCGCCCCCCTTTTTCCTTCTCTTCCTCTCTCCCTTCCTCCCCTTCTCCTACTCCAACTAGGAAAGGAGGAGTCCTACTCCCGGTGGGAGTAGGACTCCCCCCTGGCGCGCCCTCCTCCTGGCCGGCTGCCTCCCCCCTAGATCCTTTATATACGGGGGCCGGGGGCACCCCAAAGACAGAACAATTGATCATTGATCTTTTAGCCGTGTGCGGTGCCCCCTCCTCCCTATTCCACCTCGATCATATCGTAGCGGTGCTTAGGCGAAGCCCTGCGTCGGTAACTTCATCAACATCGTCACCACGCCGTTGTGCTGACGAAACTCTCCCTCGAGCTCTACTGGATCGTGAGTTTGCGGGATGTCACCGAGCTGAACGCGGAGGTGTTGTACGTTCGGTACTGAGGATCGGTCGATCGTGAAGACGTACGACTACATCAACCGCGTTGTCATAACGCTTCCGCTTAATGGTCTACGAGGGTACGTGGACTACACTCTCCCCTCTCATTGCTATGCATCACCATGATCTTGCGTGTGCGTAGGTAAATTTTTGAAATTACTGCGTTCCCCAACAGTGGCATACGAGCCTGGTTTATGCGTAGATGTTATTTGCATGAGTAGAACACAAGTGAGTTGTGGGCGATACAAGTCATACTGCTTACCAGCATGTCATACTTTGGTTCGGCGGTATTGTTTGATGAAGCGGCTCGGACCGACATTACGCGTACGCTTACGCGAGACTGGTTCTACCGACGTGCTTTGCACACATGTGGCTGGCGGGTCTCAGTTTCTACAACTTTAGTTGAACCGAGTGTGACTACGCCCGATCCTTGAGAAGGTTAAAACATCACTAACTTGATGAAATATCGTTGTGGTTTTGATGCGTAGGTAAGAACGGTTCTTGCTCAGCCCGTAGCAGCCATGTAAAACTTGCAACAACAAAGTAGAGGACGTCTAACTTGTTTTTGCAGGGCATGTTGTGATGTGATATGGTCAAGACATGATGCTTTATTTTATTGTACGAGATGATCATGTTTTGTAACGGAGTTATCGGCAACTGGCAGGAGCCATATGGTTGTCGCCTTATTGTATGCAATGCAATCGCCCTGTAATTGCTTTACTTTATCACTAAGCGTAGCGATAGTCGTAGAAGCAACAGTTGGCGAGACGAAAACGATACTACGATGGAGATCAAGGTGTCGCGCCGGTGACGATGGTGATCATGACGGTGCTATGGAGATGGAGATCAAAGGCACAAGATGATGATGGACATATCATATCACTTATATTGATTGCATGTGATGTTTATCCTTTGTGCATCTTATTCTGCTTTGATTGACGGTAGCATTATAAGATGATCTCTCACTAAATTTCAAGGTATAAGTGTTCTCCCTGAGTATGCACCGTTGCGACAGTTCTTCGTGCTGAGACACCACGTGATGATCGGGTGTGATAAGCTCTACGTTCACATACAACGGATGTAAGCCAGTTTTGCACACGCGGAATACTCGGGATAAACTTGACGAGCCTAGCATATGCAGATATGGCCTCGGAACACTGGAGACCAAAAGGTCGAGCGTGAATCATATAGTAGATATGATCAACATAGTGATGTTCACCATTGAAAACTACTCCATCTCACGTGATGATCGGACATGGTTTAGTTGATTTGGATCACGTGATCACTTAGATGATTAGAGGGATGTCAATCTAAGTGGGAGTTCTTATGTAATATGATTAATTGAACTTTAATTTATCATGAACTTAGTCCTGATAGTATTTGCATATCTATGTTGTAGATCAATAGCTCGCGTTGTTGCTTCCCTGTTTATTTTTGATATGTTCCTAGAGAAAATTATGTTGAAAGATGTTAGTAGCAAAGATGCGGATTGGATCCGTGATCTGAGGATTATCCTCATTGCTGCACAGAAAAATTATGTCCTTGATGCACCGCTAGGTGACAGACCTATTGCAGGAGCAGATGCAGACGTTATGAACGTTTGGCTAGCTCAATATGATGACTACTTGATAGTTTAGTGCACCATGCTTAACAGCTTAGAATCGGGACTTCAAAGACGTTTTGAACGTCATGGACCATATGAGATGTTCCAGGAGTTGAAGTTAATATTTCAAGCAAATACCCGAGTTGAGAGATATGAAGTCTCCAACAAGTTCTATAGCTAAAAGATGGAGGAGAATAGCTCAAGCAGTGAGCATGTGCTCAGATTGTCTGGGTACTACAATCGCTTGAATCAAGTGGGAGTTAATCTTCCAGATAAGATAGTGATTGACAGAATTCTCTAGTCACCATCACCAAGTTAGTAGAACTTCGTGATGAACTATAGTATGCAAGGGATGACGAAAACAATTCCCGAGCTTTTCATGATGATGAAATCGATGAAGGTAGAAATCAAGAAAGAACATCAAGTGTTGATGATTAACAAGACCACTAGTTTCAAGAAAAGGGCAAAGGGAAAGAAAGGGAACTTCATGTAGAATGGCAAGCAAGTTGGTGCTCAAGTGAAGAAGCCCAAGTCTAGACCTAAGCTTGAGACTAAGTGCTTCTACTGCAAAAGGACTGGTCACTAGAAGTGGAACTGCCCTAGATACTTGGAAGATAAGAAGGATGGCAATGTGAACAAAGGTATATTGGATATACATGTTATTGATGTGTACTTTACTAGTGCTTATAGCAACCCCTCAGCATTTGATACCGGTTCAGGTGCTAAGATTAGTAACTCGAAACGGGAGTTGCAGAATGAACAGAAACTAGTTAAGGGCGAGGTGACGATGTGTGTTGGAAGTAGTTCCAAGATTGATATTATCATCATCGCACACTCCCTATACTTTCGAGATTAGTGTTGAACCTAAATAAGTGTTATTTGGTGTTTGCGTTGAGCATGAATATGATTTGATCATGTTTATTGCAATACGGTTATTCATTTAAGTTAGAGAATAGTTGTTGTTCTGTTTACATGAATAAAACCTTCTATGGTCATACACCCAATGAAAATGGTTTGTTGGATCTCGATCGTAGTGATACACATATTCATAATATTGAATCCAAAAGATGCAAAGTTAATAATGATAGTGCAACTTATTTGTGGCACTGTCGTTTAGGTCATATTGATGTAAAGCGCATGAAGAAACTCCATGCTGATGGGATTTTGGAATCACTTGATTATGAATCACTTGATGCTTGCAAACCATGCCTCATGGGCAAGATGTCTAAGACTCCGTTCTCCGGAACAATGGAGCAAGCAACTAACTTGTTGGAAATAATACATACTGATGTATACGGTCCGATGAGTGTTGAGGCTCGCGGCGGGTATCGTTATTTTCTGACCTTCACAGATGATTTGAGTAGATATGGGTATATCTACTTGATGAAACATAAGTCTGAAACATTTGAAAAGTTCAAAGAATTTCAGAGTGAAGTGGAAAATCATCGTGACAAGAAAATAAAGTTTCTACGATCTGATCGCGGAGACGAATATTTGAGTTACGAGTTTGGTCTTCAATTAAAAATATGTGGAATAGTTTCACAAATTCGTGCCACCTGGAACACCACAACATAATGGTGTGTCCGAACGTCATAACCGTACTTTATTGGATATAGTGCAATCTATGATGTTTCTTACCAATTTACCACTATCCTTTTGGGTTTATGCATTAGAGACAACTGCATTCACGTTAAAAAGGGCACCATCTAAATCCATTGAGACGACACCGTATGAACTGTGGTTTAGCAAGAAACCTAAGCTGTCGTTTCTTAAAGTTTGGGGTTGCGATGCTTATGTGAAAAAGTATCATCCTGATAAGCTCAAACCCAAATCGGAGAAATGTGTCTTCATAGGATACCCAAAGGAAACTGTTGGGTACACCTTCTATCACAGATCCAAAGGCAAGATATTCGTTGCTAAGAATGGATCCTTTCTAGAGAAGGAGTTTCTCTCGAAAGAAGTGAGTGGGAGGAAAGTAGAACTTGATGAGGTAACTGTACCTGCTCCCTTATTGGAAAATAGTTCAACACAGAAATCAGTTCCAGTGATGCCTACACCAATTAGTGAGGAAGATTAATGATGATGATCATGAAACTTCAGATCGAGTTACTACCGAACCTCGTAGGTCAACCAGAGTACGGTCTGCACGAGAGTGGTACGGTAATCCTGTTCTGGAGGTCATGTTACTTGACCATGACGAACCTACGAACTATGAGGAAGCGATGATGAGCCCAGTTTCCTTGAAATTGCTTGAGGCCAGGAAATCTAAGATAGGATCCATGTATGAGAACAAAGTATGGACTTTGGTTGACTTGCCCGATGATCGGCAAGCCATAGAAAATAAATGGATATTTAAGAGGAAGACGGACATTGATAGTAGTGTTACTATCTACAAAGCTAGACTTGTCGAAAAAGGTTTTGACAAAGTTCAAAGGTGTTGACTACGATGAGATTTCTCACTCGTACCGATGCTTAAGTCTGTCCGAATCATGTTAGCAAATTGCCACATTTTATGAAATCTGGCAAATGGATGTCAAAACTACATTCCTTAATGGATTTCTTAAAAAAGAGTTGTATATGATGCAACCAAAAGGTTTTGTCGATCCTAAAGGTGCTAACAAAATGTGCAAGCTCCAGCGATCCATCTATGGACTGGTGCAAGCATCTCGGAGTTGGAATATACGCTTTGATGAGTTGATCAAAGCATATAGTTTTATACAGACTTGTGGTGCATAAAGGAGTATTTGAAAGGAGTTTTCAAATAAAGACCTCGGTGAAGCTGCTTACATATTGACCATCAAGATCTATAGATATAGATCAAGACGCTTGATAAGTTTTTTCAATGAGTACATACCTTGACAAGATTTTGAAGTAGTTCAAAATGGAACAGTCAAAGAAAGAGTTCTTGCCTGTGTTAAAAGGTGTGAAATTGAGTAAGACTCAAAGCCCGACCACGACCGAAGATAGAAAGAGAATGAAAGTCATTCCCTATGCCTCAGTCATAGGTTCTATAAAGTATGTCATGCTGTGTACCAGATCTATTCTATACCCTACGATGAGTTTAGCAAGTGAGTACAATAGTGATCTAGGAGTAGATCACTGGAAAACTGTCAAAATTATCCTTAGTGGAATAAGGATATGTTTCTCGATTATGGAGGTGACAAAAGGTTCATCATAAAGGGTTACATCGATGCAAGTTTTGACACTGATCCAGATGACTCTAAGTCTCAATCTGGATACATATTGAAAGTGGGAGCAATTAGCTAGAGTAGCTCCGTGCAGAGCATTGTTGACATCGAAATTTTTAAAATACATACGGATCTAAATGTGGTAGACCCATTGACTAAACTTCTCTCACAAGCAAAACATGATCACACCTTAGTACTCTTTGGGTGCTAATCACATAGCGATGTGAACTATATTATTGACTCTAGTAAACCCTTTGGGTGTTGGTCACATGACGATGTGAACTATTGGTGTTAAATCACATGGCGATGTGAACTAGATTATTGACTCTAGTGCAAGTGGGAGACTGAAGGAAATATGCCCTAGAGGCAATAATAAAGTTATTATTTATTTCCTTATTTCATGATAAATGTTTATTATTCATGCTAGAATTGTATTAACCGGAAACTTGGTACATGTGTGAATACATAGACAAAAAGAGTGTCACTAGTATGCCTCTACTTGTCTAGCTCGTTGAATCAAAGATGGTTAAGTTTCCTAGCCATAGAGATGATTTGTCATTTGATTAACGGGATCACATCATTAGAGAATGATGTGATTGACTTGACCCATTACGTTAGCTTAGCACTTGATCGTTTAGTTTACTGCTATTGCTTTCTTCATGACTTATACATGTTCCTATGACTATGAGATTATGCAACTCCCGATTACCAGAGGAACACTTTGTGTGCTACCAAACATCACAACATAACTGGGTGATTATAAAGGTGCTCTACAGGTGTCTCTGACGGTGTTTGTTGAGTTGGCATAGATCGAGATTAGGATTTGTCACTCCGATTGTCAGAGAGGTATCTCTAGGCCCTCTCGGTAATGCACATCACTATAAGCCTTGCAAGCAATGTGACTAATCTGTTAGTTACGGGATGATGCACTACAGAACGAGTAAAGAGACTTGCCGGTAACGAGATTGAGCTAGGTATTGAGATACCGACGATCGAATCTTGGGCAATTAACATACCGATGACAAAGGGAACAACGTATGTTGTTATGTGGTTTGACCGATATAGATCTTCATAGAATATGTAGGAACCAATATGAGCATCCAGGTTCCGCTATTGGTTATTGACCGGAGACGTGTCTCAGTCATGTCTACATAGTTCTCAAACCCGTAGGGTCCGCACGCTTAAAGTTCTGTGACGATCGGTATTATGAGTTTTTGTGTTTTGATGTACCGAAGGTAGTTCGGAGTTCCGGATGTGATCACGGACATGACGATGAGTCTCGAAATGGTCGAGACGTAAAGATCGATATATTGGATGACTATGTTTGTGTTGGGGAACGTAGCAGAAATTCAAAATTTTCTACGCATCACCAAGATCAATCTATGGAGTAATCTAGCAACGAGGGTAAGGGGAGTGCATCTACATACCATTGTAGATCGCGATGCGGAAGCGTTGCAAGAACGCGGATGAAGGAGTCGTACTCGTAGCGATTCAAATCGTGGTTGATTCCGATCTAAGCACCGAAGAACGGTGCCTCCGCGTTCAACACACGTGCAGCCCGGTGACGTCTCCCACGCCTTGATCCAGCAAGGAGAGAGGGAGAGGTTGGGGAAGACTCCGTCCAGCAGCAGCACGACGGCGTGGTGGTGATGGAGGAGCGTGGCAATCCCGCAGGGCTTCGCCAAGCACCGCGGGAGAGGAGGAGGAGGGAGAAGGGTAGGGCTGCGCCGAAAGAGAGACGTTCTCATGTCTTGGGCAGCCCCAAACCTCAACTATATATAGGGGGGGAAGGGGCTGCGCCCCCTCTAGGATTTCCACCCCCAAGGGCTGGCGGCCAGCCCTAGATCCCATCTAGGGGGGCGGCCAAGGGGAGGAGAGGGGGGGCGCCACTAGGGTGGGCCTTAAGGCCCATCTGGACTTAGCCCACACAGCCTTCTGGGGCTGGTGGCCCCACTTGGTGGACCCCCGGGACCCTCCCGGTGGTCCCGGTACATTACCGATATCACCCGAAACTTTTCCGGTGACCAAAACAGGACTTCCCATATATAAATCTTTACCTCCGGACCATTTCGGAACTCCTCGTGACGTCCGGGATCTCATCCGGGACTCCGAACAACATTCGGTAACCACGTACATACTTTCCCTATAACCCTAGCGTCATCGAACCTTAAGTGTGTAGACCCTACGGGTTCGGGAACCATGCAGACATGACCGAGACGTTCTCCGGTCAATAACCAACAGCGGGATCTGGATACCCATGTTGGCTCCCACATGTTCCATGATGATCTCATCGGATGAACCACGATGTCGGGGATTCAATCAATCCCGTATTCAATTCCCTTTGTCTATCGGTATGTTACTTGCCCGAGATTCGATCGTCGGTATCCCTATACCTTGTTCAATCTCGTTACCGGCAAGTCTCTTTACTCGTTCTGTAACTCACATCATCCCGTGATGAACTCCTTGGTCACATTGTGCACATTATGATGATGTCCTACCGAGTGGGCCCAGAGATACCTCTCCGTTTACACGGAGTGACAAATCCCAGTCTCGATTCGTGCCAACCCAACAGACACTTTCGGAGATACCTGTAGTGCACCTTTATAGCCACCCAGTTACGTTGTGACGTTTGGTACACCCAAAGCATTCCTATGGTATCCGGGAGTTGCACAATCTCATGGTCTAAGGAAATGATACTTGACATTAGAAAAGCTCTGAGCAAACGAACTACACGATCTTGTGCTAGGCTTAGGATTGGGTCTTGTCCATCACACCATTCTCCTAATGATGTGATCCCGTTATCAACGACATCCAATGTCCATGGTCAGGAAACCGTAACCATCTATTGATCAACGAGCTAGTCAACTAGAGGCTTACTAGGGACATGGTGTTGTCTATGTATCCACACATGTATCTGAGTTTCCTATCAATACAATTCTAGCATGGATAATAAACGATTATCATGAACAAGGAAATATAATAATAACCTATTTATTATTGCCTCTAGGGCATATTTCCAACAGTTTGGACACCGGAAGGTTCCGGAAGGTTTCGAGCATATACCGGAGTACCGGGGGGTTACCGGAACCCCCTGGGGAGTTAATTGGGCCTCATGGGCCCTAGTGGGAGAAGAGGAGGGGCGGCCAGGGCAGCCGCGCGCCCTCTCCCCCTCTAGTCTGAATTGGACAAGGAGGGGGGGCAGCGCCCCCCTTTTTCCTTCTCTTCCTCTCTCCCTTTCTTCCCTTCTCCTACTCCAACTAGGAAAGGAGGAGTCCTACTCCCGGTGGGAGTAGGACTCCCCCCTTGGCGCGCCCTCCTCCTGGTCGGCCGCCTCCCCCTTGCTCCGTTATATACGGGGGCAGGGGCACCCCAAAGACAGAACAATTGATCGTTGATCTTTTAGCCGTGTGCGGTGCCCCCTCCACCATATTCCACCTCGGTCATATCATAGTGGTGCTTAGGCGAAGCCCTACGTCGGTAACTTCATTAACATCGTCACCACACCGTTGTGCTGACGAAACTCTCCCTCGAGCTCTACTGGATCGTGAGTTCGTGGGATGTCCCCGAGCTGAACGTGTGCTGAACGCGGAGGTGCCGTACATTCGGTACTGAGGATCGGTCGATCGTGAAGACGTACGACTACATCAACTGCGTTGTCATAACGCTTCCGCTTAACGGTCTACGAGGGTACGTGGACTACACTCTCCCCTCTCATTGCTATGCATCACCATGATCTTGCATGTGCGTAGGTAAATTTTTGAAATTACTGCGTTCCACAACAACATCTCCGGTCAATAACCTATAGCAGAACCTGGACCACTACTAGGGAAAAGCCTAGCAGCAGCGCGGGTAATTTGCCTATCAGTAGCACGGGGTGCCGCGCTACTAATAAGGTGCTACAGCTAACATGTAGCAGTAGCGCGTGTCATCCAACACTACTACTATACATGGCTAGCAGTAGCGAGCTTTAGTGCAACGTGCTGATGCTAATATCTGAAGCGCTTTTTCCTAGAAAGAGCTACTGGTAAGGGAGCGCTACTGCTAACTTTATTCCCCTCGCTACTGCTAGTTTTATTAGTTTCTGTTTTTTCTGCATATTTGTTTTGTATTTGAACAGGATTTATACAATAATCTTTAGCATATCATACACATACAAATGTAATCATAGCATATACATACAAATAGTCTCATCAAATCATGTCATCATCATAATCATCATCCAACACAAAGTGGTCTCATCATCATCTCGAAAATAGCGATACAAGTCTCAATTACTTGCAACTACATCGTCATCCATCTAAACAATGATATACGCTAGAAGAGCTATCACTATGAGTGAGAGCGGAACTATGCAGTACATGAGTTTGTATCCCTCTCTCGCATTAGCGTGAACCTAAACTAACTACTGGCTGTCGCTCGAAAACGGAAACCGGCACACCTGGGCCTGACACTCCGGCCACTCGATGTATACTCCTGGCGCAGCACTTCTTCGCCATCGATGATCTATGCACCTGCATCGTCACATGAGTCGATGATATGCAACATATATAGTTGAGCAACAGAAAGAGACAGACCTGGCAAAAATAGAAGCAACATATCATAAGCATAAATAACAAAGTTCATCGTACCCAAAATGCCCTAACAAGAGTGATCTTCGCTAGTCGAGGAGGACGGTTTAATTACAGCACAAATAAAGTTTCGTCGTGCATAACTCAAAGTTTCGTCATACAGAAAGTATGGACTAAACAGACACATTGTCATATATCCACAATCACTCCAACATGTCGTGCCATCCATCCAAGTCAGGGAGATAGTCCCCAAGCTTGGTGATACGTCTCTGTCGTATCTACTTTTCCAAACACTTTTGCCCTTGTTTTGGACTCTAACTTGCATGGTTTGAATGGAACTAACCCGGACTGACGATGTTTTCAGCAGAATTGCCATGGTGTTATCTTTGTGCAGAAACAAAAGTTCTCAGAATGACCTGAAACTTCACAGAGATTATTTTTGGAAATAATCAAAAATACTGGTGAAAGAATCAAGGCCAGGGGCCCACACCCTGGCCACGAGGGTGGGAGGCGCGCCTGCCCCACCAGGGCGCGCCCCCTGCCTCGTGCCCCCCTGGTGCTCCACCGACCTCAACTACAACTCTATATATTCGTGTTCGGGAGAAAAAAATGAGAGAAAGATTCATCGCGTTTTACGATACGGAGCTGCCGCCAAGCCCTAAACTCTCCTGGGAGGGCTGATCTAGAGTCCGTTCGGGGCTCCGGAGAGGGGAATCCGTCGCCATCGTCATCATCAACCATCCTCCATCACCAATTTCATGATGCTCACCGCGAACCCCGTTTTCCCCGCCCGATCTTCCTCTTCCTGCCCGACTCATTTTGAAAACACTGGAAGCTGCTGATCCCAGTGTAGCATTCAAGACAATTGTTCCTTCTTCGGTCTCCCTCCACCCCCTTCGAGTAATTCCATCATAGGCTTGCTGGACGGTGATGGGTTGGATGAGATTTATCATGTAATCGAGTTAGTTTTGTTAGAGTTTGATCCCTAGTATCCACTATGTTCTGAGATTTATGTTGCTATGACTTTGCTATGCTTAATGCTTGTCACTAGGGCCCGAGTGCCATGATTTCAGATCTGAACCTATTATGTTTTCATGAATATATGTGAGTTCTTGATCCTATCTTGCAAGTCTGTAGTCACCTACTATGTGTTATGATCCGGCAACCCCGAAGTGACAATAATCGTGACCACTCCCGGTGATGACCGTAGTTTGAGGAGTTCATGTATTCACTATGTGTTAATGCTTTGGTCCGGTACTCTATTAAAAGGAGGCCTTAATATCCCTTAGTTTCCATTAGGACCCCGCTGCCACGGGAGGGTAGGACAAAAGATGTCATGCAAGTTCTTTTCCATAAGCATGTATGACTATATTCGGAATACATGCCTACATTACATTGATGAATTGGACCTAGTTCTGTGTCACCCTATGTTATGACTGTTACATGATGAACCGCATCCGGCATAATTCTCCATCACCGATCCAATGCCTACGAGCTTTTCACATATTGTTCTCCGCTTATTTACTTTTCCGTTGCTACTGTTACAATCACTACAAAACCCAAAAATATTACTTTGCTACCGTTACCGTTACTTCCATATTACTTTGCTACTAAATACTTTGCTGCAGATATTAAGTTATCCAGGTGTGGTTGAATTGACAACTCAACTGCTAATACTTAAGAATATTCTTTGGCTCCCCTTGTGTCGAATCAATAAATTTGGGTTGAATACTCTACCCTCGAAAATTGTTGCGATCCCCTATACTTGTGGGTTATCAAGACTATTTTCTGGCGCCGTTGCCGGGGAGCATAGCTCTATTCTTTGAGTCACTTGGGATTTATATCTGCTGGTCACTATGAGGAACTTGAAAGACGAGAAAACCAAAATTTATCCCTCAACTACGAGGGGAGGTAAGGAACCGCCATCTAGCTCTGCACTTGATTCACCTTCTGTTTTGAGTAAACTTGCGACACCTAAACCTGCTTCTGCTATTAATTCTGATATGTCGCATGTTATTGATGATGCCAGTTCTACTATGCATGATACTTATGATGAAACTACTTCTATGCTTGATACTACTGTGCCACTTGGTGAATTTCTTGATGAACAACTTGCTAGGGCTAGAGAGAATGAAATTATTGAAACTGATAATATTGATGAAAGTGATGATGAAGATTCTCCCCCTAAATATGAATTGCCTGTTGTGCCTGAGGGCTATGTTATGGATGAAGAAACTGCTAGAGACTTTCTTGCTTGCAATGATAGAAGTGATCTTAAGAAATTATTAGCTAAGCTGAAACAAAAAACTTTGAATGCTAGAATGAAATATGATCCTGCTTATGATACTTCACCTATCTTTGTTACTGATAAGGATTATGAATTCTCTATTGATCCTAATATAATTACTTTGGTTGTATCTGATCCTTTCTATGGCTATGAATCTGAAACTGTTGTGGCACATCTTACTAAATTAAATGATATAGCCACCCTGTTCACTAATGATGAGAAAACTCGCTACTATTATATCCTTAAGATATTTCTGTTCTCATTAAAGGGTGATGCTAAGATATGGTTTAATTCTCTTGATCCTGGTTGTGTGCGTAGTCCCCAGGATATGATTTATTACTTCTCTACTAAATATTTCCCTGCTCATAAGAAACAAGCTGCTTTGAGGGAAATATATAATTTTGTGCAAATTGAAGAAGAGAGTCTCCCACAAGCTTGGGGAAGGCTTCTCCAATTACTTAATGATTTCCCTGATTATCCTCTCAAGAAAAATGAAATACTTGATATCTTTTATAATGGACTAACCGATGCTTCCAAAGACCACCTGGATAGTTGTGCTGGTTTTGTTTTCAGGGAAAGAACACCTGATACGTCTCCAACGTATCTATAATTTTTGATTGTTCCATGCTATATTATATTCTGTTTTGGACATTATTGGGCTTTATTATACACTTTTATATTATTTTTGGGACTAACCTATTAACCGGAGGCCCAGCCCAGAATTGCTGTTTTTTGCCTATTTCAGAGTTTTGCAGAAAAAGAATATCAAACGGAGTCCAAACGGAATGAAACCTTCGGGAACGTGATTTTTGGAACGAACGTGATCCAGAGGACTTGGACCCTACGTCAAGACATCAACCAGGAAGGCACGAGGTAGTTTACCTCAGACCTTGAGGTCCATAGTTATTAGCTAGATGGCTTCCTCTCTCTTTTTGGATCTCAATACAATGTTCTCCCCCTCTCTTGTGGAGATCTATTCGATTTAATCTTCTTTTGCGGTGTGTTTGTTGAGACCGATGAATTGTGGGTTTATGATCAAGTTTATCTATGAATAATATTTGAATCTTCTCTGAATTCTTTTATGTATGATTGGTTATCTTTGCAAGTCTCTTCGAATTATCAGTTTGGTTTGGCCTACTAGATTGATCTTTCTTGCAATGGGAGAAGTGCTTAGCTTTGGGTTCAATCTTGCGGTGTCCTTTCCCAGTGATAGTAGGGGCAGCAAGGCACGTATTGTATTGTTGCCATCGAGGATAACAAGATGGGGTTTTTATCATATTGCATGAATTTATCCCTCTACATCATGTCATCTTACTTAAGGCGTTACTCTTTTCTTTTGAACTTAATACTCTAGATGCATGCTGGATAGCGGTCGATGTGTGGAGTAATAGTAGTAGATGCAGGCAGGAGTCGGTCTACTTGTCTTGGACGTGATGCCTATATACATGATCATACCTAGATATTATCATAACTATGCTCAATTCTATCAATTGCTCAACAGTAATTTGATCACCCACCATAATACTTATGCTCTCGAGAGAAGCCACTAGTGAAACCTATGGCCCCCGGGTCTATTTTCCATCATATTAATCTTCCTTCAACAAGTTATTTCTTGCGCCGTTTTTATTTTACTTTCTTTGCTTTTCATCTTTATCATAAAAATACCAAAAATATTATCTTTTCATTTCTATCAGATCTCACTCTCGGAAGTGACCGCGAAGGGATTGACAACCCCTTAGTGCGTTGGTTGCGAGCATTTATTTGTTTGTGTAGGTGCGCGGGACTCGTGCGTGGCCTCCTACTGGATTGATACCTTGGTTCTCAAAAACTGAGGGAAATACTTACGCTGCTCTACTGCATCACCCTTTCCTCTTCAAGGGAAAACCAACGCAGTGCTCAAGAGGTAGCAACACTAGATGAAGCTGAAATTCTATTGAATAATATGTTGACAAATGAAAATAATTGGACGCTTCCTGAACCAACTCCTAAGCCAACTCCGAAGAAGAGGGGTGTTCTATTTCTCAGTCCTCAAGACATGCAAGAGGCAAAGAAATCTATGAAAGAATAGGGTATTAAAGATGAAGATGTTAAGAATTTACCTCCTATTGAAGAAATACATGGTCTTAATTTACCGCCTATTGAAGAAATATATGGTCCTAATCCATCACCTATTGAAGAAACACATGGTCTTGATAACCCGACACAGGTAGTAAAGGTAAATTCTCTCTATAGATTTGATGAAGGTGATATTCCTCGTTATAAGTCTGCTAGCCAATGCTTAGATGAGTTTGATAATTTTATTGTCAAACAAGAAAATTTCAATGCTTATGTTGGTAGACAATTGGAACACAATTCTTATATGCTTGAACACTTGAGCGATTATATGTCTAGAGTTAAAGGTGAACTTAAAATAATTAGTAAACATGCTTCTATGGTTACCACTCAAGTAGAACAAGTACTTAAAGCTCAAAATGATTTTCTCAATGAATTGAATAATAAGAATAATGATTATGCTGTCAGAGTGGCTACTAGAACTGGTAAAATGACTGAGGAACCTTTGTATCCCGAAGGCCATCCTAAGAGAATTGAGGAAGATTCTCAGAGAAATAATATAGATGCACCTAGTCCTTCTAAAAAGAAGAAAAAGAAAAATGATAGGACTTTGCATGCTTCTAGTGAACCTATTGCTGAACCACCTGAAAATCCTAATGATATTTCTATTTCTGATGCTGAAACACAATCTGGTAATGAACATGAACTTAGTGATAATGTTAATGATGATGTTCATGTTGATGCTCAACCTAGTAATGACAATGATGTAGAAATTGAACCTGCTGTTGATCTTGATAACACACAATCAAAGAATCAGCATTATGATAAGAGAGACTTTGTCGCTAGGAAGCACGGTAAAGAAAGGGAGCCATGGGTTCAGAAACCCATGCCTTTTCCTCCTAAACCATCCAATAAAAAGGATGATGAGGATTTTGAGCACTTTGCTGAAATGATTAGACCTATCTTTTTGCGTATGCGATTAACTGATATGCTCAAAATGAATCCTTATGCTAAGTACATGAAAGAAATTGTTACTAATAAAAGAAAGATACCGGAAGCTGAAATTTCCACCATGCTTGCTAATTATACTTTTAAAGGTGGAATACCAAAGAAACTTGGAGATCCAGGAGTACCCACTATACCATGCTCCATTAAAAGAAACTATGTTAGAACTGCTTTATGTGATCTTGGAGCCGGTGTTAGTGTTATGCCTCTCTCTTTATATGGTAGACTTGATTTGAATAAGTTGACACCTACTGAAATATCCTTGCAAATGGCTGATAAATCAACTGCTATACCTGTCGGTATTTGTGAGGATGTGCCTGTTGTAGTTGCAAATGTTACTATTTTAACAAACTTTGTTATTCTTGATATTCTCGAGGACGATAGTATGTATATTATTCTTGGAAGACCCTTTTTGAATACTGTAGGGGCTGTTATTGAATGCAACAAAGGCAATGTCACTTTTCGAGGAAACAACCTCAAGTTCATAGTATAAACTCTATTGGAAAAATTACATCGATTATTTTTGGAGGTTTCGAATTTCCTCTTCCTACTGCCAAAAAGAGATATGATATTCTTATTATTGGGGATGTGCATATCCCCGTTGAGGTAACATAGTGTTATTCAAAATTTCTCCGGTTCCATGTTATTCGGAATGAGTTTGTTAACAAAACTTGATCAACCTTGTTAGTGGATTCCTTTTGAAGAACATGAGATGGATGAAGTTAGAAGGCACAACCTTGTGTACCCTCTTTTTACTTTCTGTTATTTAGTTGAAATAAAGTAAAAATAGTATTTTTCTGTCTGTTTTCTGAATTACCCGTGCACTAAAAAAATACTCCGAAAATAAAAGTTCTCCAAATGCCCTGAAATTTAAATATGATTTTTTCTGGAATAATTGAGAATATTTGGCACTGAGAACACATCAGGGGGAGCTGGCACCTGGCCACGAAGGTCCAGGGCGCGCCCCCCTGCCTCGTGGGCCCACGGTGGCTCCCCTCCACTTATTCCTGCCACCACACACTTCTTCTTCCTCCCAAAAAAATCGCCAACCAGCTCAAGCACGAGTTCTAGCTCATATTGCTGCAATTTTCGATCTCCTTGCTCAAAGCACCTCTCACAAAACTGCTTTGGGGGATTGTTCCTTGGTATGTGACTCCTCCATTGGTCCAATTAGTTTTTGTTCTAGTGCTTTATTCCTTGCAAATTTTTGCTGCCTAGCTGACCATGTTCTTGAGCATGCATGTCAAATTTATATGGCTCCAAGTAGTTCTAATGCATGATATAGGCTCTAGGCACTTGTAGGAGTAGTTGCTATCAATTTTGTTGAGCTTGGTTCACTTTTATTTGAAGTTACTAAAATTTTCAGAAATTTTTCAGAGGAAGAAATATGATTAGGAAAATGTACCAAGGTGGTCCTTTAAGGAAGCAAGGACCCAGGCTTGCAATGCGCGATGCTGACGATCACCAAGGGACGCTCAAGTGCGGGCTTGTGAATGGCCTTCGGAGGACTTCATGGATCGAGCAGGAATCAAGGAAGAATTTAACGCGTATGTGCGTAACGCTGATCTTGTGAGCTTCGAGGCAGATAAGTGCCGTCAGTACCACTATCTCACTAATTCCTTTGTGAGGAGGTTTGAATTTTCATCATCACGCAATTCTCAAACTGTCTTGTTTGCTCTTTATGAAAATTCTTATACTATGGACTTAGAGGATTTTAATACTGCTTGCAAACTTCCACAATGGGGTAGTCCTAGTGAACCTCGCAAATCTGAATTTAGAGATTTTCTTGCTGGTATAACTATGGGGGAATCTAGAGACATAGCACAAGCTACCATAGGGAGCATTCATTTTCCTGCTATACATTATTTTGCTCTCTTCATAGGTAGGTGCATAAATGGTATGGATGAAGCATGTCACATGTGTGTCCCTGACCTCAGTGTTCTCAGGAGTGCTGTGTTAGGAGATAAACATTATAATTTGGGAGCCATTGTTGCACGTAGGTTGCATAATAATAGATTTAATGGAGATTTCTTTGGTGGAATTTATGCAACCCGTTTAGCTAATTTTCTTGGTGTAACCATACGTGAGGATGATATTGAGTTGCCTCCTACTTATTTAGATTATGAGGCTATGGTTCGTCATCGTTTTGTTAAGAGGAACGATCAGTTCCTCCAGTACCGACTAATCTTTGACAGACGACGCACCTATCACGTCGCTCTCCCTGCTTCTACCTTATTTGACTTTCAGGCAGAGGGGAGATATTTCATAACCAGGGAGGAGGTGAACGAGTACGAGAGGAGGGCTGAGATAGCTCGCCTCCAAGCTGCAGCCCACAATGCAATAACTGTTGCATCTCAGTACGACCCCAGCTATAACTTTGGATATCCGCTAGGCCAGTCGTAGCAATAGACCAACTTATGCCAAAAGCCTAAGCTTGGGGGAGTACGTATTTCTCACCGACATTACATTTATGCTCACGCACTCATTGCTAGATGTCGGTGCTCATACTCTTTCACTGTACTATCCATGCTAGTTTATTTTCCCTTTTTTATGCTTTCTTCTTGTGTGTTTGATAAACCTTAAGAAAACTAAAAAAATTAGTAGAGCTTTAGCTAGTTTACTTTTCTTGCTGTAGTAGTAATAATTAAAAAGAAAACCCAAAAAGATTTCATGTTCTTCTTTTGCTTGTTGGGAGCTTTCCCGTGTAAATAGTTTTATTTCTTTTCTTTCCTTTGGGGGTCGATAGGAGAAGACCATGATGAAATTGTTAAAGTGGCTCTTTTATGCACTATTGTTGATTTAAACAAGAGCCCATATTGCTTTATCTTCACCTGTTTATTGAATGCTCGCAGATTCCAGCTTAGTCCACTACAAGAAATCGGTTAATACATGACGGATTTCTCTTGACGTTTTGATAAACCGTCATGAACCGGCCTAGTTTAGCCCCCTAGCCCGCTGAAGCCCGCCTGACCCATTCCCCGTATAAAAGCTAACCCTAGGCCTGTTCTTCCCCCCATCTCTTTCTCCCACCGCCGCCGCCCCAGCATCTTCTTCCTTCTCTCTGATCCTCTCCTTTACGCCGCCCCCGCACCCCCACCGCTCTGGTTCTCCTTCCTCCACCCAACCCCACCTCCACGGCTGCGGTCTTTAATTACCCCATCGTCTCCCATCCTCAATACCATGGCCTCGGGCTGCTGCTATAGATCCGGCGCGCACAGATCTGGGACGAAGCTGAACCCCGACACAGGTCTTGTCAGACCGGAT
Organism: Triticum aestivum; assembly: GCF_018294505.1. Lineage (NCBI taxonomy): Eukaryota > Viridiplantae > Streptophyta > Magnoliopsida > Poales > Poaceae > Triticum > Triticum aestivum. Next base: position 601,567,955 of record NC_057814.1, read on the forward strand.
CTACCGTCGGGTGGCTGGTTACCACAATTGCTCGGTGGAGGCCGCACCTAGTCGCGACTGGTTAGTGATGCTGCCCTTGCCCCTCCCTCTTTTTGGCTTCCTCGATACCATGGCCTTGTGTTGCTGCTGCGACCGCCGGTTCATTTGCCTACACTGGTAGCTGTACCAGCCATTCGTTAGCAAGCTGGGAAGGCTATGGCTGGTGCGTGGCCTCCCTCTACAGTCGATTTCCTAAGCATGGCTATTGCCTTCTCCAACTTGTAGGGTGCGTTGTGTGTGCATGATGACATGGCGGCAGCGGCGGCAATCGGTGGCTCCGGTGTGTCTACTAGTGAGATGTGCGTGCGTGCAACAGCCAGTATGTTGTGTGTGTCGTGCTTCCTCTCTGAATCTTTTAACATTGAGTTTGCTCTCCATCTTGTACACTGCAGGGTACCAAGTAGATATATCCACACATGTTCGTCAACCGGCTGCAGATGCGACCTTCTATCAATATCTATTTCAGTTAGTTCTCTACCAAATCTAATTCAGTTTAGATTTTTCCAATAGTTTGGTGTATCTCTGTTCTCTAAATCAATATAACCAAGTGTTCAGTATTCATTCAGTTTATTTTCTATCAAAATATAATTCAGTATGAATAAATGTAATCAAGTGTGGTCAATAATTTCATCAAATAGGTCTTGGAGACATGATTTCTGTTAATGTATTAACATCGTGACATGTTCTGTTCAGTGTTTTCTCCTAGGCATTTCTTTTTCTGTTTTCACTGTCTCTTGCAGCTCGGTGAATATATATATCAGAATTAGTTTAATCTGAATCTAAGAAGAAAATTACATTTACAGTGTGGCAGTCCTACAGTAATAATACATAGTTTAAACTTGTCAATTTGTGTACTAAACACATGTATTAGTGAGTCAATTTATAGTAGTAGTACTACTACTATTAGTTCTGCACTTACTAGTACTTGTACCAAGACAACGTACGTGTTAGCTCACTCTCGACCAGGAGACACACCGAGCTAGCACTTGCCAACACAATGACACACACATTTCTTATTCAACTCCTCTGCTCCCTACCTCCATATCTAGGTCGCCCTCAGCAATAGTTCCCCCAACAAGTGGGGATTGTTGTCTACTGCTTTATCTAAATCTTGTTGATGTTATTCCCTCTTTTTTATTTTGATAACTTAGCATTCTAATTTCCCTGATTATGATCTATGTTTTTTAGGATGCAGGTCTTGGTGGCATTGCTGCATGGCGCAAAATAGAGCTTGAGAGGGCGGGCTGCCACGATGGCCGTGATGGAGCTGCTCCGTGATCAACCAGGGGTTGGTTCTCTACTGCCACTCCTATGATTTCTTCATTATTTCCATTCCCCAGCTCAACTACCACTGAACTACACCTATTTAGTTGATCTAGTTCGGAGTTAGGTATTTTTCATGCCAATTGAGGTTTACGTGTCAAGCAAGTGTTGGTTGCTATTTTCAGATCCTTGACAAATATTTAGTTTCATGAGTGAACTTGTTGACACATGAACATTTGAAGTTTACGCCGGCCAGGTCGACGAGCAGTGGCTACGCCCCATTGATATTGCTTATTAGTGATGCCCTTTTCCCGTGGATTTATATGGCCTCAACTGCTGCTGAGTAATAGGAGTTCTGAAATCTATCTTCTGTTACGTTGTCACTTAAAGGTCAACTTGAATAGACTTTCATTTGACACACTTCTATTTGGATTAATGTTAGGCAACAACATGATTATTATTGTTTTATAGTATATAATGTTATTCTCATTTGTAGCCATGGTATGTTTTAAGAATTTTGGAAAGCATGTCATTTATTTTTATGTTTGTTCTAATCTCTTATTTCTACTATCTAATGTCTAATTTTGTTGTAAATATGCTAAGGTATTAGGTAGACTAAGGTGACTTAGTACTAGTATTATGTTCAGTTGGTATTCATGTTTTATGATTTAGCTTGTACCTTAATAACCATGAAGTAATTTGTAAGCCATGTAATAAATTATATTTGTAGGTCTTGTCACCTTTTGTACAAATATACTGGTTTTTTTCATTTCATGATTTTTCCTGTTATAAGTAATAGTACTCTCAATACTGGCCAAGTGGACATGTAATACATTTTTTACACTTGTTGTAATACTGTTGTCTCTACTATCTATGAATCTGCAAAAATCTAATGTTCTTTTAAATATGCTAGGTATGATTGGGTAGTGGTCTACAAAGTGCTACCCATCATAATCTACGCCAGGACATGATAGTTGCCATCAGGAGAGTCGACGAAGAACCTCAACAGCAGCTTCAAAAGTTTATATGTTTTGTTGATGTAGACTGGATTGTACTGCTTCTTAACCTTGTTGTGTGATATATTTAGTGTTGTAAATTATCATTACATGGAGGATTTGTAAACTGCTATGTTGTATATACACACAAGATTTTTTGAGAAAAATATATACATACAGATGGCCGCATATTGCGTGAATTGTTTGAAATTACTTTTTCTTTGGGCCAAAATTGGCTAAAAATATACTGTGTCAAAATTGGGCCAAAATAAATTGGCTGGACCATATTTAAATTGTGCCTACATTTGTGACGATTTCTGTGACGAAAAGTAGTATCCACGTAGGCAGCCACATCATTCCACTTGGCGAATCGAAAATACAACATGGCGTCAGGCTATGACGGCTTGTTCCGTCACAATGGTCTGGGCCTGGGCGGGCTTGGGGCAGATCCATGACGGTCAAGAACCGTCAAGGAAGGCACGATGTCAAATTATGACGCGATATACATGACGGACTTCAGGTCCGTCATGCATGGGCACCCATGACAGTTTTCCACTCATTTGTGACGGACTACTACCGTCACGTATTAACAGATTTCTTGTAGTGGTCCAATGCACGTGCACTATTATTATTGTTCACATCGTTCGGTCGTGCAAGTGAAAGGCAATAATGACGATATATGATGGACTGATTGAGATGAGAGAAGCTGGTATGAACTCGACCTCTCTTGTTTTTGTAAATATGATTAGTTCATCGTTCCTGATTCAGCCTATTATGAATAAATATGTTTGCAATGACAATTAGAGATTATAGTTGCTTATGCCATGCTTAATTAGCTAGGAGTTTATAATGGTTTACATTGCGTGCCAACATGCTATTAAAATGGTTGTGATATGGTATAGTAGGGTGGTATCCTCCTTTGAATGATTCAAGTGACTTGACTTGGCACATGTTCACACATGTAGTTGAAACAAAATCAACATAGCCTCCATGATATTTATGTTCATGGTGGATTATATCCTACTCATGCTTGCACCCAAGGTTTATTAATTTTAATGCATGTTCATGACTGTTGTCGCTCTCTAGTTCGTCGCTTCCCAGTCTTTTGCTAGCCTTCACTTGTACTAAGAGGGAATACTGCTTGTGCATCCAATCCCATAAACCCCAAAGTTATTGCATATGAGTCCACCATACCTTCCTATATGCGGTATCTACCTGCCGTTCCAAGTAAATTTGTATGTGCCAAACTCTAAACCTTCAAATGAAATTCTGTTTTGTATGCTCGAATAGCTCATGTATCAACTAGGGATGTCTATATCTTCCATGCTAGGTGGGTTATTCTCAAGAGGAGTGGACTCCGCTTCTCACTCACGAGAAAATGGCTGGTCACCGGGATGCCCAGTCCCATGCTTTATGCAAATCAAATCAAAATAATTGCAAACAAAACTCCCCCGGGACTCTTGTTAGTTGGAGGCACTCGTTGTTTCGAGCAAGCCATGGATTGATGCTTGTTGGTGGAGGGGGAGTATAAACTTTACCATTCTGTTTGGGAACCGCCTATAATGTGTGTAGCATGGAAGATATAGCCATCTCTCGGTTGTTATGTTGACAATGAAAGTATGCCGCTCAAAATATTATTTATCTCTATTTCAAAATCGAGCTCTGGCAACTCTACAAATCCCTGCTTCCCTCTGCGAAGGGCCTATCTATTTACTTTTATGTTGAGTCATCACCCTCTTATTAAAAAGCACCAGCTGGAGAGCACCGCTGTCATTTGCATCCATTACTATTAATTCATATTGGGTATGACTGGATATCTTTTACCATGAATTACAATGTTTAGTCAGTCCTTGATCTTTAAAGGTGCTCTGCATTTATGTTTTGCGGTCTCAGAAAGGGCTAGCGAGATACCATCTTGTTATATCACATCATGATTGTTTTGAGAAAGTGTTGTCATCCGAGATTTATTATTATTGCTCGCTAGTTGATTATGCCATTGACATGAGTAAACATGAGACCTAAATGTTATTGTGAATGTGGCTAGTCATAATCTTTGCTGAAAACTTGAATGCTGACTTTACATTTTTACAACAACAAGAGCAAACAGAGTTTGTAAAAGTTTTTCTTTATCACTTTTAGTTTATAAACTGAATTGCTTGAGGACAAGCAAAGGTTTAAGCTTGGGGGAGTTGATACGTCTCCATCGTATCTACTTTTCCAAACACTTTTGCCATTGTTTTGGACTCTAACTTGCATGGTTTGAATGGAACTAACCCGGACTGACGCTCTTTTCAGCAGAATTGCCATGGTGTTATCTTTGTGCAGAAACAAAAGTTCTCGGAATGACCTGAAACTTCACGGAGATTATTTTTGGAAATAATAAAAAATACTGGCGAAAGAATCAAGGCCAGGGGGCCCACACCCTGTCCACGAGGGTGGGAGGCGCGCCTGCCCCCCCCCTCCAGGGCGCGCTCCCTGCCTCGTGGGCCCCCTAGTGCTCCACCGACCTCAACGCCAACTCTATATATTCGTGTTTGGGGAAAAATGAGAGAAAGATTCATCGTGTTTTACGATACGGAGCCTCCACCAAGACCTAAACTCTCTCGGGAGGGCTGATCTAGAGTCCGTTCGGGGCTCCGGAGAGGGGAATCCGTCGCCATCGTCATCATCAACCATCCTCCATCACCAATTTCATGATGCTCACCGCCGTGTGTGAGTAATTCCATCATAGGCTTGCTGGACGGTGATGGGTTGGATGAGATTTATCATGTAATCGAGTTAGTTTTGTTAGGGTTTGATCCCTAGTATCCACTATGTTCTGAGATTGATGTTGCTATGACTTTGCTATGCTTAATTCTTGTCACTAGGGCCCGAGTGCCATGATTTCAGATTTGATCCTGTTATGTTTTCATGAATATATGTGAGTTCTTGATCCTATCTTGCATGTCTATAGTCACCTACTATGTGTTATGATCCGGCAACCCTGAAGTGACAATAATCGGGACCACTCCCGGTGATGACCGTAGTTTGAGGAGTTCATGTATTCACTATGTGTTAATGCTTTGGTCCAGTACTCTATTAAAAGGAGGCCTTAATATCCCTTAGTTTCCATTAGGACCCTGCTGCCACGGGAGGGTAGGAAAAAATATGTCATGCAAGTTCTTTTCCATTAGCACGTATGACTATATTCGGAATACATGCCTACATTACATTGATGAATTGGAGCTAGTTCTGTGTCACCCTATGTTATGACTGTTACATGATGAATCGCATGTGGCATAATTCTCCATCACCGATCCAATTCCTACGAGCATTTCACATATTGTTTTCCGCTTATTTACTTTTCCGTTGCTACTGTTACAATCACTACAAAACCCAAAAATATTACTTTGCTACCGTTACCGTTACTTCCATATTACTTTGCTACTAAATACTTTGCTGCAGATATTAAGTTCTCCAGGTGTGGTTGAATTGACAACTCAACTGCTAATACTTGATAATATTCTTTGGCTCCCCTTGTGTCGAATCAATAAATTTGGGTTGAATACTCTACCCTCGAAAACTGTTGTGATCCCCTATACTTGTGGGTCATCACTTAGTGAAAGGCTTCAGGTCGAGACGCTGAGCGGCTACGCGTGTTGGGATGTCTTCCCTCGACATTTGTCCTTCTTCGTAGAACATCCCTGGTTTTTCGACAACCTCCTTCATGATGATTTGGGCAAGTTCATGCTGGATGTGATAGAACTCAGCTCGAAGTCGATGATCCTCGATATCTCCTAATTTCTTTGCCCATTGCAGAATATGGGCATCGCCAGATGTAGGTGACATCCGAAGGTTCTGATGATCCTGTCTATACTCCAGCATGTGGTGTAGGACATAGAATCCATCATTAAGAGAATCTCTCGGTTGCTGGATTCAGGAGAAGCCGGTCTTATGGCCGAAGGCGGGCCTGCCGTCCCTTTTCTTCTTGTTCTTGACCTCTCCACCCCGTACGCCGTAGTAAAACATAGCACTATTGATAACAGACTTGATGTGGGTGTAATCCTTTTTGTTAATGTTCTTCGACAAGTCCAAGTAAAGAGCGTGGGAGTATCGGGGGTAGAGGATGATGAGGACGGCGCGCCCGCCTCTGCGCAAAATAAGTACGCCTCAAATTAATTACCTCCACCGTGCACATGAATGATTGAAATCGAAGGAAGGATATCCTGAAGGAAATATGCCCTAGAGGCAATAATAAAGTTATTATTTAATTCCTTATACCATGATAAATGTTTATTATTCATGCTAGAATTGCATTAACCGGAAACATAATACTTGTGTGAATACATAGACAAACAGAGTGTCACTAGTATGCCTCTACTTGACTAGCTCGTTGATCAAAGATGGTTATGTTTCCTAGCCATTGACATGAGTTGTCATTTGATTAACGGGATCACATCATTAGGAGAATGATGTGATTGACTTGACCCATTCCGTTAGCTTAGCACTCGATCGTTTAGTATTATGCTATTTCTTTCTTCATGACTTATACATGTTCCTATGACTATGAGATTATGCAACTCCCGTTTACCGGAGGAACACTTTGTGTGCTACCAAACGTCACAATATAACTGGGTGATTATAAAGGTGCTCTACGGGTGTCTCCAAAGGTACTTGTTGGGTTGGCGTATTTCGAGATTAGGATTTGTCACTCCGATTGTCGGAGAGGTATCTCTGGGCCCACTCGGTAATGCGCATCACTATAAGCCTTGCAAGCATTGCAACTAATGAGTTAGTTGCGGGATGATTTATTACGGAACGAGTAAAGACACTTGCCGGTAATGAGATTGGACTAGGTATTGAGATACCGACGATCGAATCTCGGTCAAGTAACATACCGATGACAAAGGGAACAACGTATGTTGTTATGCGGTCTGACCAATAAAGATCTTCGTAGAATATGTAGGAGCCAATATGGACATCCAGGTCCCGCTATTGGTTATTGAGCAGAGAGGTGTCTCGGTCATGTCTACATAGTTCTCGAACCCGTAGGGTCCGCACGCTTAACGTTCGTTGACGATATAGTACTATGAGTTATGTATGTTGGTGACTGAATGTTGTTCGGAGTTTTGGATGAGATCACGGATATGACGAGGAACTCCGGAATGGTCCGGAAATAAAGATTGATATGTGGATAGTAGTGTTTGATCTCCGGAAAAGTTTCGGAATCCATCGGAAGGGGTTCCGGATGTTTCTCGAAATGTTTGGGCACGAGAACACTTTATCCGGGCCAAAGGGGAAAGCCCACGAGGTTTTTGGAAAGCGCAAAAGGAAGTTTTGCAGAGTCCAGGGGCCAGACGCCAGGGTCCCTGCGTCTAGGTCCAGACGCCGGGAACCCTGGCGTCTGGCCCTGGAGTCCGAGAAGGACTCTTGCCTTTCGGGTGAAACCGACTTTGTGGAGGCTTTTACTCCAAGTTTCGACCCCAAGGCTCAACATATAAATAGAGGAGTAGGGCTAGCACCCAAGACACATCAAGAAACACCAAGCCGTGTGCCGGCAACCCCGTCCCCTCTAGTTTATCCTCCGTCATAGTTTTCGTAGTGCTTAGGCGAAGCCCTGCGGAGATTGTTCTTCACCAACACCATCACCACGCCGTCGTGCTGCCGGAACTCATCTACTACTTCGCCCCTCTTGCTGGATCGAGAAAGGCGAGGACGTCATCGAGCTGAACGTGTGCAGAACTCGGAGCTGCCGTGCGTTCGGTACTTGGATCGGTCAGATTATGAAGACGTAACATCAACCCCGTTGATAAAACGCTTCCGCTTACGGTCTACGAGGGTACGTAGACAACACTCTCCCCTCTCGTTGCTATGCATCACCATGAAATTGCGTGTGCGTAGGATTTTTTTTGAAATTACTACGTTCCCCAACAGTGGTATAAGAGCCAGGTTTTATGCGTTGATGTTATATGCACGAGTAGAACACAAGTGAGTTGTGGGCGATACAAGTCATACTGCTTACCAGCATGTCATACTTTGGTTTGGCGGTATTGTTGGATGAAGCGGCCCGGACCGACATTACGCGTACGCTTACGCGAGACTGGTTCTACCGACGTGCTTTGCACACAGGTGGCTGGCGGGTGTCAGTTTCTCCAACTTTAGTTGAACCGAGTGTGGCTACGCCCGGTCCTTGAGAAGGTTAAAACGTCACTAACTTGATGAACTATCGTTGTGGTTGGGATGCGTAGGTAAGTACGGTTCTTGCTCAGCCCGTAGCAGCCACGTAAAACTTGCAACAACAAAGTAGAGGACGTCTAACTTGTTTTTGCTGGGTATGTTGTGATGTGATATGGTCAAGGCATGATGCTAAATTTTATTGTATGAGATGATCATGTTTTATAACTGAGTTATCGGCAACTGGCGGGAGCCATATGGTTGTCGCTTTATTGTATGCAATGCAATCGCCCTGTAATGCTTTACTTTATCACTAAGCAGTAGCGATAGTCATAGAAGCATAAGTTGGCGAGACGACAACGATGCTACGATGGAGATCAAGGTGTCGCGCCGGTGATGATGGTGATCATGACGGTGCTTCGAAGATGGAGATCACAAGCACAAGATGATGATGGCCATATCATATCACTTATATTGATTGCATGTGATGTTTATCTATTATGCATCTTATCTTGCTTTGATTGACGGTAGCATTATAAGATGATCTCTCACTAAATTATCAAGATATAAGTGTTCTCCCTGAGTATGCACCGTTGCGGAAGTTCTTCGTGCTGAGACACCACGTGATGATCTGGTGTGATAGGCTCTACGTTCAAATACAACGGGTGCAAAACAGTTGCACACGCGGAATACTCAGGTTAAACTTGACGAGCCTAGCATATGCAGATATGGCCTCGGAACACTGAGACTGAAAGGTCGAGCGTGAATCATATAGTAGATATGATCAACATAGTGATGTTCACCATTGAAACTACTCCGTCTCACGTGATGATCGGACATGGTTTAGTTGATTTGGATCACATGATCACTTAGAGGATTAGAGGGATGTCTATCTAAGTGGGAGTTCTTAAGTAATATGATTAATTGAACTTAAATTTATCATGAACTTAGTACCTGATAGTATTTTGCTTGTCTATGTTGATTGTAGATAGATGGCCTGTGCTGTTGTTCCGTTGAATTTTAATGCGTTCCTTGACAAAGCATAGTTGAAAGATTATGGTAGCAATTACACGGACTGGGTCCGTAACTTGAGGATTATCCTCATTGCTGCACGGAAGAATTACGTCCTGGAAGCACCGCTAGGTGCCAAACCTGCTGCAGGAGCAACACCAGATGTTATGAACGTCTGGCAGAGCAAAGCTGATGACTACTCGATAGTTCAGTGTGCCGTGCTTTACGGCTTAGAACCGGGACTTCAACGACGTTTTGAACGTCATGGAGCATATGAGATGTTCCAGGAGTTGAAGTTAATATTTCAAGCAAATGCCCGGATTGAGAGATATGAAGTCTCCAATAAGTTCTACAGCTGTAAGATGGAGGAGAATAGTTCTGTCAGTGAGCATATACTCAGAATGTCTGGGTATAACAATCACTTGATTCAACTGGGAGTTAATCTTTTGGATGATAGCGTCATTCAAAGAATTCTTCAATCACTGCCACCAAGCTACAAGAGCTTCATGATGAACTATAACATGCAAGGGATGGATAAGATAATTCTCGAGCTCTTCGCAATGCTATAGGCTGCGGAGGTAGAAATCAAAAAGGAGCATCAAGTCTTGATGGTCAATAAGACCACCAGTTTCAAGAAAAAGGGCAAAGGGAAGAAGAAGGGGAACTTCAAGAAGAACAGCAAACAAGTTGCTGCTCAAGAGAAGAAACCTAAGTCTGGACCTAAGCTTGAGACCGAGTGCTTCTACTGCAAGCAAACTGGTCACTGGAAGCGGAAGTGCCCCAAGTATTTGGCGGATAAGAAGGATGGCAAGGTGAACAAAGGTATATGTGATATACATGTTATTGATGTATACCTTACTAATGCTCGCAGTAGCACCTGGGTATTTGATACTGGTTCTGTTGCTAATATTTGCAACTCGAAACAGGGACTACGGATTAAGCGAAGATTAGCTAAGGACGAGGTGACGATGCGCCTAGGAAATGGTTCCAAAGTTGATGTGATCGTGATCGGCACGCTACCTCTACATCTACCTTCGAGATTAGTCTTAGACCTAAATAATTGTTATTTGGTGCCAGCGTTGAGCATGAACATTATATCTGGATCTTGTTTGATGCGAGACGGTTATTCATTTAAATCAGAGAATAATGGTTGTTCTATTTATATGAGCAATATCTTTTATGGTCATGCACCCTTGAAGAGTGGTCTATTTTTGTTAAATCTCGATAGTAGTGATACACATATTCATAATATTGAAGCCAAAAGATACAGAGTTGATAATGATTGTGCAACTTATTTGTGGCACTGCCATTTAGGTCATGTCAGTGTAAAGTGCATGAAGAAACTCCATCTGATGGACTTTTGGAACCACTTGATTATGAATCACTTGGTACTTGCGAACCGTGCCTCATGGGCAAGATGACTAAAACGTGAAACGTTCAAAGAATTTAAGAGTGAAGTTGAAAATCATCGTAACAAGAAAATAAAGTTTCTATGATCTGATCGTGGAGGAGAATATTTGAGTTACCTGTTTGGTCATCATTTGAAAAATGCAATAGTTTCGCAACTCACGCAACCCGGAACACCACAACGTAATGGTGTGCCCGAACGTCGTAATCGTACTTTACTAGATATGGTGCGATCTACGATGTCTCTTACTGATTTACCGCTATCATTTGGGGGTTATGCTTTAGAGACGGCTGCATTCACGTTAAATAGGGCACCATCAAAATCCGTTGAGACGACGCCTTATGAACTGTGGTTTGGCAAGAAACCAAAGATGTCGTTTCTTAAAGTTTGGGGCTGCGATGCTTATGTGAAAAAGCTTCAACCTGATAAGCTCGAACCCAAATCGGAGAAATGTGTCTTCATAGGATACCCAAAAGAAACTGTTGGGTACACCTTCTATCACAGATCTGAAGGCAAGACTTTTGTTGCTAAATTTGGATCCTTTCTAGAGAAGGACTTTCTCTCGAAAGAAGTGAGTGGGAGGAAATTAGAACTTGATGAGGTAATAGTACCTGCTCCCTTATTGGAAAATAGTTCATCACAGAAACCGGTTCCTGTGACGTCTACACCAATTAGTGAGGAAGTTAATGATGATGATCATGAAACTTCAGATCAAGTTGATACTGAACCTCGTAGGTCAACCAGAGTAAGATCCGCACCAGAGTGGTAAGGTAACCCTATTCTGGAGGTTATGTTACTAGACCATGACGAACCTACGAACTATGAAGAAGCGATGGTGAGCCCAGATTCCGCAAAATGGCTTGAGGCCATGAAATATGAGATGGGATCCATGTATGAGAACAAAGTGTGGACTTTCGTTGACTTGCCCGATGATCGGCAAACCATCGAGAATAAATGGATCTTCAAGAAGAAGACTGACGCTGACGGTAATGTTACTGTCTATAAAGCTCGACTTGTTGCGAAAGGTTTTCAACAAGTTCAAGGGATTGACTACGATGAGACCTTCTCACCCGTAGCGATGCTTAAGTCTGTCCGAATCATGTTAGCAATTGCCACATTTTATGATTATGAAATTTGGCAAATGGATGTCAAAACTGCATTCCTGAATGGATTTCTGGAAGAAGAGTTGTATATGATGCAACCGGAAGGTTTTGTCGATCCAAAGGTAGCTAACAAAGTGTGCAAGCTCCAGCGATCCATTTATGGAGTGGTGCAAGCCTCTCGGAGTTGGAATAAACGCTTTGATAGTGTGATCAAAGCATTTGGTTTTATACAGACTTTTGGAGAAGCCTGTATTTACAAGGAAGTGAGTGGGAGCTCTGTAGCATTTCTGATATTATCTGTGGATGACATATTGCTGATTGGAAATGATATAGAATTTCTGGATAGCATAAAGGGATACTTGAATAAGAGTTTTTCAATGAAGGACCTCGGTGAAGCTGCTTACATATTGGGCATCAAGATCTATAGAGATAGATCAAGACGCTTAATTGGACTTTCACAAAGCACATACCTTGACAAAGTTTTGAAGAAGTTCAAAATGGATCAAGCAAAGAAAGGGTTCTTGCCTGTGTTACAAGGTGTGAAGTTGAGTAAGACTCAATGCCCGACCACTGCAGAAGATAGAGAGAAGATGAAAGATGTTCCCTATGCTTCAGCCATAGGCTCTATCATGTATGCAATGCTGTGTACCAGACCTGATGTGTGCCTTGCTATAAGTTTAGCAGGGAGGTACCAAAGTAATCCAGGAGTGGATCACTAGACAGCGGTCAAGAACTTCCTGAAATACCTGAAAAGGACTAAGGATATGTTTCTCGTTTATGGAGGTGACAAAGAGCTCATCGTAAATGGTTACGTTGAAGCAAGCTTCGACACTGATCTGGACGATTCTAAATTGCAAACCGGATACGTGTTTACATTGAACGGTGGAGCTGTCAGTTGGTGCAGTTCTAAACAAAGCGTCGTGGCGGGATCTACGTGTGTCGCGGAGTACATAGCTGCTTCGGAAGCAGCAAATGAAGGAGTCTGGATGAAGGAGTTCATATCCGATCTAGGTGTCATACCTAGTGCATCGGGTCCAATGAAAATCTTTTGTGACAATACTGGTGCAATTACCTCGGCAAAGGAATCCAGATTTCACAAGAGAACTGTTGGGGATATTACCACTGGGCGTAAACCGGCCAGGAGAGGCCGGGTTAACCCCATAAGTAGTTCATCTGTATCTGAAGTCCATGAAGACAGACGGTGACGCTTTATGAAGGCCCAGGGCCCAAAGCCGGTTTAAGGCCTGTAGACATAAACCGGCGTTGATATGTAAACTTGTGTTGTAAGATAGAAGTAGCAGAGACCGAGCCGGACACGATTATGAGCCGGCCTCGGGATTCTGTAAACCGACGGACGTCAACCCATGTATATAAGGGGACGACCCGGCGGCGGTTCAGGGACAACAGACAACAACTCGAGACTCAGGCAAAGCGTATTCCCTCCCTGGTCATCGAAACCCCATCAATTCCATCACAACTAGACGTAGGCTTTTACCTTCATCGTAAGGGGCCGAACTAGTATAAAACTCTCTTGCGTCCCTTGTCTGCTTTAACCCCTTTAAGCTAACCCGTAGCGATGGCTCCACGACTAAGTCGTTTCTCTAGGACATCCGGTGTGACAAAACCACGACATTTGGCGCCCACCGTGGGGCTATCACACGATGGTTTCAAGTTCTTGGAGGGAAACTTCGAAGGACTCAAGGGTTACGCCATGGGCCGGATGACCAAGAGTCGTCGCGGCAAGCTCTACATCGACAATGCAGGCTGGGGCCCCGAGGGCGGCTCAATCGAGTACGGGTACCGGGTCCCCTTTGGTGGCATACACGTTTTCATTGGCAAGATCGATGAACCGGGCCCTGAGCTGGACATCTGCACCGACCTCGTTGAAACGGCTCAGCGTGCGAGATCTGCCCGGGTCAAGCCTGTCATGAAGCGTGCCTTCGTGGGAGTTATCCATGGAGGGGAAGCCGAGGATAGATCGGAATCCGGTGGTGAGACCGTCGTTTATTCCGGCGACGAGTCATCGACCGGAGAGACCGAGTCATTATATCAGTTACAAGATGGTCGGATTGGGGGCTGTTCCGATGGCGAGAATATTCCAGACCCCTTTGATCTGCCAAACCGGGTTGTGATCTTCATGGCCGGCACGCAACCGGCGCTCCACTCTTCGACCGCAGCGGCGATGATTTCCGGATCGGCATCGGCGGCAGCGGCCGGGGTAGGAGGCCCTGTGCGACCGCCAGCTCAGGTTCTATCTGATTTGTTTGACGCGTTGGCAACACTGATGGCGGAGGTTAACCCGACGGATCAGGATGCACACAATGCGGAAATTGCGAAAGTAAAAGATCAGATCACCCAGGCCAAAGCCGACTTAGCAGCTGAGGATACCAGGATAGCCGCGGAGCGGGCCGCTTTGGATGCACAAGCTTACTGGATTATGCTGGATCAGAGTGCGTCGAACGAAGTCCTGAAGAGGAGGCACCGATCTCGCCTGCCGCCGGTTTATGACGCTAGAAATCTCTTTAACACCCCAGGAGCAGGGACCAGTAATCCGCCGGTGGTAAACCGGGCGGAGGCACCTGGAGCAGGGGCGCCGGTTCAGCCACGTTTGGCAGATCCGCCTCGTCAGAATAACATTGTAACACCGCATGTCCCCACGCCGCCGGGTCATTACTCTAACCCGATGGACAACATTGTCGCTGCCGCTTCACGGCTGGCGGCCATCCCGATCGAAGGAGATTCTCCAGCGGCGGTCGAGACGCGTCGGGTTAAGGAGCTTCTTCAGACAGCCTTAGTTCAACAGGAGGCTTATTCATATAGTCGCGATCGGATTCATTCCACTCTCCGTCCAAGCCGGAGTTACAGCAGGCGTATGGATGAACCGGCAGTGTCAAGCAATGCGCGGAACCGTGATCCGCCCCGTGGCAATAACCCGGCAGGTGGTGCTGGTGACGCTCAGGAGGTGGTGGACCGGGCTCGGGCACGCAGAGAGGCCGAGTTAGCGGCGCAGCATGAAGCCCGTCAGCTTACTCCGGTTCGTCCAACCACATCGGTGGAACCAGGAGTTACCTCTAGTTCTTTGGCAGTGCCATGTCTTGTCCCAGCGTTGTGCAATGTGCGCCTGCCCAAGGATTTTAAGGGCTCTCGCAAGGTGCCGAATTACACCGCCGATTTATCCCCTGAAACATGGGTCGAAAGCTATGGGATGGCCATGGAGATGCTGGATGTGGATGATGCGGCATGTGCGAAATACTTCACCATGATGCTAGAAGGGACAGCCCGCACTTGGCTAAAGAGCTTACCGGCTAATTCTATCAGGTCATGGGCCGAGTTGAGAGTCCGGTTTATTCAGAATTTCAAGGATACATGCAAGCAGCCCATGTCAATTGTGGACTTAGCTGCCTGTGTCCAGGAGGAAGGAGAGTCAACGACCCATTGGGTGCGCCGGGTTTCGGAGATTTTGCATTCATCGGACCGCATCAACGCTGACACCGCAGTTCTAACATTGGAAGGCAATTGCCGGTTTGAACCCTTGAAGTTGAAGTTGGGACGGCTCAAACGTCATTGTAATGACATGGGAACCCTCATGGCTGCACTGGTGAAGTATGCCGACTCTGATAGTACCAAGGATCCCGAGTCTGACGATAATAAGACAGGGAAGGGAAAGAAGAGCGGCAACGCCAAGGGGCAGCACCACAACCCGGCGGGTCATGGAAACAGCGGCAAGCATAAGGCGGACCACGGTTTAGACTTTGTGGCTAACACTAATACACATGACAAGGGCCAGCGGCGTAAGGGTAAACCGCCCCAGCGCGGTGGAAGGCCAAGTCCTAATCCGGACCGTTTGTCTTATCTGTTGAACCAGCCTTGTCGAAAGCATGGGACGACGGAGGACCCGTCCACGCACCTCTAGAAAGATTGTTACATCATGCAAGAGTTCAAAACTTCTGATTCTTTCCGGTATGATCATGGACCAGGAGGCGGTTCGGGCCCCGGCTCTCATGGGCCGGGTTATGGCGGAGGAATTCCGGTTCAGGCTTCCACGGTAATCAGGGTGGACATAACAATCAAAGTAATCAGGGTAACCAAGGTGGCTATAATCATCAGGGCAATCAGTAGCAGCATTAGTCGGGTTACCAGAGCAACCCGAAGGAGATGAATAGCGGACAGTATCATGTTTTCACCACTAGCTTGGACAAGCACGATCAGAAGCTTCATAAAAGGGCGGTGAATGCCGTTGAACCGGCGATGCCCCGTTATTTGCGTTGGTCCGAGCAGCCGATTGTGTGGAGTAGAGAAGATCATCCACCCCGGGTTTACAATCCGGGTCATCTGGCTCTGGTGGTGGCACCTCAGGTGGGAGGTTATAAGTTCACTAAGGTACTCATGGATGGAGGGAGTAGTATCAATATCCTTTATTATGAAACTTTCCGTCGCATGGGGTTAATAGATAAAAATCTTAAACCGTCCAATACGATGTTCCATGGTGTGGTGCCTGGTAAGTCGGCATATCCTGTTGGTAAGATAGCTCTGGAGGTGGCTTTTGGAGATGAGCATGACTCGAGATCAGAAACCTTGACCTTTGAAGTGGTGAAAATCAGCAGCCCGTATCATGCCCTATTTGGACGGCCAGCTTATGCTAAGTTTATGGCACGGCCTTGTTATGTCTATCTGCAGCTCAAGATGCCGGGTCACAAGGGAACTATAACCGTGCATGGGAGCCGCAAGATTGCTCTAGAGTGTGAAGAAGGTGATGCGGCTTATGCTGAGTCGGTTTGTGCAACAGAAGAGTTGAAGTTTTACAAGGACAATGTTGATCCGGCAGATATGACTTCGTTGAAGAAACCAACTACAGAGCATGATGCGGCCCTGAAGTTTAAATCGACTCAAACATAGGCACCCACTAAGCACAGTTCACAATGTTGTTTGGAGATTTTTTGCTGTCGAATTTAGGGCCTGGCAGCCTGTGAAAAGCCTCGACTACAACGATTTTATTTGCCATTTGCTAAGTTTCTCTTTCTTTTGATAAGATTGGTGATGTTTTCAAACCGGTGTTTATCAACCCGGTTAGGCTGTCAACTACAAGTTGTTAGTACATGATCAAGTTATAATCCGGAGACTATCAGCCCGGTCTGGTTTTGACTCAAATTCACCAGTATGGAATAAACCGGTGTTTATCACAACCCGAAGCGGTTTTATTGTAAACCGGCATCATATAACAGGAGTTGCTTTTACTCCGGATTAGGGTTATTACCCTCAATACAAAGTTGGTCAGCCAACACTATGCCTAAAGGTCACAGGTATCATATATTTCCATATTTGGTTATCTTTTACAACCTTGGTTATAAACCTTGGTCATGTATATATTTGGGTATCATGACCCGCCCGGTGGTAAACCGCCAGGGCGCTTTAAGCTTCTTATCTGCAGGAACAACTAGAATAAATAGCTCTCGATTATAAACATTGTATCTTAAGCATGGCGGATTAACACGCATCAGTCGCAGATAAATATGCACGAAGGCATAACAGACCAAGTGCTTTAACTAGCCTATTACAAGGTGTTTTAGTGCCCAAAGGGATAATTGTTTCAAAATAAGCATTGCAGCAAGTGGAAGACTAAACCGGGCCCCGGATTATGATTGCTTATCAGCTTGACCTGACGGTTGCGGATCATCTTGCACCAGTTCATCTTTTTCGTCTCTACCCAGCGGCTGGAAGTCAACAGTTGTCCAGTCGATCTCAGTTAAAGCTTGGAACACAGCTTCGTCGCATATAAGGGTTGACGGTTCAATATCAGGGGCATAAGTGTGCTTACGGATTGGAGGGATCAGATTTTGCGCTTCTGGAATTGGCGCCGCAACCCGTCTGTTCTTATCATCATAACTTGCCTGATAGTATGAGAGATCAACTTCTTCAGCTAATTGACAAGCCAGTGGACGTACTTCCCGGTTTATGGCGCGGAGATCCTCCTGGCCAAATTCTGATCCATCTTCTTTTTAAGCTTGGTAAGCCTTTAGCCACGTCCACCGGATCAAGATCGGGCACCCACGCCTTTGCCCGGGTTAGAGCGGTCAGAGCTCCGTCCCTTGCCACAGCTTTCTTTAGTTCTTCAACCCGGGCAGGCAGCATGGATAGCCTTTCTAAGGTGTCCTTGATCAATGTTGGAGGAGGTTTATTGTGTGAAGCGATACAGATGATCCGCTGCGCGCCGGTATACAGCTGCTCTATCAGAGTATAGGCCGCTTTCAACTTCTTCTTACATCAGAGCCCAGATGGCTAATGCGAGTTCCTACATCATTATAAACGTCAGTAAACCAGCCACACATGGGAAGATATGTTGAAAGTATAAAGCAAGGATGCTTACCAAACACAGCAGCGGTCATAGCATGTACTTGCCGCTTTACACCAGTCAGCTCGTCTATCACCGGTTTGAGGGCTGCTTCTGCGTCTTCAGCTATTTTCCGCAAAGCGGATTTCTCTGTGTTCCAATCCGCCCGCTCCTTGGCGAAGCTCTCCTTTAGTTTTTCCATAGTAGCTAAGGCGCTCCTCAGCTCATCTTTTGCCTTGGAAGTTTCGGCCTGTTGGGACTTGAGGTTCTCTTGCAGATCAGCGGTTTGACTTTCCTTCTTGCTCAGTTCAGCCTATAAAGAGACAGATATATAATGAGTTGACAGTACATATTTGAAGTACCAAGCACATAACAAGTTATGCCCTTAGTACTTGGGGGATAATGCATATTTGCTCTTTATCAGAAATTTTTACAAGTCCCAAGCACAATACAAGTATTAAGCTTGGCACTTGGGGGCTAATGTGTATTTGCTCATAAAATGCTGCTATGGGAATTCTTCTACAAAGTCCCGGATCATCTTTATAAAGTTAAACCGGCCCTTGGGGGCTACATCAGTGAAGTTAAGGTGCATTGTTGCAAACATGAAATTGTTACTAAGTCCCGGTTTAGATTGATATCATAAACCGTTACTTGGGGGCTACTAGGAGTTGATAAACTACAATTGGACAAAAGAGAAAAATAGTAGTTACCTCATATCGCTCCTTCGTCAAGTTTACCAAACTAGCTTCATAGTCACGGCTGGTATACAGACGGTTCAAGAAGCCAGAGTGAATGTCTTGAGCATTGAGATGGGTGTAGCTTGGTAAATCGGCATTCCATTTGCCTTTGCCGATAGCAGAGAGCTCATCCATGGCAGTATGTTTTGACAAAGCGACAGGATTGCCAGGAGTGGTGTGGCCAGTGCCAGTAATCATAATGTCATCATCTTGGTCATCAGCGGCCTTCACTGGAGTTGGCGGTTTGTCAGTATCTTTAACTGGACTGGCCGGTTTATCATCAGTTCGGACAAGGCTGGTTGGCCGGTCTGTATGGCTTGTAGCGTCAACTTGCACTTGTTCGGCAAGGAAGTCATGGTCTTGAGGCGGCGGATCATTAAGCATGGCGTCAGCGTCGGTTTCTTCCGGGTCTGGAGTTGATTCCGGTTCAGCAGCTACATTATCATCAGCCGGTTTGCTTAACCGAGCCTTCTTGCTGGGTCTTGGCTTGGCGCTGAGAAAAGATACACGTGCATAGCTCACCCAGGAACTGTTATGAGGGGTGAAAGCTGTGTGGCCGATGACTCGCCAGAGGATGAGTGAGAAATACCTTGATAATTTGAATCGGACGGATTAAGAGGCTGGCGGAAACAACCTGCTTTTGGGCATGAAGTATCAATGGGATAAGAGACCTCTGATTGGCGTTTCCAAACCGGACTATTTGGTAAACCGGTAGAGGTAACTACCTGGCCGCTGTGCCGGGTTGTACGGCGAGCCTCGTGCTGCTGCGCCTTCAAAAGAAAGTTTGGGTCCAAATAAGCAAGAGGGTGAGAAAATTTTACTTTCCGGTTTGCTTGACGGATTTTTGATGTTGGCAGAAGATCTGAATCGGAGGAAAGAATGGTTACCTCTACGTCCTCAGCATGACTCCCTTCAGCATCGTCCTCATAATAATCATTGTCAATGAGATGTACGAAAAATGAACCAAGAGAGTCAAGTTCTACCTCTGGTTCTGGATTACCCACATCGTCATCAGCTGGTGGATCGGAGGATGCAGTGGTCCTTCTCTTGGCAGGTTTTTTTACAACCTTGGTCTTTGGACGAACTGGCTTGACCAGTTTGTCTTGCGGCTTCGCCGGTTTGTCTTGTGCTGGTTTCTTGTTCCAGAACGGATCATCACCCTGTCAGAAATAATCACACTTTCATAAAATATTTGGACAGAAGCAACTTCAGATAAAAAGATTATATGATTCTTACAGCTGGCGGTTTGTTGAAGGTGCAGAAAGGGAGTAGTCCGGTTTGGGCACAAACAGCCTCCGGTTCGTTCAGTATCTTTTTTACAGCCTCAGTGACCTCTGCATCTGTAAGCTGAATGTCAATGTGCCGCTGAGCATCTTTCAAACTCCCTGTATACTCACACATCAAACCGGAGCGCCAGCTTAAGGGCAGAATACTCCAGCTTATCCAACAACGAGCAAGATCAACTCCTGTCAAACTGTTTGCCAAGAAGGCTCTAAGCTTTGATAATTGAGGAGCATAGTTGGCCCTTTCTCTTGCAGTCAACCTTTGAGGAAAAGGATGTGTGTTGCTCAGGCGTTCAGGGCGGTAACCCGGCAGGGGGTTTTCATCAGGTGGAGATGTATCCATGCAATAAAACCAAGTCTGGTTCCACTCCTTGGGGTGACTGTGGAGTTTGGGATGAGGGAAGGTGACTTCTTTCCTTTTCTAAACCGCCATTCCGCCCAGTTCCGTATTGGGTCCATCCGAGAACTCTGTGCGACGGTTTAGGTGAAAGAAATCCCTAAACAGTTCGACTGTAGGTTCCTCTTGCAGATAAACCTCACAGAAGACTTGGATGTGGTAGATGTTGGTCACAGAATTGGGACCGATGTCTTGAGGGCGCAGCTGAAAATTGGCCAGTACATCCCGGAAATTTTTTGAACCGGGAGGACTAAAACCTCGTCCGAGATGATCAGCAAACACGACTACCTCTCCGTCCTTGGGTGTAGGAGGACTTTCCGGGCCAGGGACCCTCCACTGGATGACATCTTTCTTGGCTAAAGAGCCCGTTTTAACAAGATTGTTTAATTGTTCTTCGGTTACTCGAGAAGGAGCCCAATTACATTCATAGACTTGCTTGGCCATGGCAATGGAAATCTGAAACATGATTATTGCCGGTTTAAGATTGACCGTGGACAATTATACAACGGTATAAGGATACAAGCATATTGATAAACCGGAATTGTTTATTCGTAAACCGGAGTCTGACAATGGAAACAGTACAATGATGAATGCATTGGCGGTTCAACAGGGGACTAATGGTATCTACTGGGTCATCATTTTGTATATGAAGTTAAACCGCCCAATCTGGTACTCCTTGTGTATAAGTGAAGGAAGAAACAAGTTTCACATCTGGCCATGGTAATTTCAGATCTACCGCGCATTGGAAAAACAAAATATATTCTGACCTAATTTCCAGCGTACTAAAAGTTCACCAAGTTGAGATGAGTTTGATATCAAACAGGTGCTAAAACTACTACCGGGGAGATCTATGTGGTTTTTGGATCTAATCCATGGATATAAATAAGGATAAAGAAGGGCGGTAACGAACACTGATGAACGACAGAAACCCTAAGTGCAGATCTATGGTAAGAGAAAGGGGAGACTTACTGAGGTTGTTGAGCAGCGGCGGCGCGCGGAGGAGCTCTGGTACGTTCAGGTCGATGCAGCGGCCAATGTTGGTGCAGCAGTCGATGGTTGACGGCGGCGGCCGAGGTCGAAGGTTCGGGCGTCGCGAGGATGACGATGACGCGAAGAGGCACGAGGGGGAAAATGGAAAGACCCCCTGGCCCTATTTATAAGGGCAGAAAGATAAAAGTCAGGCACGAAAATCGAGGAGACGAATTTTTGGATATGAGGCGGAGCTGTCGCCTCGATTGTCGGAGGTTCATTAATGAAGATGGATTATACATAGTTTTAAAAGAAATGGGTGATGTCACGGCGGTTTATCATGGTCCTAGAAGATGATGTCACGGCGGTTTACAAGATTATGTGAAGATGTGGAAGAAGAAGTTTTCTTAAGTATTGAGGATTGACATGAACCAGTTCAAATCAATCTGGGGCTTAATGTTGGGGATATTATCACTGGGCATAAACCGGCCAGGAGAGGCCTGGTTAACCCCATAAGTAGTTCATCTGTATCTAAAGTCCATGAAGACAGACGGTGACGCTTTATGAAGGCCCAGGGCCCAAAGCCGGTTTAAGGCCTGTAGACATAAACCGGCGTTGATATGTAAACTTGTGTTGTAAGATAGAAGTAGCAGAGACCGAGCCGGACACGATTATGAGCCGGCCTCGGGATTCTGTAAACTGACGAGCGTCAACCCATGTATATAAGGGGATGACCCGGCGGCGGTTCAGGGACAACAGACAACAACTCGAGACTCAGGCAAAGTGTATTCGCTCCCTGGTCATCGAAACCCCATCAATTCCATCACAACTAGACGTAGGCTTTTACCTTCATCGTAAGGGGCCGAACTAGTATAAAACTCTCTTGCGTCCCTTGTCCGCATTAACCCCTTGAAGCTAACCCGTAGCGATGGCTCCACGACTAAGTCCTTTCTCTAGGACATCTGCCGTGACAAAACCACGACAAGAACCAAGCACATCAAGAGACGCTTCAACTCCATCCGGGATCTAGTCCAGGTGGGAGACATAGAAATTTGCAAGATACATACGGATCTGAATGTTGCAGACCTGTTGACTAAGCCTCTTCCACGAGCAAAACATGATCAGCAACAAGGCTCCATGGGTGTTAGAATCATTACTGTGTAATCTAGATTATTGACTCTAGTGAAAGTGGGAGACTGAAGGAAATATGCCCTAGAGGCAATAATAAAGTTATTATTTATTTCCTTATATCATGATAAATGTTTATTATTCATGCTAGAATTGTATTAACCGCAAACATAATACTTTGTGTGAATACATAGACAAACAGAGTGTCACTGGTATGCCTCTACTTGACTAGCTCGTTGATCAAAGATGGTTATGTTTCCTAGCCATTGACATGAGTTGTCATTTGATTAACGGGATCACATCATTAGGAGAATGATGTGATTTACTTGACCCATTCCGTTAGCTTAGCACTTGATAGTTTAGTATTCTGCTATTGCTTTCTTCAAGACTTATACATGTTCCTATGACTATGAGATTATTCAACTCCTGTTTACCAAAGGAACACTATGTGTGCTACCAAACGTCACAACGTAACTGGGTGATTATAAAGGTGCTCTACAGGTGTCTCCAAAGGTACTTGTTGGGTTGGCGTATTTCGAGATTAGGATTTGTCACTCCGATTGTCGGAGAGGTATCTCTGGGCCCACTCGGTAATGCACATCATTATAAGCCTTGCAAGCATTGCAACTAATGAGTTAGTTGCGGGATGATGTATTACGGAACACCTAAAGAGACTTGCCGGTAACGAGATTGAACTAGGTATTGAGACACCGACGATCGAATCTCAGGCAAGTAACATACCGATGACAAAAGGAACAATGTATGTTGTTATGCGGTCTGACCGATAAAGATCTTCGTAGAATATGTAGGAGCCAATATGGGCATCCAGGTCCCGCTATTGGTTATTGACCAGGGAGGTGTCTCAGTCATGTCTACATAGTTCTCGAACCCGTAGGGTCCGCACGCTTAATGTTCATTGACGATATAGTACTATGAGTTATGTATGTTGGTGACTGAATGTTGTTCAGAGTTTTGGATGAGATCACAGATATGACGAAGAACTCCGGAATGGTCCGGAAGTAAAGATTGATATGTGGATAGAGTGTTTGATCTTCGGAAAGGTTCTGGAATCCATCGGAAGGGGTTTCGGATGTTTCCTGAAATGTTTGGGCACGAGAACACTTTATCTAGGCCAAAGGGGAAAGCCCACGAGGTTTTTAGAAAGCGCAAAAGGAAGTTTTGCGGAGTCCAGGGGCCAGACGCCAGGGTCCCTGGCGTCTGGGTCCAGACGCCGGGAACCCTGGCGTCTGGCCCTGGAGTCCGAGAAGGACTCTTGCCTTTCGGGTGAAACCGACTTTGTGGAGGCTTTTACTCCAAGTTTCGACCCCCGAGGCTCAACATATAAATAGAGGGGTAGGGCTAGCACCCAAGACACATCAAGAAACACCAAGCCGTGTGCCGGCAACCCCGTCCCCTCTAGTTTATCCTCCATCATAGTTTTCGTAGTGCTTAGGCGAAGCCCTGCGGAGATTGTTCTTCACCAACACCATCACCACGCTGTCGTGCTGCCGGAACTCATCTACTACTTCGCCCCTCTTGCTGGATCGACAAAGGCGAGGACGCCATCGAGCTGAACGTGTGCAGAATTCGGAGGTGCTGTGTGTTCGGTACTTGGATCGGTTGGATCGTGAAGACATACGACTACATCAACCGTGTTGATAAAACGCTTCCGCTTACAGTTTACGAGGGTACGTAGACAACACTCTCCCCTCTCGTTGCTATGCATCACCATGATCTTGCGTGTCCGTAGGAATTTTTTTGAAATTACTACGTTCCCCAACATATCCGCGCGGATGACTTACAGGGGATGATAAGGCACGAGAATCGCCTCCTTGTCCTTATTGGCGAGCATGAAACTAACGATGTAGTCCCTCGCGTATTCACGGTGCTCTGCGTAGACTCCCAAGAAGCCCTCGTGCATGAAGTACGGGTCAGCGACACAGATATAAGGTATCTGCTCAAGCCCGATGAGGTAGTTCATGTGCAAGGCATAAAGGCGGACAAACGTAAAGTCCAGCTTATTCGCATGAAACATGTCGAAGATTTAATCGAATCGAAGGAAGAACTTCTTCGCGGGGAATGTGCCGACGTACGACAACTGCCGCGGCACGTTAACCACATAGAGTGGGTATCCTGGATTTTTTGAGGTGATGATGCCTTTCTCTATCCGTAGCACATCGTCATGAAGTCTCCTTAGATCACCGAATCTGGCCCCTAGCGCTGCTTTAGGTAGGATTAGTTCATTGGGGATATGCCATTTTGCCGCACCGAGGATATGTATACGGTCTTGAACCCAAGGCTGCTAAGGCGGCTGGATCATAGAAGCAGCTTTGTTGCCTTTCCTCGATCTCTTCCTGTGCTTCTTTCCTACCGGAAGGTCGTCTATAATATGTTCAGCCTCCGGAGGCGGCAATTCAGGCACCGACTCATGACGCTCAAACCCTGAGTAGGCGCCAGTATTGAGATACTGTTGAGTGTCATCGTCATCCTCATCCTCATCTATGGCAACGTCATCAGCGACTAATGGAGCCACTTCCTCACCCCGTCTGCTATCACCCAGCACGACAACCGACGCTAATTGGGTAGGTCGGGTGTTGATGTTCATACCTAACTGTGTGCTCGTGGGTGTGCTCCCGGCCGCCTCCAGACGAAGCAGACTCTTTGGCCACAACAGGACCCACCCATTGCAACCACCAAGCCGCCGCGGGGTCTCGTCGTCATCCCCCCTAGTACTGGAGGAGCCAAATTCTCATGGCCCGGTTTGACACTGGCCACGGAAACCTTGAAGACGTCCGGGGGGATCAACCGGCCATGGAACAATGGTTCCTTCGGCTTCATTATCGTCGCCTTCCCCACGTCCACCTTCTGGTCACCGATGGTGTACAATATGGTGCACGGGGTTATGTCGGCTGCAAAGACATGTCTATGACGTGAGACATCCGAAAGGCACTGGAAATAGGAGATTATACATTTATTGAAGAGGGCCGGTGTGACAGATACTGTGAGGGCGTCGAGCTCAGCCAAAGATGAAGCACCGCCGAGCACGTCCGAGACGGAGGACGGGCTGCTATGAGCAGGTGCGGGAGCCGGTGCAGGACCAGGTGTGGGAGCCGGTGCAGGAGCAGGTGCAGGTGTTGGTGCAACGCTAGACGAGCTGCTCCCAAAGAAGTCGGCAGGGGGAAAGTCCGCTGCATTTATTTCTGGATTTTGCCTGCTCCAATTGGCAACTGCCGGAACCAAGCCACCAGACAAATCTGCAATCGCCTGTTTTGCGGCAGCTACCGCTGTTGTGACTGTCTCAGCTGATTTCTTCTCAACCGCAATCTCAACCTTCTTGTCGAGGTTTTCTTTAGTTAACCTCCGTCTTTCTTTTCTCTCCTCCGTGGTCTCACGGTAGTACTTCTTCCACGTGGCGCCGTCTCCGACACCGTGCATGCGACCATACGACGACCGAGTGTCCACCGGGAGTCCTTTCAATATGTTCAACGCCCGGTTGAATGGAGTGTCCCACTTGGGCCTCGCCAACGCCTCAGATGGCGAGTCACTTTCGGCCGCAATCCTATGCTGCTCTCGATGCAAAAGGAACAAGGATCGTTTACAAATATGACTAAACGTGCAGTCGAATTGATCGGAAACTAAAATTACCAGCAGTCTCATGAACTCCGTCGTGACCGGGTCCGTCTCGAAAACCTTCTTGACTGAGTCCCAATGGTGTCGTGCCCTGAGGACATCATGCTGCTGTGAGACGGTGAAGTCCGCCAAGGGGTCTGGGATGCCCAGACTTTCGCGTTTCGCGTCCTCCTTGGCCCATATGGACCTCTTCCCGCTGTAACCACGGCTTCTGAGGTGGTGGCACCCCATGTTCCTCTGTTGAAGCCCCTTCATGTACTTTGACTTTTTTTGGCAGCTTCGGCCTCGCAAGCCGCCTTGAATATTTCAAACTGCTCTTCCGTGATTGTCGGATTATCCTTTACAATCTCGGAGTAGGGTTCCTTTTTATTGACTATCCGATGTTTCACCCTTGCTTTCCAGGCGGCTAACGCGTCGCTAAACTTGGTCATGGCGTGTTTGTTTATCTTCTTCATTGCGTGGTCCTTATCTAGATTTTTATATTCCTTTTCATCCCGGTCCGGGAACAGGAATATCTGGTGCAGCTTCTTTAGGAGGGAGGGCCTCATATTATCTATCTTCTTTAGTTTCTCATCATTGATGGTGGCGGTTGTCCGTACAATGCAGCCTATTTGATTGCCGTAGCACGATCGCGCTTCCTCGGGCGCTGTTGGCTCAAAAATGTCATCGTCCATCTCCGTGACCACCAGTCTAGTAGTCATGAGCTGCTTTGGGCGTCGTTGCCTCTTTGCTCTCGGCTCTATACCGGCTCCGCTAGTCTTGGCATCAGTCTCAGTCTCAGCGCCGGTCTCAGTCTCAGTCTCCGATGCGACAGGTGGGCCCAGCAACAACATATGTTGATCGTCGGCAAGGCTCAAAAATTCGGCTGCCGCCAGGTAGACGTTGTCGCAATCACCAGAACCCTGTCCTTCATCATTGCTAGCCATGTTTCCTATGATTAAATCTAGTCAATTAATTCTAGACCTAATAAAATGAATAATGACATTAAAATGGCCTATTTTTTGCAGGAACGTTGACTCCTTCCCGGTGAGGCAAATCCCGGGCACTTGATATGTCCTAGTTTGTAGCACAAGTCATGCCGAAATTCACGGCATGACCTTTGCTAAAAAGTGGACAAATCGAGAACCTGAAATTTGCCAGAACGGAAATGAATCAACATTCCAGCAAAACATAGGCCACTCAGCTTCATTCCCTGGAAACAAAAAAAGGCCACTTGGGCACAATCGAACCACTTCTATGTTGCATATAACAGGACCACTTAAGAATATGGACATGAGAAACTACAATAGTAGATAAACATGAGCAAACACAATTGAGGAATTTGCATATATCATGACCACTTCAAATTTGCATCTCCTAGCGTTTGACACTTCAAAAAAATCTACAAAAATCTCATGCTCTCTCAACCTCAATTAAAAAACCAAATATAGATTATATTTAGTTAACTACTGAACTAAATTTTACTCTAAAGTAAACCCTACTGCCCTAATTAACATCTAGTTAAACAAACTTAATTCAAAAACTAAACCCTATTGAACTAATTAACATCTACATTATCTACTACTTAACATCTATTATTACCCTAACTAAAAAACATCTACTATTAACCATACTACCCTAGTTAACTAGTACCACCACAACTACTAATTAACATCTACTACTACTACTACTAAAAAACATTATTTATGAACCCTACTACTAATTAACATCTACTACTACTGCTAATTAACATGGAAGGAAGAAAATGCAGAGAGAGAGGAGGGGTGGGGGCTTACAGAGAGGGGAGAGACGGTGGCGGGGAGGTGCTCGGCGACGGAGGCAGGGGCGGGGAGGGCGGGCTCAGGCAGCGGCGGTCCTGGGCGGGCTCGGGCGGCGGTGAGGTTGAGGGCGGCAGCAGTGAGGCCGAGGGCGGCGATGGTGCTGTCGAGGGCGGCCTCGGGCGGCGGCGGTGAGGTTGAGGGCGGCATCGAGCGGCAGCGGTGAGGTTGAGGGCGGCCTCGGGGGGAGACGGTGAGGTTGCGGGCGTCGAAGTCGGTAGGAGACGGCGGCGAAGTGGGGCGACGGTGAATTGGGGAGATGACGGCGAAGTGGGGCGAGGGATTTGGGGGGGAGTGGTGGCCGGGGGGAGGGAAACCACTGGTTAAGTCAAACATAGCAGTAGCGCGTTACTGAAAATGTGCTATAGCTAAGATAGCTATAGCGCGCTTCACTAAACGCGCTACTGTTATGCCTTTCTCCTTTTTTCCTTTTTCATTTATTTTTCTTTACATTTTATTTTTTCCTTTCTCTTGTTTCTATTTCTTCCATTTTCATTTACTTTTCTATTTGTTTTTCATTTTATTTTATTTTCGTTAGCAGTAGCGCCTTACACCTAAACGCACTGCTACAATAATATTAGCGGTAGCGCAGTTTTTATAAGACCGCTACTACTATGTCTAGCCTATCGGCTTAGTATGGGAATTTTAGTAGTAGCACTTTTACCATGAGACGCGCTACTGCTACATATGTATCTGTAGCGCGGTTATCCTGAACGCGCTACTGCTATGTAGCAGTAGCGTGCTTTTCTAACAAGCGCTACTGCTAAAGTTCTGTGTATAAGGTTTTCCCTAGTAGTGGATGCTCATATTGGATCCTACATATTCTACGACGATCTTTATCGGTCAAACCGCATAACAACATACGTTGTTCCCTTTGTCATCGGTATGTTACTTGCCCGAGATTCGGTCGTCAGTATCATCATACCTAGTTCAATCTCGTTACCGGCAAGTCTCTTTACTCGTTCTATAATGCATCATCCCGCAACTAACTCATTAGTCACATTGCTTGCAAGGCTTATAGTGATGTGCATTACCGAGAGGGCCCAGAGATACCTCTCCGATACACGTAGTGACAAATGCTAATCTCGATCT
Source organism: Triticum aestivum (assembly GCF_018294505.1). NCBI lineage: Eukaryota > Viridiplantae > Streptophyta > Magnoliopsida > Poales > Poaceae > Triticum > Triticum aestivum. The sequence continues at coordinate 601,597,308 of NC_057814.1, forward strand.
ATTCCAACTCAACAAACACCATCGGAGACACCTGTAGAGCATCTTTATAATCACCTAGTTACGTTGTGACGTTTGATAGCACACAAGGTGTTCCTCCGGTATTCGAGAGTACTCGTTCAGCCGGACGTTTTGCCGTCCGCAAAGCATGCCTTTGTCGTCGGCCATGGCAGATGGCAAAGTTCCTGATTCCTGTAGTGAGTTGCATAATCTCATAATCAAAGGAACATATATAAGTCATGAATAAAGCAATAGCAATAAAAACTAAATGATCATTAATTCTAAGCTAACGGATGGGTCTTGTCCATCACATCATTCTCTAATGATGTGATCCTGTTCGTCAAATGACAACACATATCTATGGTTGGGAAACTTAACCATCTTTGATTAACGAGCTAGTCTAGTAGAGGCATACTAGGGACACTATGTTTGTCTATGTATCCACACATGTACTAAGTTTCCGGTTAATACAATTCTAGCATGAATAATAAACATGTATCATGATATAAGGAAATATAAATAACAAGTTTATTATTGCCTCTAGGGCATATTTCCTTCAGGTTTCCACTTCAGTGGCCTTCATCTTCGCCCATTGCATTTTAACGCGGGCGAAGGCCATCCGGGCACCCTCTATGCAGGTCGAACGCTTTACAGCATCAGTCCGCGGCCGCGCATCGACAAGCCGCTTCACCAAACCGAAGTAGCTGCTAGGAATCGGCTCGGCCGGCCAGAGCTGGATTATTAAGTCCATCATGGCCAAGCCGGCCACCCTATGCAGCTCCGTCAACTACTTCAGTTGGTCGTTCAGAGGCGTCGGGTGTTCTGGCGCGAGAAATTGCGACCAGAACAGCTTCTCGGTCGAGTTCCCCTCCTGGGCTCGGAAGAATTGTGCGGCATCAGCGGCACTCTTCGGAAGATCCGCAAATGTGCCTGGAGAAGTCCACACTCGGAGGAGGAAAGCATACCTCTAACCTCCAAAGATACTCTGCAAAAGAAAGGCTTACCAGCCGCTATCTGCCTTGCCTGATGGATCTCCTCGCGAGCACTCCGAGACTCGATCCGCGCCTCTTTGGCATCATGGAGAGCCTTGGCAAGCTCAGACGACTGGTCCGGAGTCTTCTGCTTCAAGGTCTCGCATTTGCTAATGGCATCCTTCAGCTCTTGCTCAACTTCGGCCACCCGAGTTTCGTGTTGGCGGCGGGCAGCTTGCTCGGTCTTTAGTTCTGCAGCCGCTTTGTTAGCGGCTGCCTTATTCGCCTCCGCCTCTTTCTTGGCCTGGGCAAGGGCGCCTTTGAGGGTCTCGACCTCGGCTGCGGCAGCTGTAATCATAATCAAAGCATTCCATGAGTTAACCTCTCAATATACATATCACTTCTGATATAAAAGTAAATTCCTCCTTAACATTGTAGGCATACCTTGTGTTTCGTCGAACCGCTTATTAATGCGGTGGATTTCCTCATCTGCCACCTGAAGCATCCGATTGAGTTGAGAAACTTCTGCGGCTTGGGCAGTTGCCGCCAACATAGAAGCCTGTTACAATAACAACATAGTTTATTAGTCTCCCGAATACTATGTGGATCCCCTGGGCGCGCCCCCTGCCTCGTGGGCCCCCTGGAGCTCCACCGACCTCAACTCCAACTCCATATATTCGTGTTCGGGGAGAAAAAAATCAGAGAGAAGGATTCATCGCGTTTTACGATACGGAGCCGCCGCCAAGCCCTAAACTCCCTCGGGAGGGCTGATCTGGAGTCCGTTCGAGGCTCCGGAGAGGGGAATCCGTCGCCGTCGTCATCGTCAACCATCCTCCATCACCAATTTCATGATGCTCACCGCCGTGCGTGAGTAATTCCATCATAGGCTTGCTGGACGGTGATGGGTTGGATGAGATTTATCATGTAATCGAGTTAGATTTGTTAGGGTTTGATCCCTAGTATCCACTATGTTCTGAGATTGATGTTGCTATGACTTTGCTATGCTTAATGCTTGTCACTAGGGCCCGAGTGCCATGATTTCAGATCTGAACCTATTATGTTTTCATGAATATATGTGAGTTCTTGATCCTATCTTGCAAGTCTATAGTCACCTACTATGTGTTATGATCCGGCAACCTCGAAGTGACAATAATCGGGACCACTCCTGGTGATGACCATAGTTTGAGGAGTTCACGTATTCACTATGTGTTAATGCTTTGGTCCGGTATTCTATTAAAAGGAGGCCTTAATATCCCTTAGTTTCCGTTAGGACCCCGCTGCCACGGGAGGGCAGGACAAAAGATGGCATGCAAGTTCTTTTCCATAAGCACGTCTGACTATATTCGGAATACATGCCTACATTATATTGATGAATTGGAGCTAGTTCTGTGTCACCTTATGTTATGATTGTTACATGATGAACCGCATCCGGCATAATTCTCCATCACCGATCCAATGCCTACGAGCTTTTCACATATTGTTCTTCGCTTATTTAATTTTCCGTTGCTACTGTTACAATCACTACAAAACCCAAAAATATTACTTTTGCTACTGTTACTGTTACTATCATACTACTTTGCTACTAAATACTTTGCTGCAGATACTAAGTATCCAGGTGTGGTTGAATTGACAACTCAACTGCTAATACCTGAGAATATTCTTTGGCTCCCCTTGTGTCGAATCAATAAATTTGGGTTGAATACTCTACCCTCGAAAACTGTTGCTATCCCTTATACTTGTGGGTTATCAAGACTATTTTCTGGCGCCGTTGCCGGGGAGCATAGCTCTATTCTTTGAGTCACTTGGGATTTATATCTGCTGGTCACTATGAAGAACTTGAAAGACGCAAAAACAAAAATTTATCCCTCAACTACGAGGGGAGGTAAGGAACTGCCATCTAGCTCTGCACTTGATTCACCTTCTGTTTTGAGTAAGCTTGCGACACCTAAACCTGCTTCTGCTATTAATTCTGATATGTCGCATGTTATTGATGATGCCACTTCTGCTATGCATGATACTTATGATGAAACTACTTCTATGCTTGATACTACTGTGCCACTTGGTGAATTTCTTGATGAACAACTTGCTAGGGCTAGAGAGAATGAAATTATTGAAACTGATAATATTGATGAAAGTGATGATGAAGACTCTCCCAATAAATATGAATTGCCTGTTGTGCCTGAGGGCTATGTTATGGATGAAGAAACTAAAAGATACTTTCTTGCTTGCAATGATAGAAGCGATCATAAGAAATTATTAGCTAAGCTTAAACAAAAAACTCTGAATGCTAGAATGAAATATGATCCTGCTTATGCTACTTCACCTATCTTTGTTACTGATAAGGATTATGAATTCTCTATTGATCCTGATATAATTACTTTGGTTGAATCTGATCCTTTCTATGGCTATGAATCTGAAACTGTTGTGGCACATCTTACTAAATTAAATGATATAGCCACCCTGTTCACTAATGATGAGAGAACTCACTACTTTTATATCCTTAAAATATTTCCGTTCTCATTAAAGGGTGATGCTAAGATATGGTTTAATTCTCTTGATCCTGGTTGTGTGCGTAGTCCCCAGGATATGATTTATTACTTCTCTGCTAAATATTTCCCTGCTCATAAGAAAGAAGCTGCCTTAAGGGAAATATATAATTTTGTGCAAATTGAAGAAGAGAGTCTCCCACAAGCTTGGGAGACGCTTCTCCAATTACTTAATGCTTTGCCTAATCATCATCTTAAGAAAAATGAAATACTTGATATCTTTTACAATGGACAAACGGATGCTTCCAGAGACCACCTGGACAGTTGTGTTGGTTCTGTTTTCAGGGAAAGGACACCGGATGAAGCTGAAATTCTATTGAATAATATGTTGACAAATGAAAAAATAATTGGACACTTCCTGAGCCAATTCCTGGGCCAACTCCGAAGAAGAGGGGTGTTCTATTTCTCAGTCCTGAAGATATGCAAGAGGCAAAGAAATCTATGAAAGAAAAGGGTATTAAAGCTGAAGATGTTAACAATTTACCACCTATTGAAGAAATACATGGTCTTAATTTACCGCCTGTTGAAGAAATATATGATCTTAATTCATCACCTATCGAAGAAAATCATGGTCTTGATAACCCGACATAGGTAGTAAATGTAAATTCTCTCTATAGATATGATAAAGCTGAAATCCTGCCTACTAAGTTTGCTAGCCATTGTTTGGATGAGTTTGATAACTTTATGGTTAAGCAAGAAGATTTTAATGCTTATTTTGGTAGACAATTAAAACAAAATGCTTATATGATTGAACACTTGGGTGATTATATGTCTAGAGTTAAAGGTGAACTAAAACTCATTAGTAAACATGCTTCTATGGTTACCACTCAAGTAGAACAAGTACTTAAGGCTCAGAATGATTTGCTCAATGAATTAAATAGTAAGAATAATGACTATGTTGTTAGAGTGGCTACTAGAACTGGTAAAATGACTCAGGAACCTTTGTATCCTGAAGGCCATCCTAAGAGAATTGAGAAAGATTCCCAGAGAAATAATATAGATGCACCTAGTCCTTCTAAAAAGAAGAAAAAGAAAAATGATAGGACTTTGCAAGCTTCTGGTGAACCTATTGCTGAACCACCTGAGAATCCAAATGATATTTCTATTTCTGATGCTGAAACACAATCTGGTAATGAACATGAACCTAGCGATAATGATAATGATAATGTTCATGTTGATGCTCAACCTAGCAATGATAATGATGTAGAAATTGAACCTGTTGTTGATCTTGATAACCCACAATCAAAGAATCAACGTTATGATAAGAGAGACTTTGTTGCTAGGAAACACGGTAAGGAAAGAGAACCTTTGGTTCAGAAACCCATGCCCTTTCCTCCTAAACCATCCAAGAAAAAGGATTTTGAGCGCTTTTCTGAAATGATTAGACCTATCTTCTTGCGTATGCGTGTGACTGATATGCTCAAAATGAATCCTTATGCTAAGTACATGAAAGAAATTGTTACTAATAAGAGAAAGATACCGGAAGATGAAATTGCCACCATGCTTGCTAATTATACTTTTAAGGGTGGAATACCAAAGAAACTTGGAGATCCAGGAGTACCTACTATACCATGCTCCATTAAAAGAAATTATGTTAGAACTGCTTTATGTGACCTTGGAGCCGGTGTTAGTGTTATGCCTCTCTCTTTATATCATAGACTTGATTTGAATAAGTTGACACCTACTGAAATATCTTTGCAAATGGCCGATAAATCAACTGTTATACCTGTCGGTATTTGTGAGGATGTGCCTGTTGTGGTTGCAAACGTTACTATTTTAACGGACTTTGTTATTCTTGATATTCCCGAGGACGATAGTATGTCTATTATTCTTGGAAGACCCTTTTTGAATACTGCAAGGGTTGTTATTGATTGCAACAAAGGCAATGTCACTTTTCATGTTAATGGTAATGAGCATACGGTACACTTTCCCAGGAAACAACCTCAAGTCCACAGTATAAATTCTATTGGAAAAATTCCATCGATTATTATTGGAGGTTTTGAATTTCCTCTTCCTACTGTCAAAAAGAGATATGATATTCTTATTGTTGGGGATGTGCATATCTCCGTTGAGGTAACATAGTGTTATTCGAAATTTCTCCGGTTCCATGTTATTCGGAATGAGTTTGTTAACAAGACTTGATCAACCTTGTTAGTGGATTCCTTTTGATGAGCATGAGATGGATGAAGTTAGAAAGCACAACCTTCTGTACCCCTCTTTTACTTTATGTTATATAGTTGAAATAAAGTAAAAATAGTATTTTTCTGTCTGTTTTCTGAATTATCCGTGCAATATAAAAATACCCCGAAAATAAAAGTTCTCCAAATGCCCTACCAATTTAATATGATTTTTTCTGGAATATTTGAGAATATTTGGCACTGAGAACACAGCAGGGGGAGCAAGCACCTGGGCACGAGGGTCCAGGGCGCGCCGACCCCCCTGGGCGCGCCCCCTGCCTCGTGGGCCCATGGTGGCTCCCCTCCACTTATTCCTGCACCCACACACTCCTTCTTCCTCCCAAAAAATCATCATCCAGCTCAAGCACGAGTTCTAGCTCATTTTGTTGCGATTTTCGATCTCCTTGCTCAAAGCACGTCTTACAAAACTGCTTTGGGGGATTGTTCCTTGGTATGTGACTCCTCCATTGGTCCAATTATTTTTTGTTCTAGTGCTTTATTCATTGCAAATTTGTGCTGACTAGGTGACCATGTTCTTGAGCTTGCATTTATATAATTCCAAGTAGTTCTAATGCATAATATAGGCTCTAGGCACTTGTAGGAGTAGTTGCTATCAATTTTGTTGAGCTTGGTCCGCTTTTATTTGAAGTTACTAAAAAATTCATAAATTTTCATAAAATGATAAAGAGATTTTTGAGAGGCTCATCGAGCCGAAGCTCAAAGGAAAAACAAAGTGAAGAAGAAGAGAGGCCCAAATATAATCTGCCTCGTACCGCGGAGATTCGGCCGTGCGAATGGCCTTGCGATGATTTCTTGAGAGCAGCTGGGATTTATGATGATTTTTATGAGTTAGCTGAGAATGCAGGCCTCAACGACTTCCTCCGCGACCAACGCGAACAGTATCTCTTACTCACCAATACTTTTGTGCAAAATTTTCATTTCCATTCTAGGAGGTCACCACCTACGGTGGATTTTCATTTATATGATGAGTATAAGGAGATGACCCTTCGTGAATTCTGTAGAGTTTGCAAGTTACCTTTTCCGGGTATCATAGAGGAACCACATAGTAACGATGTGGAGGGGTTTATTGATACAATTGCTGTAGGGGAAACGAGGAAAGTTTCCGATGCACGAATCACTAGCATACATTTTCCTGTTCTACGTTACTTTGCTATATTTGCTAGTAGATGCATAATTGGTCGTGGAAACTATGGAAACTTGAGTGTCCCTGATATTATTCTTTTGTTCCATGCCTTGTTTCGAGATGACACATTTAGTATGGGCGCTATTGTCGCAAGGCGGTTAAATCTTAACCGTACTAAGGGCCCCATCTTGTGAGGCATCTTCGCCTCGCGCCTTGCTGCACATTACAACATACCTATTAGGCAATATGAGAAAGAAGAAAAATTGCTGCCTACTGCCTATTTAGATTATAAGAGTATGGTAGCGCATGATTTTATTGTTAAGAATAGGGAAGGGCGCTTAAATACAAATTGTTCTTTGATAAACATCACCCTGAGACTATTACCTTGCCTGCTCCTTCCTTGTTTGATTTCTCTGTAGGCAAGTATCTCATTCCGCTGGCGGCCATCCACGCCTACCGGAACCCTACATCAGCTACAGAGCCAGAGCTGGAACCACTATTTGATCCTCCACAACAGTCTAATTACCAGTGCGATCCGGAGGCGATTGCCAACCAGTGGCAATTCGAGGCTTCCTCTCAGTACGACCCCAACTACAACTTTGGATATCCGCCAGGCCATCCGTGGCAATAGACCAACTTAGGCCAAAAGACTAAGCTTGGGGGAGTACGTATCTCTCACCGACATTACATTTATGTTCACACACTCATGCTAGTTGTCGGCGCTCATACTCTTTCATTGTACTATCCATGCTAGTTTATTTTCCTTTTCATGCTTTCTTCTTGTGTGTTTGAAAAAGCTTAAGAAAAAAAATTAGTTGTAGCTTTTAGCTAGTTTACTTTTCTTGCTGTAGTAGTAATAATTTAAAAGAAAACCCAAAAAGATTTCATGTTCTTCTTTTGCTTGTTTGGAGATTTCCCGTGTAAATAATTTTATTTCTTTTCTTTTCTTTGGGGGTCGATAGGAGAAGACCATGATTAAATTGTTGAAGTGGCTTTTATATGCATTATTGTTGATTTAACCAAGAGACCATATTGTCTTGTCTTCTCCTGTTTATTGAATGCTCGCAGATTCCGGCTTAGTCCAATGCACGTGCACTATTATTATTATTCACATCGTTCGGTCGTGCAAGTGAAAGTCAATTATGACGATATATGATGGACTGATTACGATGAGAGAAGCTGGTATGAACTCGATCTCTCTTGTTTTTGTAAATATGATTAGTTCATCGTTCCTGATTCAGCCTATTATGAATAAACATGTTTGAAGTGACAATTACAGATTATAGTTGCTCATGCCATGCTTAATTAGCTAGGAGCTTATAATGGTTTACCTTGCATGCCAACATGCTATTAAAATGGTTGTGATGTGGTATGATGGGGTGGTATCCTCCTTTGAAAGATTTGAGTGACTTGACTTGGCACATGTTCACACATGTAGTTGAAACAAATCAACATAGCCTTCATGATATTTATGTTCATGGTGGATTATATCCTACTCATGCTTGCACTCAATGTTCATTAATTTTAATGCATGTTCATGACTGTTGTCGCTCTCCAGTTGGTCGCTTCCCAGTCTTTTGCTAGCCTTCAGTTGTACTAAGCGGGAATACTGCTTGTGCATCCAATCCCTTAAACCCCAAAGTTATGCCATATGAGTCCACTATACCTTCCTATATGCGGTATCTACCTGCCGTTCCAAGTAAATTTGTATGTGCCAAACTCTAAACCTTCAAATGAAATTCTGTTTTGTATGCTCGAATAGCTCATGTATCAACTAGGGCTGTCTGTATCTTCCTTGTTAGGCAGGTTATTCTCTAGAGGAGTGGACTTCGCTCCTCACTCACGAGAAAATGGCTGGTCACCGGGATACCCAGTCCCATGCTTTATGCAAATCAAATCAAAATAATTGCAAACAATACTCACCCGGGACTCTTGTTAGTTGGAGGCACTCGTTGTTTCGAGCAAGCCATGGATTGATGCTTGTTGGTGGAGGGGGAGTATAAACTTTACCATTATGTTTGGGAACCGCCTATAATGTGTGTAGCATGGAAGATATCGCCATCTCTTGGTTGTTATGTTGACAATGAAAGTATGCCGCTCAAAATATTATTTATCTCTGCTTTAAAATCGAGCTCTGGCACCTCTACAAATCCCTGCTTCCCTCTGCGAAGGGCCTATCTATTTACTTTTATGTTGAGTCATCACCCTCTTATTAAAAAACACCAACTAGAGAGCACCGCTGTCGTTTGCATCCATTACTATTAATTTATATTGGGTATGACTATGACTGGATCTTTTTTACCATGAATTACAATGTCTAGTCAGTCCTTGATCTTTAAAGGTGCTCTGCATTTATGTTTTGCGGTCTCAGAAAGGGCTAGCGAGATACCATCTTGTTATATCATATCATGATTTTTTTGAGAAAGTGTTGTCATCCGAGATTTATTATTATTGCTCGCTAGTTGATTATGCCATTGATATGAGTAAACATGAAACCTAAGAGTTATTGTGAATATGGTTAGTTCATAATCTTTGCTGAAAACTTGAATGCTGGCTTTACATATTTACAACAACAAGAGCAAACAGAGTTTGTAAAAGCTTTTCTTTATCACTTTCAGTTTATCAATTGAATTGCTTGAGGACAAGCAAAGGTTTAAGCTTGGGGGAGTTGATACGTCTCCGTCGTATCTACTTTTCCAAACACTTTTGCCCTTGTTTTGGACTCTAACTTGCATGATTTGAATGGAACTAGCCCGGATTGATGCTGTTTTCAGCAGAATTGCCATGGTGTTATTTATGTGCAGAAACAAAAGTTCTCGGAATGACCTGAAACTCCACGGAGATTATTTTTGGAAATAATAAAAATATTGGCGAAAGAATCAAGGCCAGGGGGCCCACACCCTGGGCAAGAGGGTGGGGGTGCGCCCTACCCCCTGGGCGCGCCCCCTGCCTCGTGGGCCCCCTGGAGCTCCACCGACATCAACTCCAACTCCATATATTCGTGTTCGGGGAGAAAAAAATCAGAGAGAAGGATTCATCGCGTTTTACGATATAGAGCCGCCGCCAAGCCCTAAACTCTCTCGGGAGGGCTGATCTGGAGTCCGTTCGGGGCTCCGATAGGGGAATCCGTCGTCGTCGTCATCATCAACCATCCTCCATCACCAATTTCATGATGCTCACCGCCGTGCGTGAGTAATTCCATCGTAGGCTTGCTGGACGGTTATGGGTTGGATGAGATTTATCATGTAATCGAGTTAGATTTGTTAGGGTTTGAGCCCTAGTATCCACTATGTTCTGAGATTGATGTTGCTATGACTTTGCTATGCTTAATGCTTGTCACTAGGGCCCGAGTGCCATGATTTTAGATCTGAACCCATTATGTTTTCATGAATATATGTGAGTTCTTGATCCTATCTTGCAAGTCTATAGTCACCTACTATGTGTTATGATCCGGCAACCCCGAAGTGACAATAATCGGGACCACTCCCGGTGATGACCATACTTTGAGGAGTTCATGTATTCACTATGTGTTAATGCTTTGGTCCGGTACTCTATTAAAAGGAGGCCTTAATATCCCTTAGTTTCCGTTAGGACCCCGCTGCCACGGGAGGGCAGGACAAAAGATGTCATGCAAGTTCTTTTCCATAAGCACGTATGACTATATTCGGAATACATGCCTACATTATATTGATGAATTGGAGCTAGTTCTGTGTCACCCTATGTTATGATTGTTACATGATGAACCGCATCCGGCATAATTCTCCATCACCGATCCAATGCCTACGAGCTTTTCACATATTGTTCTTCGCTTATTTACTTTTCCGTTGCTACTGTTACAATCACTACAAAACCCAAAAATATTACTTTTGCTACTGTTACCGTTACTATCATACTACTTTGCTACAAAATACTTTGCTACAGATACTAAGTTATCCAGGTGTGGTTGAATTGACAACTCAACTGCTAATACTTGAGAATATTCTTGGCTCCCCTTGTGTAGAATCAATAAATTTGGGTTGAATACTCTACCCTCGAAAACTGTTGCGATCCCCTATACTTGTGGGTTATCACCCCTCTCGGTCAGGAGAGGTCCTCCAGGACGACGCTTCGGTGTCCTCCATGGTGATAGGCGAGGGGGCTCGCGGCGGCGTGTCACTCTCCGCCATTTCGGGCGGCAGAGAATTCTCCTCCAATAATGGAGTTTGCGGGAGCTCGCGGGGAGGGCTGGAAGGAAAATAACAACATAACTTATATAATGGAAATAGGAAGACCAAAGATAAACAGTAAGTTTCTCAGTACTTACGATTCGGCTCGGGGCTTCACCATGGGAGGTTTCTTGGGGACTAGTTCGGACTCTGAGTCCGAACTGTCCGGGAGGGTCACCTTTCCTCTCTTGGGCGCCTCCCCCTGCATGTCTTCCAAGGCCACCCTCTTCTTCTTCCTCCCCTTATGGGGGGAGTTGCTTTCTACCACATCCTCCTCCTCTTGTTCCTCGTCTCCCTCGTGGGAAGAGAGAGCTTCGGTATCTCTGGACACTATGTCCGAAGGACCTTTCTGCCGGGGGCCGCCCTTGGCCTCCTTGCCTTCTTCTTCTTGGTCTTCTTCTCCGGCGGCTGATAGGGCGCCGGGACCAGCATCTCCGTTAGATGGGGTGTGGTCGGGTTCTCAGGCAGTGGTGCCAGACAGTTGATCCGCTCTGCCTTTGTCGTCTAGCCATGTATGGAAAGTAGGCAATATAATCTTTATTATATCTGAAGTGTTGACCGGATAGGTCTTCAAAAAAATTATGCTTACCGCCGATGCCGGGTTCTCGATGTCGAGTCCGATGTCCTCGGTCTTCTTCGGCCATGTTTTCTGGGCCTTGAAGAGCTGCTTCCATATATCTTCGTGCGTGGTGCCGAAGAAGCGCTTTAGGGTCCGTGGATCCTCCGGATTGAACTCCCACAAGGGGGAGGGAGGAGCTGGCAGGGAAGGGTGTGGCGGAAGAGCATCACCTGAATCACGTTTGTGAGACCGGTGTTTGCACCCAACATGTTGGAGATGCGTTTTTGTAGCATCTGCACCTCCGGTTTGGACCCCCAATCAAGGCCCTTGGCGGTCCATGAGGTGAGTCTCGTGGCCGCCCAGTTGGCATTGCAGGGTTCAGTGATGTAGAACCACTCCTGCTGCCACACCCTGACTGTGTCTATGAATGCCCCTCTGGGCCAGACGGCGTTGGGGAGCTTGCTTACCATAGCCCCGCCATAGTCCGCATGTTGTCCATCGACCACCTTCGGCTTCAGAATGAAGACCTTGAGCCATAGGCCGAAGTGTGGGGGGATGCGGAGTAGAGCCTCACACATGAGATAAATGCTGATATGTGGAGGAACGAATTTGGGGCTAGATCTTGGAAATCTAGCCCGTAGTAAAACAAGAGACCCCGGACGAAGGGGTGGAGGGGAAAACCTAGCCCCCGAAGGAAGTGGGGGATGAACACGACCCTCTCACCAGGCTCCGGAGTAGGAATAACCTGATCTTTGTCAAGGATCCTATGCGCGATATCCGCGGATAGATAGCCCGCGCTCCGGAGATCCTTGACGTCCTTTTTGGTGACGGAGGAGGCCTCCCACTTGCCCTTGGAGCTAGACCAGGCCTATGCTGAAAAGGGTGGCGGCGGTGGAGGAGGTCGGAGTTGTGGGCGCTGGAGTTTGGAGATTGGGAGACAGAAGCTAGAGGAAGGCGTGAAGAAAAAGGAGGGGACTTTGCCCTTTTATGGACGGTGAAAATACCAAGCGTCCCCCTCTCAAGCCATAAATCTCGCTTGTTCCCAATGAGATCGTGCATGAGGTGCGGTTGGATTAACCAAACCATATTGATGAGAATCCCGTAATAGGCGGGCATGATCTCGGTTTTGACGAGACGTGCCAATGGAGGCTAGACGTCGAAATGCGAAATAGGAGGCTTGAAAACGGTTTGAAATGTTAAAGGGTCAAGTGTGACGCTTCGTCGGAAAAGTTGTCAGTAAAAGACAATATTCCTATTTACGTTTTGCCTTCATGGCTAAGGGTTGTATTGATTATACGGAGCCGGACACAGGTCCTTTATGCAGGAAGCTAACTTGACGTATTCAGGAGAAGGAAACCGCCTTGCAATGCTGAAGATAATCCGCATGCCGAACACATCGTCATCGAAGACTGGTTTAGGGGCTACTGAGGGAGTCCTGGATTAGGGGGTCCTCGGGTGTCCGGTCTATTCGATATGGGCCGGACTGATGGGCCGTAAAGATAAAGCAGAAGGCTATCCCTCGTGTCTGGGTAGGACTCCTATATGCGTGGACGGCATGTTTGGTGTCCGGATGTACTATTTCCTTCCTCTGCAAACCGACTCTGTACAACCCTAGGCCCCTCCGGTGTGTATATAAACTGGAGGGTTTATTTTGTAGAGGCTATCAGAATAATCATAGGCTAGACAACTAGGGTTTAACCATTACGATCTCGAGGTAGATCAACTCTTGTAACCCCTATACTCTTTGAATACAATCAAGTAGGACGTAGGGTTTTACCTCCTTTAAGAGGGCCCGAACCTAGGTAAAGACTGTGTCCCTATTGTCCCTTATTACCATCGATCCTCAGACACGCGGCTTGGGACCCCCTACCCGAGATCTGCCGGTTTTGACACTGGCACCAGCTTCTTGTTGTTGGAGATGACACCACTTGCGACCATAGGACCACCACCGCATCTCTAGTAGCTACGCATGCCAAAGAAAGGAGAAGTGGCCACCACACCGTCACTGCACTACCTCCCTTTTGGCACATCGACTGGGAGGAAGATGGGGAGCTGGCAAGATGCCAAAGCTTCATTAGGCCACCCTTCAACTAGAGGATTCACCAAAGAGGCGATGAAGACCGACTATGTACTATTGTGCGCGTGCCAAGGCTCCATCACATACGCAAAAGAAGAATCACCAGCACCCAATCGACGGGATCCAAACCTCCTCTCATCCCTTTCTCTGTCCCCATCACCATGGTGGCGACTCAAGAACAGGCCAAGGAGTAGGTAATCCTCCAGATCAAGGATGCTTGCGAGCTTATTAGAGTAAACGTCGTTGATGCATCCATCGACAACTCCAAGCCCCAGCCTATGGAGCATTGCAATTGGAACAACAACAGCTGATAGCCACCACACTCTGCTTGAGTACAGTGGTAATGCGCTCCGGCTCGGCACGAAGCCAAACGTCACTAAAGCCAGGTGACCTAGACCTACTACTATGTACATGGAATCCTCGTGCACCTTTCCCTCCTCTGCTTCAACCGACATCACCGCCGGAGAAGAAAGGGGGTCGAACGGGCCTACTCATGTGAGACTCAAACAAGGACTTTGCTAGTACTAGTTGATTTCTCTCATTGTGATTCACTAACATTTTTAACCATCCGATTCAATCTGCTTCATAATTCATGTTGCATCCCCCTCCCCCATCTTCATCTGTCCGCTCCAATGAGCTTGATATACCGTCGAGGTGGAACTACCGTCGACCCCAATGGTGTAGCTTAGTGAGGGCTAGCCACTACCAGAATAACTGCTTGCGCCGACGGCCTCATCTATGCCGACGGCCCCGTCGGCATAGATGGACCTATACCGATGGCCAAGGACAGGCCGTAGGCGTCGAAAAGCCGTCGGCATACATCCATCTATGCCGACGGGGCCGTCGGCATAGACGTGGCCATCGGGACCGCTCGAGATATGCCTACGGGGACCATCGGCATAGCCCGGGCCCACCTACCCGGTCAGCGCTGACCGTTTGACGGCGTTGAAACTACGCCGACGGGAGGTAACGGCGGCCGTCGGCATATCTATGGCAGAGGTATGCCTACGGCATAGCCGTCGGGATAGACCTGGCCCATGCCCCTCTGCCACGTCATCGATCCGTGTGCGCAGCTATGCCAACGGCCTTGCCGTCGGCATATATTTATTTAGTTTTATTTTTAATTTTGCTTTATACTATCTATGGCAAAGGTATGCCAACGGCATAGCCGTCGTCATAGGCCGCTCTGCCACGTCATCGATCCGTGGGACTGCATCTCCGTGTGTGCACAGATATGCCGACGGCCTGCCGTCGCATACATTTATTTTACTTTATTTTTTATTTTTACTTTATTTTGTTATTTTTACTTTATTTTAATATTTTTTTCCATAAGATAATTATGCCTTATCTAAAAAAACGTACCCCGATGGTATATCGATTGCCCCCCGTTACGAACGTCGCTATCGCCGTGTCATGGAGGGGGAAACTATCGACACGGAGGGAATTCTGGTTGGTGGGGGATTCGGGGTGTAGCTATGTCACCGAAACATCGCACGGGTCCCGATGCATATGTGAAAGTGTTCAGGCATGCGTAGACGCCCGTCTTGGGGCTCCGCGGTGTGCCCCCCTGCACGCAAGGCAGTGCCGCCGTCACTTGGAGGGGCCAAACCCCAGAGACGCGTGCCGCCTTTTCGGACATGCCACCACACCACCCCGCATGTATGGGGGCACGGTGCGACGGTCGGGTGGCATTGCTACCCCCCAGGCCCCCCGTCCCGCCTAACCCTGTAGCGTTTGACCACGGGATCTAGCCCTTTGACTTTGCACGGACGGGCTTTGAGCAGTGGACCTATCCACCCGGTTGTGTTAGGTCAGCCCATAGGAACACTTTGGAGCAACATCCGGGCCAGACCCACAGCAAGATCCCCTCCGTGTAGACCAGACGCGTCCGTTTCCCCCCTCCAGGTGCCGGCGGCGGCGCCGTCCGTGAGGGGGGCACACCCCGGAGACGCGTGTCGGGCGTTTGCACCCGCCACAACACTTCCAGACTTGTGAGAGGCCGCCTACGCAAGATTTGGCGGCATGCTAGCCCCCGGAGGCCGCCGGCCACAGTCGTAGACACGCGAAGAGCAATCCGCATAGAGGGAATTGTTCAGATACTACTCCATCACGAACAATTATGAAAACTTACCATCAGTCCTACAGCACATGTGCCCGCGTCGTGTAAAAAACTCATGATTTTATCGCGCTCCGAGTATTTAATAATATTCACGCCGCATCGTTACCGCAGAACGTCTACTACCGTGTCATCGCCGTTCGTGAGGGGGGCACACCCCGGAGATGCGTGCCGCCTCTTCGGACATGCCACCACACCACCCCGCATGTATGAGGGCCCGGTGCGACGCTCGGGTGGCATTGCTCCCCCCAGGGCCCCCGTCCCGCCTAACCCTGTAGCGTTTGACCACGGGATCTAGCCATTTGACTTTGCACGGACGGGCTTTGAGCAGTGGACCTATCCACCCGGTTGTGTTAGGTCGGCCCATAGTAACACTTTGGAGCAACATCCGGGCCAGACCCACATCAAGATCCCCTCCGTGTAGAGCCGACGCGTCCGTTTCGACCCTCCAGGTGCCGGCGGCGGCGCCGTCCGTGAGGGGGGCACACCCCGGAGACGCGTGCCGGGCGTTTGCACCCGCCACAACACTTCCAGACTTGTGAGAGGCCGCCTACGCAAGATTTGGTGGCATGCTAGCCCCCGGAGGCCGCCGGCCACAGTCGTAGACACGCGAAGAGCAATCCGCATAGAGGGAATTGTTCAGATACTACTGCATCACGAACAATTATGAAAAATTACCATCAGTCCTACAGCACATGTGCCCGCGTCGTGTAAAAAACTCATGATTTTCTCGCGCTCCGAGTATTTAATAATATTCACGCCGCATCGTTACCGTAGAACGTCTACCTCCGTGTCATCGCCGTTCGTGAGGGGGGGCACCCCCCGGAGACGCGTGTCGCCTCTTCGGACATGCCACCACACCACCCCGCATGTATGAGGGCCCGGTGCGACGCTCGGGTGGCATTGCTACCCCCCCCAGGCCCCCCGTCCTGCCAAACCCTGTAGCGTTTGACCACGGGATCTAGCCCTTTGACATTGCACGGACGGGCTTTGAGTAGTGGACCTATCCACCCGGTTGTGTTAGGTAAGCCCATAGGAACACTTTGGAGCAACATCCGGGCCAGACCCACAGCAAGATCCCCTCCGTGTAGACCCGACGCGTCCGTCTCCCCACTCCAGGTGCCGGCGGCGGCGCCGTCCGTGACGGGGGGCACACCCCGGAGACGCGTGCCGGGCGTTTGCACCCGCCACAACACTTCCAGACTTGTGAGAGGCCGCCTACGCAAGATTTGGCGGCATGCTAGCCCCCGGAGGCCGCCGGCCACAGTCGTAGACACGCGAAGAGCAATCCGCATAGAGGGAATTGTTCAGATACTACTCCATCACGAACAATTATGAAAAATTACCATCAGTCCTACAGCACATGTGACCGCGTCGTGTAAAAAACTTATGATTTTCTCGCGCTCCGAGTATTTAATAATATTCACGCCGCATCGTTACCGCAGAACGTCTACTACCGTGTCATCGCCGTTCGTGAGGGGGGGCACCCCCCGGAGACGCGTGCCGCCTCTTCGGACATGCCACCACACCACCCCACATGTATGAGGGCCCGGTACGACGCTCGGGTGGCATTGCTACCCCCAGGCCCCCTGTCCCGCCAAACCCTGTAGCGTTTGACCACGGAATCTAGCCCTTTGTCTTTGCACGGACGGGCTTTGAGCAGTGGACCTATCCACCCGGTTGTGGTAGGTCAGCCATAGGAACACTTTGGAGCAACATCCGGGCCAGACCCACAGCAAGATCCCCTCCGTGTAGACCCGACGCGTCCATTTCCCCCGTCCAGGTGCCGGGTACTGGGTCCCATAGAGACGGTAAACTAAGAATCTAAAAATGTAATAATTGAATTGATTAAAAACTCCGGTATTCATCATTGAAAATGTACAATTGCTGTGAACCTTTTAGTGCTCGGGCACCGGGCCGGCTGCCCGGGCATGCCCGGTGCCCGAGCACTGAAAAGTTCACAGCAATTGTCCATTTTCTTCATATAAGTCTAATGAATACCGGAGCTTATAACGTATGGATTGGTGAACTATTTAAACAGGTCAATTTGCTTTTCCCTCGGCGAGGTGGGACTATTTTTTCAAAAAAAAGTAGTTGTCTATGCCGACGGCCTAGCCGTCGGTATAGAGCCACCCTTATCCACTCGATGGCCCTCTCGCTGTCAGGTGGGGACCACTCCTATGCCGACGGCCCTCCTCCTCCACTCGACACCCCGGCCCTCCTCCTCCACTCGTTTCTCTCCTCGCACCCCGATCCAACTCCCTCTCCTCGACACCCAACCGCCGCCGCCACCCTCTCCGCGCCGTCGACGCCCCCCTAGCCGCTCGCCCCGCCACCGGCCGCCGCCATCTCCACCCACCCGCGCCGCGCCGCCGTCATCTCCGCCCTACCCGCCCCGCCGCCATCTCCACCCACCCGCGTCGCGCCGCCGTCCCCCCCCGCCGGAGTCCCCGGCCTGATCTCCGGCCGCTGTTCCCCCCTCCGCCGAAGCCCTCCCTAAGGGGGCCCCTGCCCCGACGCCCCCTTCTCCTGGCCCGGCTCCGACCGACCTCCTCCGCCACCGCGCCGACAACCGTCCGCCCGGCGCCGACCACCGTCTGCCAGGCCCCCCCTTGCCTCGTCCCGGCCCCCTCCGACGTCGCCACCTCCCCCGCCCCTGTTGACCTCCAGCCGCTCCGGTGCTGCTTCCCCTCGGTGAGCTCCGGTGCCGCTTCCCCTCTACATAATTTTGTATGTTTAGTGCAATTTTAGTAGATAGATAGAGAAATGTTAAAATTTGGATAGTTGAATGAAATGGATAGATAAGTAGATAAATTTCTAGGTACATCAATGTATGGATAGGTTGGTACATTTTAGTTTTGACCAAAAAAATTAATCAATGCGGTAAAAATTTAATTTGAAGTATCATGATCATCTAAGTTTTTTTACTTTATGTTTTGAATAATGTAGAATATATGCATTCTGTCCTACAATTTGAGATGTTGTTGAAATGCTACATGAGATGCGAAGTTCCAAAAATTTTACTCGGTGGAATTTAAAGGGTTTGTGGCGTCGCATCTCTCGATATGATATGTAGATAGATGTTTTGTGAAGTAGATAGATAGACAGATGTTAAAATTCGGATCATGGTTAGTGGTTAGTTCATCATGATGATATTACAAAAAAAATTGAAGACAAAATTCGGATCTAAGTTGTTCTTTCGGTGGATTTTGCAGGCTTTGTGGTGTCGCATTTCATCGGAGTGACCGTTGTCCGACGCGTTGGTCCCCCTGAGCATCCCTCTGCTGTTCGACTACTTCCTCTACAGCCGAGGGTGAGCTACAAGTCCATCTCCTCCCTTTTTTCATATCACTAGATTTCATTCTCATGTCACCTGGCGTAACCTAGGTTTCCCGTCCGAAAGGGTTGCATCGATAAATATGCATTCAATTGCATATTTATCACCGCAGCTCTTTCGGATTGTCCAGCGTTTTCCACGGACAGCCCGAGGATGTGTAGATTGATTATGTTCTCCATGTTCTACCCTGTTCCGAGACAGGATTTCGGCGGCGCCTCCCCATTGTTCTCCGGAGAACATTCTCTCGGCTATTTGCCGAGACGTGTATCTGGAGAACAGCGGGGAGGTGCTGCCGAAATTTTGTCTCGGAACGGGGTAGAATGGAGAACGTACTCAATCTACACATCCTCGGGTGGGATTAGGACCCATCTTTACCTATTAGAGATGTAGGTGGATTCAACGCGGTAGAAACTGAAAATTTGATGTGATTAATTTAAGTGAATCCTTAATTATGTTGTGTGGCTTGCAAAAAAGCAGAGGATGGCAGATAATCAGTGGATGTACAGTGATTTTATCCGTCGGAATCGAGTAACATCAGAGTGGATCGCGAAAACCGATGTGTATTTGAAGGAGATATTCCGTCGTCCAATGAGAATTATCCCACCATACCCCTGTGCGAGATGTGCCAGACGTCACCGTAGAAATCAGACGGACATGAGTGAGCACCTTCGCACGCACGGATATATGCCAAACATTGACATGCCGCTGATAAACATAGCCGAGCAGAACCGTGGTAGAGAGGAGGTGATGCGACAACGCATCGATGGATATGAGGACGACGGGGTCAGGGACATGCTAGATGATGTCATTGTTGCAGAAACGGGAAATGCGACACCTTCAGAGAATGAACCGGAGGAGCCGGAGGCAATCGCAAAGGCCTTCTTGGAGGTCTTGGCCTCGTCGAAGAAACCTCTTTATGCGGGTGCGAAAATATCTCAGCTGGATGCCATCTCGCAACTGATTGCAGTCAAGGCTGAGTACGGCTGTAGCCAGAAATGCTTCGAAGCATTCTTGGGAGTATGGGCTAACAGCCTCCCTGAGGGTCATGAACTGCCGAAAAGCATGTACGATACAAAGAAAATCATGAAGGCACTCTCTATGGATTATGAGAAAATAGATGTTTGCCCGAAGAATTGCCTTTTGTTTAGGCACGAGTATGCGGATGACAAGTACTGTAGGCAGTGCGGTTCGTCTCGGTACATTGAGGTGGTCGGTGAGGATGGTGAGAAAAAGCAGCTAACCGTCCCCATTATGGTTCTTCGGTATCTTGATTTTATAAAAAGACTGCAGCGCCTTTTCATCATGAAGGAGTCTACCAAAATGATGAAGTGGCACAAGGAAGGTATAAGGTACAATCCAAAAAAATCGTACATCCATCGGAAGGGGAAGCATGGAAGTCGTTCGATGAAGAATACACCGAGGAAGCAGCCGAGGCTGGGAATGTCAGAATAGCCATATCAGGTGATGGGTTGAATCCATATGGTATGTCGTCCAATCCATACAGCTGCTGGCCCGTGTTTGTAATTCCGCTCAATCTTCCTCCCGGTGCCCTAATGCAACGCAAGACCATGTTCTTGTCGCTCATCATTCCGGGGCCTGATTATCCGGGGAATCAATTGGGTGTGTTTATGCAGCCGCTGGTGGATGCTTTGCACCATTCTTGGTACTTTCCTGTGACACCCAAAAATTTTGTTTGGCTTTTTCAAACTTTTATTTGATTTAAGGGATGTTATTTAAAATTTTCTGAAGAACTCTCCCTCTCAAAATATTTTCTTATGACCAGTGTTTTGTTTTGGATTCACCCAAGACTTGATTTTGGTCTTGGAGGTTTTTCCTTCTTATGTGGACTCAAAACCAAATGCTTTTCACTTGGGAGATTTCTTTTGAAAAAATCTTTGAAATAGCCCTATGGCATTTGGAGTGATCTTCTCCCCTTTTCAAAATCTCCTCTTGCCATGACATGAGTGGAAATCCCCTCCCAAAAGCCATTCCCCATATTTGTGTCAAGTTATACTTCAAATCCAGCAAGTTGAACCTCTCCATGTATTTGTTTCCATTTAATTCTTATCAAAAATAATTTCTGCCTTCTATTTTGATCCTTGGAGGTTTTCAAAGGAACTACCATTTCTACTTTGAGTTTTGCCTCCAAACCTTTTTCCCTGGCTAGTCCTTAGAGCCCTCAACCAAGATCCATGAAGATCCACTGGTCTCCAGTTCAAATATTTCAAATTATGCTTGCTGCAAGTTTGGACCATATTTGCCAAATTTGATGAAATTCATTTGAATTCTTCTCCTAAAAATCTGAGAAAATTCAGGCAGCCTCTGGGTGCATTGAGAGGTCACTTCACCAAGTCCCAGCCCCAAAAAAATTTTCTTCATGCCAAATCATTTCGTCGAGCACTTGAAGGGCACTGTTGCTGTCATGTTCAGTAAATTCAGAGATACAGTTTCAGTAAACTGCTGTCGTTCTCTTCAGAGCCTGATGTCGATCTCGCCAGTACAGCGGTGGCGCCTTGCTCCCTGTCCCCTCCTTCTTATCCCTGCGTCGCACGATCGCCTGGAGGTTTGCGGGCGTCGGCGACGAGCAGGAGGAGGTGCGCCACCCCGTGAGCGACGGCAGCAGCGGCTTTGCGGCTGCCAGAGAGAGGCGCAGCATGGACGGCGCCGTCCAGCGCCGCCCAAGCCACCGGAGGCCGCCGCGTGGCCACCCACTCGCCCGTGCACGCTGCCATCCGTCGTCGTGAACTGCTAGGCGCGGAGCGCGCTCTCTTCCGCCGTCGTGCCCGTACGGCCGCCCCGTCGAGGATCGGCGCATTACGCCTAGCCCGACCGAGGTTTAGCAGTGGAACGGGACCAGTGATTCTCCCTGATGGTGCCTAGCCCCCTAAACCCCCTGCCCAACCTCTGCCTTGCCGTAATCGCTCGCCGGAGATATCCCGTTCACGGCCACCCCCTCGGATCGCCTATAAATAGAGGCCCCGAGCTCGAACTCGAACCCACACCACCTCTGCACTCCACCAATACCACGCCAAGCCACTGGAAGAGCCCCGAGAGAGCCTTCTTCCCCAACTCCGGCCGCCTCGACCCGCCACGGGACCCAGCTCGATTCGCTCCCGTGCGTGCACCCCTACCCCTCAGCTCTTGCCAGTAGCCTTCTAGTGCATCCACTCTGCTGACCCGCGCTTCAATTTGGAGTTTGCAGCACCCACCGGAGTTCTCCACCATCGCCCGAGCCACCGTCCGCCGGAGAAAGTGTCGCTGTCGACGTGGTGCTCTCCGTCGGTCAAGTCCACCGCCCACCGACGCGGAAGAACACACTGAACCTCTTGGTACCCTCCGATCTCTCTATCTCGCCGCGGTTCAACGCCGGCGACCACCGCAGCCTTCGGGCGCCGGCGAGCTCCGTTGGCCGTTTTTAAACCTGACGTGTGGACCCCCCCCCCCCGTCAGCCTCTCTCCTATTTCCCTCGAACCGTTTTCTGATGGCGCCTTCGGGCAGAGTGCGTTTTCTCTTTGGGCTGCCGCATTTCTTTCCGAACCGTTTTCTGTTTTCTCAGTTAAGTCCCTGGATCTTTTCTGTTTCATCACAGATTAGTCCCTGGACTAAAACCCTTATATCTTTTTAATAAAAGATGATTTTTGATTGATTCTTTTTCTGTCAGTCTTATATTTTTGTCTAGTTTTTTATAGTATTTATTTGGAAAAATTTTGGAACAAACTCTATGCACGCGATGATTTTCACGTTAGTGTACGTTTTCGCTATACCGTAGGTTCCGGAGGAGGTGACGGAGCCGCGAACTTCGCCGAGCTAGACTCCGACTTCTCCGAACCAGGCAAGCATGTTTGAACCTTCGATATGATAGGTGTTTTGCATGTTTGCTTGAATGGTTTGTGCATGGCATATGAGCATCGGTGAGTATCTCGTTGCATGTAAGGCAACTATCCGTGTGTTCCGAAGTTACTGTGATCTCTGATGAGAGATGGCCTAGTCATGTGGTGACATGAAAGGCAGTAAGGTGGTATTGTTGTAGCATGCCAGCCTTACGACATCCGATAAACTCCGACGTTAACGTGGACTGAGTCACGTTATCGTTCTTCCCCTTCCGTGCTGCCACATGTTTTCTGCCAAGAATACGGTTTAGTAAGTTGTTAACCTCTTTCCTTGTACACACCAAATAGAGGGGCCGGGATGAGGGTTCCATGGCCCTGGATTAAAGCCAGTCATCCGGTCAGGGGGCATGGGTGTTTCCGGTTGGGACCGAGAGGGGGGCACCCCTTAGGGCGCGCGTATATAAATTTGATCCCATGCTACGCGAGGTTGTAGCCTCCCCGTCTCAAGGTTTTTCTTGAACGTTGCCGAGGGTGATTCCTGGCATCGGAATGTTGAATGGGTGTGTACTGGTTAGATGTGTTTCTCCCAAAACACCGTAAACGGAACTAGTCCCCGTGACTACTGAAATCCGTTGGCTGTGGTTCAAGTACAAACTCTGCAGAGTCAAATCCTTCCGAGTCATCGTGTCCATGGTCAAGGACCATGGCCAGTGTATCCATATCTATGTCAAATCCTCGTGGTAAATCCTCGGTGAACAAGCTTGAGTGGTAAACTTGGTTGTACGTTATTCCTGTGGATGGACTAACCCTGTTGTTTATCTCATACCTGATTATTCCCTTGAAATGATTTAAATTCTTGAACTACTGAGATATTAAGTTATGAAATATAAGCCCTTTATGTGATGTCGCTTAGACGTCCGACTGTGGCACTCTTGTTATTTACTTTTGACATAAGCCCTTTATGTGATGTCGCTCAGACGTCCGACTGTGGCACTTTTGTTATTTACTTTTGGTATAAGCCCTTTATGTGATGTCGCTCAGACGTCCGACTGTGGCACTCTTGTTATTTACTTTTGATATAAGCCCTTTATGTGATGTCGCTCAGACGTCCGACTGTGGCACGCCCTGTCATTTATATTCTATTATAAGCCCTTTATGTGGTGTCGCCTTGACGCCCGACTGCGGCATTGTTATTCTTTTTTTTGTCCTTTCGAGGAGTCATTCAGACACTCGATTGACCCTCAGTATTACTTTGGGATTTCGGGAGGACTACCGCCCGACTTCCCTTTTATTTCCCATGCATTATTATCTCATTGTCTGAGTGCGCTTGTTAATCTGTTCATATGCATCATGTTCACATTTGTTATATCTTATGTCCGAACTGTCTTGCGAGTACTTTCATAGTACTCACCTGGCTTGTTGATTTGGCTAGATGTTGACGAAGGCGATCTCATGGATGAAGAGTTTGATAGTGAGTCAGACGCCTAGAGGAGTCCCAGTCAGTCCCGTGCGATCCTGGATATTGGTCACTTGTATTATATACGCTTCCGCCACCCACAATAAGTACCCTCGAGCCTCACTCCGACGCTCGAAGAGCTGTTAGTTTCAGGAGTCATGTCACCCACTTCTCTGTGACATATCCACCACCGCTTTTATTTGTGAGCTAGTAGTTATGCCACCCTATTCGCCGTTATGTTTTATCGGCGTGTTTGTAATAAATTGTTGAGCAGTCCCCGCTCAACCTTGTATTATATTTAGTCCTCCTGGTTTCTCTTCTGTGATCAAGCTTTTGTCTACCAGTGAGAAGGATTCTTCTCTATTGGTCCGTAAAAGGGATCGGTTTCTCAATAAATATTTTTATTGGAAAACCGGTCGTGACATTTCCGACATTGACATACGACCGGGATCTGCAGAGAAATTTCTTAATGAAAGTTTGGTTGCACTATTGCATGCATGACTTTCCCGGCTATGCTCTATTCTGCGGATGGTGTACAAGTGGGAAGATGCCATGCCCAGTGTGCATGCAGGCTCTGTGAATGATTTCGCTGAGTAAGGGTGGCAAGTATGTAGCCTTTGACCTACATCGACAGTTCCTCCCTCCAGACCATCCAGACAGGGAAGACAAGAAGAACTTCATGAAAGGCCGGGTTGTTCATGAAGTAACCGAGATTCCAACATTTTCGGGGGCAGATGTTCTTGCTCAGCTAAAAGCTCTCCAGCCTAAAGTCAAAGGCAAAGCCAAAGCCAAAGGCTTAGAGGGATATGGTGAGACGCACAACTGGACTCACATTACCCCCTTCTCACAGCTTCCCTATTTCAAGGACCTCAAACTTCCTTACAATATCGATGTGATGCACACCGAAAAGAATGTGACAGAGTCCCTTTTCCACACGATCCTCAATATTCCTGATAAGACGAAGGATAACGTTAAAGCTAGAGCCGATCAACAGAGAATTTGTGATAGACCACGTCTGAACATGAAGCCTCCCACAGGCGGTCGAAAAAACTGGTTCAAGCCAGATGCTGACTTTGTCCTTAAACCGCCAGAAAAAAGGAAGTACTTATCTGGCTGAAACACATTTTGAAGTTCACCGATGGTTATGCATCGAATATAAGTAAGGGAGTCAATCTTTCAACGGGCAAAGTGACCGGCCTGAAGAGTCATGACTACCATGTATGGATTGAGCGGATAATGTCGGTGATGGTTCGAGGCTATGTCCCCGAGCATGTATGGCGAGTGCTTGCCGAGCTAAGCCATTTCTTCCGCACGCTCTGTGCTAAAGAAGTAAGTAAAGACGTGATTGAAAAATTGCATAAGAAGGCACCGGAGTTGATAGTCAAGCTAGAGAAGATCTTTCCGCCAGGCTTCTTTAAACCGATGACACATCTCATTCTGCACCTCGCGAACGAGGAATTGTTGGGGGTCCTGTGCAGAATCGCTGGTAGTACGGCCCTGAGAGACAGAACAAGCATCTCCGACAGAAATGTGGAAACAAAGCTAAGATTGAAGCTTCCATAGCTGAGGCAGTTATCCTAGAGGAGGTGTCAGACCTCAGGACATCATACTGTTGGAAATATGCCCTAGAGGCAATAATAAAATGGTTATTATTATATTTCTTTGTTCATGATAATTGTCTATTATTTATGCTATAATTGTGTTATCCGGAAATCGTAATACATGTGTGAATACATAGACCACAACGTGTCCCTAGTAAGCCTCTAGTTGACTAGCTTGTTGATCAATAGATAGTCATGGTTTCCTGACTATGGACATTGGATGTCATTGATAACGGGATCACATCATTAGGAGAATGATGTGATGGACAAGACCCAATCGTAAGCATAGCACAAAGATCGTGTAGTTCGTTTGCTAGAGCTTTTCCAATTGTCAAGTATCATTTCCTTAGACCATGAGATTGTGCAACTCCCGGATACCGTAGGAGTGCTTTGGGTGTGCCAAACGTCACAACGTAACTAGGTGGCTATAAAGGTGCACTACGGGTATCTCCGAAAGTGTCTGTTGGGTTGGCACGAATCGAGACTGGGATTTGTCACTCCGTATGACGGAGAGGTATCTCTGGGCCCACTCGGTAATGCATCATCATAGTGAGCTCAATGTGACCAAGTGTCTGGTCACGGGATCATGCATTACGGTACGAGTAAAGTGACTTGCCGGTAACGAGATTGAACAAGGTATTGGGATACCGACGATCGAATCTCGGGCAAGTAACGTACCGATTGACAAAGGGAATTGTATACGGGATTGATTGAATCCTCGACATCGTGGTTCATCCGATGAGATCATCGTGGAACATGTGGGAGCCAACATGGGTATCCAGATCCCGCTGTTGGTTATTGACCGGAGAGTCGTCTCGGTCATGTCTGCATGTCTCCCGAACCCGTAGGGTCTACACACTTAAGGTTCGGTGACGCTAGGGTTGTAGAGATATTAGTATGCGGAAACCCGAAAGTTGTTCGGAGTCCCGGATGAGATCCCGGACGTCACGAGGAGTTCCGGAATGGTCCGGAGGTGAAGAATTATATATAGGAGGTCCAGTTTCGGCCACCGGGAAAGTTTCGGGGGTTATCGGTATTGTACCGGGACCACCGGAAGGGTCCCGGGGGTCCACCGGGTGGGGCCACCTATGCCGGAGGGCCCCATGGGCTGAAGTGGGAGGGTAACCAGCCCCTGGTGGGCTGGTGCGCCCCCCATGGGCCTCCCCCTGCGCCTAGGGTTGGAAACCCTGGGGGTGGGGGGCGCCCCACCTGGCTTGGGGGGCAAGTTTCCCCCCTTGGCCGCCCCCCCCCCCATGTAGATGGGATCCCAAGGCCGGCGCCCCCCCCCCAGGGGGCCTATATATAGTGGGGGGGAGGGAGGGCAGCAGTACCACAGCCCCTGGCGCCTCCCTCTCCCTCCCGTGACACCTCTCCTTCCCGCTTGTGCTTGGCGAAGCCCTGCCGGGATCCCCGCTACTTCCACCACCACACCGTCATGCTGCTGGATCTCCATCAACCTCTCCTTCCCCCTTGCTGGATCAAGAAGGAGGAGACGTCGCTGCTCCGTACGTGTGTTGAACGCGGAGGTGCCGTCCGTTCGGCGCTCGGTCATCGGTGATTTGGATCACGACGAATATGACTCCATCAACCCCGTTCACTTGAACGCTTCCGCTCGCGATATACAAGGGTATGTAGATGCACTCCTTCCCTCTCGTTGCTAGTACACTCCATAGATGGATCTTGGTGATGCGTAGAAAATTTTAAAATTCTGCAACGATCCCCAACAGTGGCATCATGAGCCAGGCCTATGCGTAGTTACTATGCACGAGTAGAACACAAAGCAGTTGTGGGCGTAGATGTTGTCAATTTTTCTTGCCACTACTAGTCTTATCTTGTTTCGGCGGTATTGTGGGATGAAGCGGCCCGGACCGACCTTACACGTACGCTTACGTGAGACAGGTTCCACCGACTGACATGCACTAGTTGCATAAGGTGGCTAGCGGGTGTCTGTCTCTCCCACTTTAGTCGGAACGGATTCGATGAAAAGGGTCCTTATGAAGGGTAAATAGAAATTGGCATATCACGTTGTGGTTTTACGTAGGTAAGAAACGTTCTTGCTAGAAACCTATAGAAGCCACGTAAAAACATGCAACAACAATTAGAGGACGTCTAACTTGTTTTTGCAGCATGTGCCTTGTGATGTGATATGGCCAAAAGGATGTGATGAATGAGATATATGTGATGTATGAGATTGATCATGTTCTTGTAATAGGAATCACGACTTGCATGTCGATGAGTATGACAACCGGCAGGAGCCATAGGAGTTGTCTTTATTTTTTGTATGACCTGCGTGTCATTGAATAACGCCATGTAAATTACTTTACTTTATTGCTAAACACGTTAGC
This sequence comes from Triticum aestivum, assembly GCF_018294505.1. Lineage (NCBI taxonomy): Eukaryota > Viridiplantae > Streptophyta > Magnoliopsida > Poales > Poaceae > Triticum > Triticum aestivum. The sequence continues at coordinate 601,625,670 of NC_057814.1, forward strand.
CATAGAAGTAGAAGTAATCGTTGGCGTGACAACTTCATGAAGACACGATGATGGAGATCATGATGATGGATATCATGGTGTCATGCCGGTGACGAAGATGATCATGGCGCCCCGAAGATGGAGATCAAAGGAGCAAAATGATATTGGCCATATCATGTCACTATTTGATTGCATGTGATGTTTATCATGTTTTACATCTTATTTGCTTAGAACGACGGTAGTAAGTAAGATGATCCCTTATAATAATTTCAAGAAAGTGTTCCCCCTAACTGTGCACCGTTGCGAAGGTTCGTTGTTTCGAAGCACCACGTGATGATCGGGTGTGATAGATTCTAACGTTCGCATAAACGGGTGTTGACGAGCCTAGCATGTACAGACATGGCCTCGGAACACACGCAATACACTTAGGTTGACTTGACGAGCCTAGCATGTACAGACATGGCCTCGGAACACGGAAGACCGAAAGGTCGAGCATGAGTCGTATAGAAGATACGATCAACATGAAGATGTTCACCGATCTTGACTAGTCCGTCTCACGTGATGATCGGACACGGCCTAGTTGACTCGGATCATGTTTCACTTAGATGACTAGAGGGATGTCTATCTGAGTGGGAGTTCATTGAATAATTTGATTAGATGAACTTAATTATCATGAACTTAGTCTAAAATCTTTACAATATGTCTTGTAGATCAAATGGCCCACGTTGCCCTCAACTTCAACGCGTTCCTAGAGAAAACCAAGCTGAAAGATGATGGCAGCAACTATACGGACTGGGTCCGGAACCTGAGGATCATCCTCATAGCTGCCAAGAAAGATTATGTCCTAGAAGCACCGCTAGGTGAAGCACCCATCCCAGAAAACCAAGACGTTATGAATGCTTGGCAATCATGTGCTGATGATTACTCCCTCGTTCAGTGCGGCATGCTTTACAGCTTAGAACCGGGGCTCCAAAAGCGTTTTGAGAAACCTGGAGCATATGAGATGTTCGAAGAGCTGAAAATGGTTTTCCAAGCTCATGCCCGGGTCGAGAGATATGAAGTCTCCGACAAGTTCTTCAGTTGTAAAATGGAGGAAAATAGTTCTGTCAGTGAGCACATACTCAAAATGTCTGGGTTACACAACCGCTTGTCTCAGCTGGGAGTTAATCTCCCGGATGACGCGGTCATTGACAGAATCCTTCAGTCGCTTCCACCAAGCTACAAGAGCTTTGTGATGAACTTCAATATGCAGGGGATGGAAAAGACCATTCCTGAGGTATATTCAATGCTGAAATTAGCGGAGGTGGAGATCAAAAGGGAACATCAAGTGTTGATGGTGAATAAAACCACTAAGTTCAAGAAGGGCAAGGGTAAGAAGAACTTCAAGAAGGACGGCAAGGGAGTTGCCGCGCCCGGTAAGCCAGTTGCCGGGAAGAAGCCAAAGAATGGACCCAAGCCTGAGACTGAGTGCTTTTATTGCAAGGGAAGTGGTCACTGGAAGCGGAACTGCCCAAATACTTAGCGGACAAGAAGGCCGGCAACACCAAAGGTATATGTGATATACATGTAATTGATGTGTACCTTACCAGTACTCGTAGTAGCTCCTGGGTATTTGATACCGGTGCGGTTGCTCATATTTGTAACTCAAAACAGGAGCTGCGGAATAAGCGGAGACTGGCGAAGGACGAGGTGACGATGCGCGTCGGGAATGGTTCCAAGGTCGATGTGATCGCCGTCGGCACGGTACCTCTACATTTACCTATGGGATTAGTTTTAAACCTCAATAATTGTTATTTAGTGCCAACTTTGAGCATGAACATTGTATCTGGATCTCGTTTAATTCGAGATGGCTACTCATTTAAATCCGAGAATAATGGTTGTTCTATTTATATGAGAGATATGTTTTATGGTCATGCCCCGCTGGTCAATGGTTTATTCTTAATGAATCTCGAACGTGATGTTACACATATTCATAGTGTGAATACCAAAAGATGTAAAGTTGATAACGATAGTCCCACATACTTGTGGCACTGCCGCCTTGGTCACATTGGTGTCAAGCGCATGAAGAAGCTCCATGCAGATGGACTTTTGGAGTCTCTTGATTACGAATCATTTGACACGTGCGAACCATGCCTCATGGGTAAGATGACCAAGACTCCGTTCTCCGGAACAATGGAGCGAGCAACCAACTTATTGGAAATCATACATACTGATGTGTGCGGTCCAATGAGTGTTGAGGCTCGCGGTGGCTATCGTTATGTTCTCACTCTCACTGATGACTTAAGTAGATATGGGTATGTCTACCTAATGAAACACAAGTCTGAAACCTTTGAAAAGTTCAAGGAATTTCAGAGTGAGGTTGAGAATCAACGTGACAGGAAAATAAAGTTCTTACGATCAGATCGTGGGGGAGAATATTTAAGTCACGAATTTGGTACGCACTTAAGGAAATGTGGAATCAGTTTCACAACTCACGCCGCCTGGAACACCTCAGCGAAATGGTGTGTCCGAACGTCGTAATCGCACTCTATTGGATATGGTGCGATCTATGATGTCTCTTACCGATCTACCGCTCTCATTTTGGGGCTATGCTTTAGAGACTGCCGCATTCACTTTAAATAGGGCTCCGTCGAAATCCGTTGAGACGACACCGTATGAATTATGGTTTGGGAAGAAACCTAAGCTGTCGTTTCTAAAAGTTTGGGGATGCGATGCTTATGTCAAGAAACTTCAACCTGAAAAGCTCGAACCCAAGTCGGAGAAATGCGTCTTCATAGGATACCCTAAGGAAACCATTGGGTATACCTTCTACCTCAGATCCGAAGGCAAGATCTTTGTTGCCAAGAACGGGTCCTTTCTGGAGAAAGAGTTTCTCTCGAAAGAAATAAGTGGGAGGAAAGTGGAACTTGATGAGGTGATAGTCACCCCTTCCGAACCGGAAAGTAGCGCAGCGCGGGAAGATGTTCCTGTGGTGCCTACACCGACTGGGGAGGAAGTTAATGATGATGATCATGAAGCTTCGGATCAAGTTACTGCTGAACTTCGTAGGTCCACAAGGACACGTTCCGCACCAGAGTGGTACGGCAACCCTGTCCTGGAAATCATGTTGTTAGACAACGGTGAACCTTCGAACTATGAAGAAGCGATGGCGGGCCCGGATTCCGACAAATGGCTAGAAGCCATGAAATCCGAGATAGGATCCATGTATGAAAACGAAGTATGGACTTTGACTGACTTGCCCGATGATCGGCGAGCCATAGAAAATAAATGGATCTTTAAGAAGAAGACAGACGCGGATGGTAATGTGACCATCTATAAGGCTCGACTTGTCGCTAAGGGTTATCGACAAGTTCAAGGGGTTGACTACGATGAGACTTTCTCACCCGTAGCGAAGCTGAAGTCCGTCCGAATCATGTTAGCAATTGCCGCATTCTATGATTATGAGATATGGCAAATGGACGTCAAAACGGCATTCCTTAACGGCTTTCTTAAGGAAGAATTGTATATGATGCAGCCGGAAGGTTTTGTCGATCCTAAGAATGCTAACAAGGTATGCAAGCTCCAGCGCTCCATCTATGGGCTGGTGCAAGCATCTCGGAGTTGGAACATTCGATTTGATGAGATGATCAAAGCGTTTGGGTTTACACAGACTTATGGAGAAGCCTGTGTTTACAAGAAAGTGAGTGGGAGCTCTGTAGCATTTCTCATATTATATGTGGATGACATACTATTGATGGGAAATGATATAGAATTCTTGGAAAGTATAAAGGCCTACTTGAATAAGTGTTTTTCAATGAAGGACCTTGGAGAAGCTGCTTATATATTAGGCATCAAGATCTATAGAGATAGATCAAGACGCCTCATTGGTCTTTCACAGAGTACGTACCTTGACAAGATATTGAAGAAGTTCAATATGGATCAGTCCAAGAAGGGGTTCTTGCCTGTATTGCAAGGTGTGCAATTGAGCACGGCTCAATGCCCGACCACGGCAGAAGATAGAGAAAAGATGAGTGTCATCCCCTATGCCTCGGCCATAGGGTCTATTATGTATGCCATGCTGTGTACCAGACCTGATGTAAACCTTGCCGTAAGTTTGGTAGGAAGGTACCAAAGTAATCCCGGCATGGAACACTGGACAGCGGTCAAGAATATCCTGAAGTACCTGAAAAGGACTAAGGATATGTTTCTCGTATATGGAGGTGACGAAGAGCTCGTCGTAAAGGGTTACGTCGACGCTAGCTTCGACACAGATCTGGATGACTCTAAGTCACAAACCGGATACGTGTATATTTTGAATGGAGGGGCAGTAAGCTGGTGCAGTTGCAAGCAAAGCGTCGTGGCGGGATCTACATGTGAAGCGGAGTACATGGCGGCCTCAGAGGCAGCACAGGAAGCAGTCTGGATAAAGGAGTTCATTACCGACCTAGGGGTGATTCCCAATGCGTCGGGCCCGATGACTCTCTTCTGTGACAACACTGGAGCTATTGCCCTTGCCAAGGAGCCCAGGTTTCACAGGAAGACCAGGCATATCAAGCGTCGCTTCAACTCCATTCGTGAAAGTGTTCAAAATGGAGACATAGATATTTGTAAAGTACATACGGACCTGAATGTAGCAGATCCGTTGACTAAACCTCTCCCTAGAGCAAAACATGATCAACACCAGAACTCTATGGGTGTTCGATTCATCACAATGTAACTAGATTATTGACTCTAGTGCAAGTGGGAGACTGTTGGAAATATGCCCTAGAGGCAATAATAAAATGGTTATTATTATATTTCCTTGTTCATGATAATTGTCTATTGTTCATGCTATAATTGTGTTATCCGGAAATCGTAATACATGTGTGAATACATAGACCACAACGTGTCCCTAGTAAGCCTCTAGTTGACTAGCTCGTTGATCAACAGATAGTCATGGTTTCCTGACTATGGACATTGGATGTCATTGATAACGGGATCACATCATTAGGAGAATGATGTGATGGACAAGACCCAATCCTAAGCATAGCACAAAGATCGTGTAGTTCGTTTGCTAGAGCTTTTCCAATTGTCAAGTATCATTTCCTTAGACCATGAGATTGTGCAACTCCCGGATACCGTAGGAGTGCTTTGGGTGTGCCAAACGTCACAATGTAACTGGGTGGCTATAAAGGTGCACTACGGGTATCTCCGAAAGTGTCTGTTGGGTTGGCACGAATCGAGACTGGGATTTGTCACTCCGTATGACGGAGAGGTATCTCTGGGCCCACTCGGTAATGCATCATCATAATGAGCTCAATGTGACCAAGTGTATGGTCACGGGATCATGCATTACGGTACGAGTAAAGTGACTTGCCGGTAACGAGATTGAACAAGGTATTGGGATACCGACGATCGAATCTCGGGCAAGTAACGTACCGATTGACAAAGGGAATTGTATACGGGATTGATTGAATCCTCGACATCGTGGTTCATCCGATGAGATCATCGTGGAACATGTGGGAGCCAACATGGGTATCCAGATCCCGCTGTTGGTTATTGACCGGAGAGTCGTCTCGGTCATGTCTGCATGTCTCCCGAACCCGTAGGGTCTACACACTTAAGGTTCGGTGACGCTAGGGTTGTAGAGATATTAGTATGCGAAAACCCGAAAGTTGTTCGGAGTCCCGGATGAGATCCCGGACATCACGAGGAGTTCCGGAATGGTCCGGAGGTGAAGAATTATATATAGGAAGTCCAGTTTCGGCCACCGGGAAAGTTTCGGGGGTTATCGGTATTGTACCGGGACCACCGGAAGGGTCCCGGGGGTCCACCGGGTGGGGCCACCTATCCCGGAGGGCCCCATGGGCTGAAGTGGGAGGGGAACCAGCCTTTGGTGGGCTGGTGCGCCCCCATGGGCCTCCCCCTGCGCCTAGGGTTGGAAACCCTGGGGGTGGGGGGCGCCCCACCTGGCTTGGGGGGCAAGTTTCCCCCCTTGGCCGCCGCCCCCCCCCCCATGTAGATGGGATCCCAGGGCCGGAACCCCCCCCCCAGGGGGCCTATATATAGTGGGGGGAGGGAGGGAAGCAGTACCACAGCCCCTGGCGCCTCCCTCTCCCTCCCGTGACACCTCTCCCTCTCGCGATCGTGCTTGGCGAAGCCCATGCCGGGGATGCCCCGCTACTTCCACCCACCACGCCCGTCCGTGCTGCTGGATCCTCCATCAAACTCTCCTTCCCCCTTGCTGGATCAAGGAAGGAGGGACATCGCTGCTCCGTACGTGTGTTTGAACGCGGATGGTGTCGTCCGTTCGGCACTCGTGTCATCGGTGATTTGGATCACGACGAGTACTACTCCATCAACCCCGTTCACTTTGAACGCTTCCGCTCCGGTGATAACAAGGGTATGTAGATGCACTCCTCTCTCTCGTTGCTAGTACACTCCAAAATAGAAAAAAAAAAAAAATGGAAAAAATCCCCTTTTTTGGTGATGCGGAGAGAATTTTGAATATTCGTGGCTGGGCCGATCCCAACAACAATTAGCTAAGTTCTTCAGACACGTTCCCCGCACATCTGTCAGATACCAATGCCGGTGCCTCGATACATATATAGAAGAGCCGAAGTATCAACCCAAGCTCAATCTATTCAAACGCGCAAGGGTGGAGGGCTGGGGCCTCGAACCTTATAACATGCCACGACAAGAGTGGGAGGACCTCATGTTCTATATCTTGCACAACATCAGGGAAGTTGAGGAAGTGTGGATGAGGTAATACCACTACACCATTCCTTTATGTCTTCCACATCATCATGTTTTATGTTCACTTAGTCCCGGTCTAACACCGGTTTTCTTTTTTTAGTGATTTCGTTCAAGAGGAATGGACGGGAATGAATCCTCCTACTGAGGCGGAGGCACTTACTCTTCTCCGTCATGGAAACCCTGGACGTAAAAATTTGTTGCTTGGTTCATGGAGAAAGTAATTTTCCACACTCCCCTATTAAATACCTAGTTCAACATTTATTAGTTAAACTAATGCACGCAACAATTTCAATTATACTTGTAGGGAAAAGATCCGAACATATCTATGGATGATGAATTGAGATGGGTTTCCATGGGTTTTGACCCTGCCGTCATGACATGTAAAAAGTATGATGTGAATGGGTATCGCTTCCATACAGAGGAGCACCAGAACAGCCGGCCTGATCCCAAAACTATAAATACCGGAGTGTACACCCCCGGTCAAAATTCAGTAGACTACTACGGAAGGGTACAAAATATATACGAGATTAAATTCCACAAGGGGCGCGAGACCCTAAGTCTGCCTGTGTTCAAATGTCGATGGTTCGATCTGCGGGAGGGGGTAAAACATACGCCTTCCGTTGGTTTGGTCGAAGTTAAACCATCAACCGTCTATGCCGGAGCCGATCTCTTCATTGCGGCTACCCAAGCTACACAAGTATATTATCTGCCTTACCCATGCCAGAAAGAGTACCTAAAGGGTTGGGAAGTTGTGTTCAAGGTGTCGCCACATGGTAAGCTACCGAACCCGAATGAAGACGATTACTACAACATTAACCCCATGACATACGAGGGAGTGTTCTATCAAGAGCAACCTGATGATGATGATGTGGTTAGAAACGATGACGCTAGACCATTGGGTGATGATGATGTGGATCCAAACGACGACGAAGCACGGAATGATGGTGAGACCATTGTCAATGAAAATGACATACTTATGCTAGAAAAGTTAAACGAAGACGCTGACGACGAGGAAGAGCCTCCACCTCCGTCAGACAACGAAGATGATATGATTGATAGTGATGATGAGACGGACCGAGAAAGAGGTTACAACAGTGATGATTCATATGGTTTCTAGCAGATGTACGTGTCAAGTCTTTTTTTCTATAGTTAGGAATATGCCTTTTATGCATTTTTATTAATGTGTTTATTATCATGCCTTTTCCTTCATTTCATTAATTTACTAATTGCTTATTCTCTTTTCAATGCAGGTTCGTGGAACATGGGCAAGGGGAAGGCCGACGGCGTGGGTTTCCTACGCAAGGTCGTTGGCCTGCCTAGTCGGAGTGGTCGAGCACGTAATCCTCCCCCCCCCCGGCTACTTGACGATGACTCCTCACAGGGAGGTCGAGGGAGAGGTGCCCCTAGAGGAGGAGGGGGCGGGGGGAGAGCCCCTAGAGGGCGAGGTGGTGGGGGAGAGCCACTACAGGGGGTCGCGGCCAGAAAGAGCGCACCCTCACCGACTTAGGGGTGTTGTCTTCGAGGCCATCCTCTAGTGAGGTACCCTCCTCTAGTGAGGTACCCTCCTCTGGTGAGGAGGAGGAGGACGACGAGGCAGGCGAGGAGGAGGAGGTTCGGGATGGGGCCGAGGAGGAGGTGGAGGAGGAGGAGGAGGAGGAGGAGGATGAGGAGGAGGTTGGGGAGGGGGAGGCAGGCGAGGAGGAGGGTGGTGGCGGGGATGATGGTGCTGGCAGGGAGGGGGTTGACAACAGGGGGTGGCTGCGTGGTAACGCAAAGCTACCAAAGCAGGTTCCTGCTACTGAGGAGCAGAAGTGGCTCATTGAGCCCACGGGGAAAGAGTAAGTGCCACTTTATAATAATTTCATTATTTTGCTTGTAACATGCTCATTCCGGTTGTTATTTATTTTGCTTGTCACATGCTAATAGTTCATTCTTTTGCAGCAACTAGATATATTTTAAAGAGGTCCGTATTCCCAACGGCCTCATCACCGTCTTGCTGAAGTTACACTGGCCGGGGTTGTACTGTCCGGATCCAGTCAGGCACCCGAACCATCGGGTCTTGGCCACGAGCTGGGAGCACTGGGAAGCGGCCCTCCACGCGGACCATGGGACCCATGCCAAGGCCGTGATCACCACTTTCTGGGTGAGTTCTCTTCAGAAGCACAAGTCCATTCTAGTTTCATGAATGATTTAACTCATGGCTTCTTCCATTCTTGTTTCGTGCATGTTTGTAGAAATTCTATCGAGTTCTCCCGGAGCACAGGGCCAGAGCGGACCAGATCGTGCTGCGCCAATGCAAGAAGAAGGCCCGCCAGATGCAGTACGAGGTGCGCTATGTGGCCATCTCGACATACCATCACGACTATCTTGGTGTGAAGATGACCAAGGAAGACGCGCGGAGGATGGGCATTACCTTGGAGAGGGACGAGTTCTTGAAGGTAAGTATAAAAGATTTTTCATTATGCTTTCATTACCTTGTGGTACATTTCACCGTTTCGTGTTGACATGCCATTATGCTTTCATTATGTAGGTGTTACCAAATTGGTGTTATGGAAAAGACGAGTCCTGGGCGGCATTGGTGGATCTTTGGTGTGATGAGGCTGGAGCCTGGGCGGCTATGAGAGTCAAAAACAAGGCTAACCGAGGGAAGGAGGGAGTACATGCTCAGGGAAACCGAAACCACTATCTCCACAAGGCAGTTAATGTATGACTAACCCCATTAAACATTCTTCTTCTTCTATTTACCATTACTTTCTTATGTATGACTAACCTCTGTTTGGTGGTGCAGGAGGAGAAACTGAAGCGGCCGCTCTCACACATGCAGGCGTGGGAGATCGCCCATACGCGGAAGGACCCCAAGCCTGGCGAGCCCAAGTACTACGGCAAGAAGACCGCGCATAGGAAGAAGGCCTACTCCGATGGGTATCTGGCGTTACATCCTGACACACCTGACCCCATTGCGGCGGATCTGGACGAAAGGGTGGTGGTGGGCATGGGGCCGAAGGAGCACGGTCGGGAGGCGGTTCTCGATGCTGTGATCACTCCTATCTCCTACACACAGCTCCGTCGGATCGACCAAACCCTGAGCCGGCGCACGAGCACGCCCATGAGCAGTGCACCGTCACTGTCCCTCTTTCAGGAGCAGCAAACTGTAAGTATTTTCCCTTTTATCTTCATTGCTCCCTTTATTTTCCGCATTTAGTAGTTTTATGAGTTTCATCATGTCATACTGTAGGCCTACATGGAGTACACACGCCAGGAGACCATGGCGTGGCACGACCGCCTTCATGCATACCATCAGCAGAGGGATCGCCAGATGCAGCACGCTTTTCAGGAAATGGCGGCCGGCAGGTGTCCTCAATGGCCATCAGCAAAGGGTCCTCCAGCACAACCAACGTTGCTGACCTTTGAGGAGTTTGTGGCATAGAATGCTGGCCCCTCGCCGGTTAGTTCATCCCCAATCTATTCACTCAAAGCATATCATGCCTTTCAACACAGTCATATATCCCGTTAATATGTCTTTTCAACATCCAGGGAACCGGTGGATCAACCGTTGGCGGTGGTCTTCGCAGCACTCCCGAGTCACGGAGCCCGACCACTCCGATCCATGGAGGCGGAGGCGGAGGTGGAGGCGGTCTTGGCGGTAGCGCTGCCGCTAGCACTGACGACCTGGGCTTCAGCGGTCTTGGCGGTGACGACCTCCGCGGTGCTCAACGTCCTGGCGCTTAAGCCTTTTGGTTACTTGTGTGCTTATGCTTATGTATCTTTAGATGACTTGTGTGTGGTGATGATGATAAACTTGTGGTCTTTGATGGTCCTTTAGATGACTTGCGTGCTTCTTTATATGCTTATGCTTATCTTTATGTTGATTACCATGATGCTTATGCATATATTGTTGTGATGGTGACGGATGATACTTAGATGTGTTCTATATGTGTATTTCCATCATATATATTTGCTGATATGTGCTGTATATCTGAATTGAATTGATTTGAAAACAAACAGAAAAAAGAAAAAAAATCAAATACAAACTATGCCGTATTGGCCGGAGCTCCCAGTTGCTGACGCGTGGCATCTATGCCGACGGCTAGGCCGTCGGCATAGACGCCACGTGTCAGCAATTGGGAGCTCCTCGGGCAAGTCTATGCCGACGGCCTGGCCGTCGGCATACATATAAACTAAGCCGACGGCCAGGCCGTCGGCATAGCCTTGCCCCAGGAGAGCCCAGTTGCTGCCACGTGGCAGGCCTATGCCGACGGCCTGGCCGTCGGCTTAGTTTAAATCTATGCCGACGGCTAGACCGTCGGCATAGGCTTGCCATGTGGCGAGCAGGCGTTGGTCAGCACTTGACAGCGGCCGCCGTTAGGAGGTAACGTTGCCGACGGCCAGGGCCGTCGGCATAGATGTACAGACACCGTCGGGATAGGGCCTATGCCGACGGCCTCCCGGGCTACGCCGACGGATATGTTGCCGACGGTCCTATGCCGACGGGGGCCGTCGGCATAGGCCTGTCCCGACGGCCAATCAGGGCTAGGCCGTCGGCATAGGGTGCGATTCCGGTAGTGAGCCTGTGCCACCGCCCTCCAGTCCACGAGATTTTCTTTGAGTATCCATTACCAAGCCCATATAACCAGTGGAAATCCGCACAAAATGTATTTGGCTGCCCCTGGCCCATCACCCCTCCAAGAGTTTGGCCAAGCTCACCTGGTTGACCCGCTACTGGCAACGATCAATGAGGTTACAGCCATGCGGCAGAGCTCGCGAGCGTCAATGACGGAGACAAGAGATAAGTAGGGCGGGAGTGAGGCGCCAACTTCCATAAGAGATGAACTGTCACTTCGCTGACATGCATGGATGGCCTATGAGGACAATAGCCACCTCAACAGAACGAGGGCAATGGTGGCAGTGAGTAGAGTAAGGATGCAGCGATTCAGAGCCTGGGCTCAAATGCTACTTCCCGTGAATAGTAAAATTGGTAAAAAAGGACTAAAAATAGCAAAAAAAAATGAACTTTTTTGACATTCGAGGAGGTCATGGCAAAAATAACAAAATTTGAGCCAGTGAAAAAGTTTGAAAAAATGCATTATTCGAAGCTGATTTTGTTTTTTCTTTGTGTATGGCACGTCAAATGATTTGACGATTGAAAGTATGCACGCTCCTAGCGCATTCGAGCTTCTTCTATGCAAAAGATATTCAGTTTATTTTTTAATATTTTACTGTTTTGAATTTACTATTTACCGGATGCAGATGAGCCCAGGCTTAGACTTGAATTATCGCTCCTGACATAAGTTGACCCATTAATATAATTCAAAGGTCACAACGAACATTTTTCTTTTGCAGAAAAACATAAAATGATGAATCATGGGCACATGGATGCCTCCTTGCGAATAGTATCATGAGTCCAGTACTAGTAGTAGCACAAAGCAAAGAGGGATAATATCATGACTGGGACGAAAGCTGTGATGAAAGGCATACCGTCGATTACCTGACTTGTTCTGGGAGGTCAGTCTTTGTGTCAAAACAGCGCGAACAATAGAGCTGCTGGGCACGAACCGAACCGCAGCTTCGCTTGATCCAGACATGGGTACCTGAATCGATCTTGCTTTCATTCAGACATGGCTGGCAACATCCCTGAACCGAGCACCAGCCAGACATAGATGCTCACTACAGAGAAAGTTGGAGCAATGTGACTCCAAATGGGTCGGTAGTAGAAGCTGACCCCCCCCCCCCCCCCCCCCCCCCCCCCCCCCACACACACACACCCCCACAATAGTTCCATACATTGGAATCATCGACAGTTTGTGTCTCTCAGTCAAATAAACTTCTGAAATTTCAAGGTTACCATCACAAGATGGCCCTCAGCTCATCAGGCCTCTAGCTTCCAAGCATTGGCTTTCACCAGAAACTAGTGGAAAGCAATCACAGAATGAAGACAACTGTCAATTAGTTACGGAAGCATTCTGAAGCATTAACACTACTGAAGAGATGAATGAGTTTACACCTGAGGGTGACAACCTGTCTTTCCAATATCAGGTAGGGAAGTCCAGATGATCAGGTAGTGCACTTCAAATTCTGGATGAACAGTGAGCATGCATGTAAAGAGAAGGAGCATCCCTTTGATAGCACATTATCAGATGAATTTTTCCTTCCTTCACTGAGTAATACATCAGGAAAAATGGCCCGTCGACTTGTTACCTTATCATAAATTACTACAAAAAATACTGTAGTTAGTTCCTCACAATTTGTCAAATTCAGTATAAACCACCATGTATACAGATAGTGAATGTTTTCAGCAGAAGGCAAGTCTACTTGAAAGAGCCTTATGCTTGACATTTAAGTCTTTGATGAGATTAGTCTTTAAGAATTAAGACTGTTAAGATGCGGCAAATCTGATATATTTTTAATAACAATGTAAAGCCTAGGCACAAGTGTTGGGAAACATAGCATGCAATTTCAGAAAATTTTCTATGCTCACACAAGATCTATCCATGGAGATGCATAGCAATGAGGGGGAGAGTGTGTCTACGTACCCTTGTAGACCAAAAGCGGAAGTGTTTGACAACGCAGTTGATGTAGTCAAACTTCTTCTAGCTTCGACCAATCAAGCACCGAACGTACGGCACCTCCGAGTTCTGAACACGTTCAGCGCGATGACGTCCCTCGCCTTCTTGATCCAGCAAGGTGTCGAAGTAGTAGATGAGTTTCGTCAGCATGACGGCATGGTGACGGTGATGGTGTAGTGATCCTCGCAAGGCTTCGCCTAAGCACTACGAAACTATGACCGGGGGTGTAAACTATGGAGGGGGCGCCGCACACGGCTAACAGTTGATGTTGTGTGTTCTAGGTGCCCCCTCCCCACATATATATAGGTGGGAGGGGAGGAGAAGCAGCCAGGGGGCGCCCCAAGTAGGATCCGAATCCTACTTGGAGTTTCCCCAAGTGGCGCCCCCCCCCCCCCTCCTTTTTTTCACCGGAAAATAAAGGAAAGGGGGAAGAGAGAAAGGAAGGGGGGCCGAACCTCCGTTTTTCCTTCTCTAATTGGTCCACATGCCTAAGGGGGGTGCGCCACCCCTAGTGGGCTGGTGTGCCCCCATCTTATGGTCCATATCTTCCCCCCGGGGGGTTCCGGTAACCCCCCCCCCCCCCCCCCCCCGCCCCGGTACTCCGATAAATACCCGGTACACTCCGGAACACTTACGGTGTCCGAATACTATCATCCTATATATCAATCTTTACCTCTCGACCATTTCGAGACTTCTCGTCATGTCCGTGATATCATCCGGGACTCCGAACAACTTTCGGTCAACAAATCACATAACTCATATAATACAAAATCGTCATCGAACGTTAAGCGTGCAGACCCTACGGGTTCGAGAACTATGTAGACATGACCGAGACACATCTCCAGTCAATAACCAATAGCGGGACCTGGATGCTCATATTGGCTTCTACATATTCTACGAAGATTTTTATCGGTCGAACCGTTATGACAACATACGTTATTCCCTTTGTCCATCGGTATGTTACTTGCCCGAGATTCGATCGTCGGTATCTACATACCTAGTTCAATCTCGTTACCGGCAAGTCTCTTTACTCATTCCGTAATACATCATCCTGTAACTAACTCATTAGTCACTTTTCTTGCAAGGCTTCTTATGATGTGTATTACCGAGAGGGCCCAGAGATATCTCTCCGATACTCGGAGTGACAAATCCTAATCTCGATCTATGCCAACCCAACAACCGTGGAGGTGTTTGTGATGACTTCGTAAATTTTAATTCAGTATTTGGCACTGGTGCTCGCATTTTTCTAGATTTAAACTGCGGAGGTGTTTGTGATGACTTCATAAATTTTAAGATAATGTGTCGGCTCTGTCTCTCAGAGATGCTCAGAAGTGTAGGGTGTGTGTGCATTCATAGCGGTAAGTGTATGTGCATATGTATGAGCGTCTGCGTCTATATTGTGTTAAAAAAAGCATCGTGTTTCTAAAATTGATTAAATTACTGTCAAAATAAGTTAAATGTGTGTGAATATTTTTGATTTTTTGTGCTTCTATGTATTAGCGAAATTCATTATGATATGATTGAAATAATTAAAATATGTATGAATCTCTACGTAATGTTTCTAAAATTGGTTGAACTATGATTGCAATTTGTGCGAGTATTTATGAAATATGTTTGTAAACATTTTTATACAGTGAATCGTTAAAAATGCACAAATGTGTTTCCTAATATCAATGAAATAATTGAAAACTTCTGTGAAACTTTTTTGGTGAAAATTTGTTTTGTTCTTTTTTGAAATTTCTGCAAAAATTAGTTTTAAAAAATTCATTTCTTTTGAAAGAAATATGAACCACCGGATGTGGCGGTGGGGCGAGTGATGACATATCAACATCGGAGTAACAAGATAAATGAATCAAATAGGATGTCCCGGTATACGCACTGCGCTGGCGCCATATGATTGGCTCACAGGTCTCGGCAGCGGAGCTGTTTAAAATGAGTTTCAGCCTACTTGCAAAGACATTATTTCGTTTGTTCATATTTGATTTTGGAGTTCTACAAGGCGTATGCACATAATGTGGGTTTTAGAGTTCGTATCGGACAACAGAAGAAGATTGAGAATAAAGTGGCCTGGACTAAGCACTTATGTGTAACCGTGAAGGATTCAATTCCAAATTGGCATCCTACAGCTGTATACTTCTATTGTCTGCCATCAATTCTTCCTCACGTTGGCATTCTAGAGTTGTGTCCAAGCAAAGGGAAAAGGAGCATGACTGTGGAAGATATGCAACTAAATTTTGCTCCCTGATACCAAATTTTAACAAGCAAATAATGATTTTATATATGTTTTGATTTACTCTTGGATGTACATAAGCCATGTAATGGATGGGGATTCGAATTATGTTAAATCAATTTGACTTGATTTATCACAACTTTGATGATTGTCAAATTATTACATTATATATTGAACCTCAGCCAGCGGATGATTGTCAATTTTGCATTATGTATTCTTTGCTCAGACCAGCACCATACTGGAGCACACAACGCTGTTTCTCAATTTACTTGTTATACATGATACATCAAAAACTACCGTAAATGTTCAGGAAACTTTGGATAGTGACTTGTTGCTTAGCCTTTTTTTACCTCAAAATTGGTTAAGGCCATCCCAGGCCACTTCTGGTAATTAAGAAGATTTTCTGAATAAGTCACTGATTTTGTTCAACACATACGTGAGCTAGTCACTAAACTTTGTGAATGTTCATGAAGCAAAAAAAAGGAAATTTTGGGAACGCGGAGTATCTATGCGCGAGCTCAGATGAGCCCGTTATCTAGGACGTTGGCTGAAGCATGGAGATCTGTGCCAGTTCTAAATACGGGAGGGATTGGCGAGTTAGTAAATGTCCACTGTCGCGAAATACGTAGATGGCAGGCGTGGGTGGTGGGCCGCACTTTCACGGGCGGAGAAACGTCCGTTTGTGGTTGACGAGTTGGGCCGTGGATCAGAACAGTAATTCGACGTCTAGTCCGTGGCCCCGAATGTGAGCTTTTCCGTTCGCTGGGCCCATGGTAGGAACCAACTGTGCGGTCTGGTGGCTTCGGCTAGGGTAAAGCTGACCTAATTTTCTAAGGCCTGGTGGTGAGCGACGGCGCCGACGGCGGAGGTGAGGGCGACAAGGATGGAGTTCCTGATGCAACCTATAGACGGGTATGTACTCTAGATATTTGGCTTTCTTCTAGCGATTTCTAGACCGTAAATGTGGTGATTCTGAGCGGATTTGCGTGAGCGTCGGGCAGATCTAACTTCCTGGAGGAAGTTGGGGAGAGTTTGGTGTCGGTACCGGAGGGGGCGGATGCGGTCGATGTGGAGATGGTGGCAACGCAGGTGACGGAAGGACATCAGTTGGCGGTTGAGGATCAGCCGGCAGCTACAGGGGAGGCGCAGATCTTGATGCTCAGTGAAGGAGCGCGGGAGAGGAGGGACGTGTCTCCACCAAGCTCGGAGCTATCTACTGGGAAGATGAACCCACGAGCTCCTGGATGGAATAAGAGGTTAGTTCATGGCGTGCATATGTACTTTACTTGATGATGTGCCTCTGGGCTGAGCAAGACGATGATTGTTGTGTCATACCAGTAACTGAATATGTTGTTGCTATCGACTGGAATGAAATGGTTTAGGAAAATAGACGGTACTGAATTTTTTAGGAGGTTCGACTGAAGAAGGAACCTCATAACTGAATTAGTAGGTGCATATTGTAGCAGTTAACAGGGGCTTGATCCTTTTGAGGAGAAGTTGTGGCATATTTGGGTAATATCCTTTATTTGTGATTTGTATTTGTAGATTACTACAAGCAAGGCAGTGAGGTCTCTGCATTGTTCGAAGTAGAAAATTCACCCATGTGTCTACATGATTGATTCGATGGGCAGTAGCTGAGTGAAAACAAAAGATTGTAGTGATGCGGGTGTGAATTTGGGAGTAAGAGCGGTTGATAAAAACATTCCCTAAGAGGGTAGGTCCAATTGTGATAAGTCAAAAACATGGATGTCTCCCTTGTTTCTAGCACCTGGGCGACGTGACATGTATCGAGGTCTTTTTTCTATGTAATACCTGTTGCTCTGGATAGTAATGAAATTTTGCAAAGGGCATGTGTTCCTTGTTGTATGTTTTTGTGCTTGAGATGATGGAGGACTGAGTCTGATTATCCGTAGCATCTAATTATATTGAAGTATCTACCATGCTACAAGTCCCCTTTTTGCCGTGTATCGTTAGGAATTTGTATTACTCAGTCCCCTTTAGATGCTAACCACACTGCTACAAGTGGTGTCTGATCTTAAAGTAAACTTGATAAATGAAACTTGTACTGATAATGATATTTTGGTCAGGCACATCTACCATGTTGTGCTGCCCTTTTAATTGTGATAGTTCCATCATGCTCTTTCCGTTTGACGTTTTTCCTGATTGAGGGCAAATACATGATGTGACTTGTTGCAACTACGTGAATTTTAATTATGCTTGCATCAATAATAATGTACAATTTGTCGAAATGTGAATCATGCTATGTAACTGCAGGTTGAGGATCGGTGCCGCTGCACCAAGTCGGCCGCCTTGCCCAAACCGTGTCACTGCATTTGAGAAGGCTGTTCGAAACTATGCTGAGAATCCAAGATACAATGTGATCACACCGACTATTGGCACGACCTTTGATTTTGTAGGAGAGGCCTGTGACTTTTACAATTTGTATTCATGGGAAAAGGGGTTTGGTATCAGATATGGCAAGAGTCGGCTAAATGTAGAGAGGATTAAATGCATGCAAGAAATCGTCTGTGGTTGCTCGGTTAGTAGAAATTGTTTTCTATATCCAGTGTTCAATTTCCTGGTGTTGCTGAAACCTGACGTTAACTGAATTTTGTGTTCTTGTGGTACATTTCCCCCAGGGAAAAGCTGGTGTTGAGAATACAAGATCTTGTCGCTGCGAATGCCCAGCTTTAATAAAGGCTCCTATGAGCAGAGGGGGGAAGATAAGCTTGCGGGGTAGGTGGGTGAATCTTCCAGAGCAAGCCGTTGGGTTTAATAAAAAACAGGGGGGAAGGGAACGTCCGTTTGTGAGATCCGTGCCTCACTTTGGTAGTGTGCATCTGAGCCAGCTCACCGGGGGGGGGGGGGGATGGCCGTTATAATAAATGCGGTAGGTGGGTGGGTCCTATCCTCTAGAAAAGCATCCAATACTGCTGAGAATACACTGTGAAATACACACGCGGGAGCGAAGCTTGGCGCTGAAGAACGGTTAGGATAACAGGTGCATCTGAGCTCGGGCTCAGAATAGCACTTTCGAAATTTTGGATAGTGACTTGCTGCTTACAGCTTACACATCAAAAGTGGAGAAAGCGACCCCAGCCCACTTCTGCAACTCAAAAGCTTTATACCAAAGAATATATGCTTTGACCACACGACTGAGAAAATCACTGATTTTTTTTCAACACATAAGTACATAACTGAACTAGTCACTGAATTTTGTGGCAACAGCAAACATGATATTTTAACAAGGGAAAAGCTGAGCCAAAGCCACTGATCTGAACAAGGCACACTATGCCGTTCATTGGGGGCAAATACTATTACTCTGCTACAGGCTACAGACTACAGCACTATAGCTTCCTGCGGATCACGAGAGACTGCATCTTCCTATGAAGGAACCGTCGCGGACAGGGGAGGCCATCCAGGGCGTCGTTTGCGCCTCATCAGACTCGTCTTCACAGTTGCGGAACGTCGTTAGTTATCATGCCTTCGCCGTCGAGACGACCGGCCGGCCGGGTCTATGTGACCGTCGAGCCGTTGCTTTCGCTACTTGCTTGTCGTCTCCGGAGAAGTTCGAGGGAATCATCTGGGTGTTGTCTTCATACGAGGCCTTCGGATTGGGACTTGATTTGGGAGCCGAGAGATCTGGCAACGAAGGACTTGGGGCAGGAGACGCAGGACGCACGAGTTGGGGCTTGGGTTTGCGATGATGGATCGGAGGCTTTAGGGGGGTTTCCGCAAACAAAAATATTTGTTAAGTCAGAAAGCGGGCGGGTGACTGCAAATTTTCTCTTGGCTGCACGTGAGACGATGGATTTTGATCGGGAGGCTGAGAAACAAAGGGATACAGGGATACATTTATCCATCGGATTCACAAGATATGCTGCCAATCTATTTTTGTTTGTTTGTGCACTCTCATTATAGTTTATATTTCCTTTTATTTCAAAAACAGACAGTTGACCACATCAAATCGGGTTGTTTACTAAAAAACAGGATATCAATCATGCTCGCCGGTGTCGTCATTGCAGTTCTCGGGGGCGAAGTAGACCCTGCTGGCGGCGAGGTCGTACACGAAGCGCGTGCCCACTTGCTGCATTGCCCCGATGATGGTGATGTCCTGGCTCGGTGACACGGCGAGGCAAATGTCTTGCTCCCGCACTACAAACAACTTATTTGGGGTGAGCACGAGGTCCTGCTCAAAGTGCAGCGTCACCGTCGGCAACTGCGAGAAGTGGGAGTGTGTCGCGCGGAAGCAGAGGCCGGAGCTGGTGCGGCGCACCGGCAAAAGCCTCCTGCCGTGCTCCGCCAGGGTCTGCTCCAGGACACTGTATGCAGCTTCGATCATCACACTCCGAGACGTCCCGACGTCGATCACGGTCCCGCTGTGCCACTTGCCATCGGCGAGCTGTCGGCGCCTGAACACCTCCGCCAGGTTGCCGCCCAGCCGTGTCTCTGCAATGCTGATGCCGTTGAGGTTGACAAAGTAGGAGCTATCCTCGGGGTAGAGGATCCTGGTGCTCTTCATGCGCCTCGTGTCGACCGGGATGTCGTTGCCGAACCGGAGGAAGCCGTGCCGGTTCGCCGACCTGGGCACGAAGAGGCAGTAGGAGAAGCGGTGCAAGCCGTGACGTTGGAGTAACACCGGGACGAGCGACGGGTACGTCTTACCCAGGCCGAGGACACCGGCGAGCACTCTGTGGCTGTCGAAACCCGTGCTGCTGTGCGCGCAGCCAATGATGACGGTGGGAAAGACCGCCGGCGTAGATCCCGTGAAGGATAGGGTCTCATCACCGAGCACGCCGCTCGCATGTACGCCACCGGTGTGGATGGGGGTGACGTGGAACCTGCACACGTTGTGCCCCGGGGGCGAGCAAAGGCGGTTTGTGGGTGCGAGGTGGCGGAATGACGGTGATGTCCGCGGGTGGAAGGGCGGCGGCACTTGCTGAAACGGGTGTTGGATCGGCGCGCACTGCATCCACGTCAGGCTGCTGGTCATCTCCATCGCGAGGGTGTACGTGCGGCGGCCATGGCCCGTCCCAACAGTGGTGACAACGTTGTACTTCCCTGGGAGAAAGCGTACATGCGGTCGAAGCGCGGTGGTGTCGTGCCCAACTGGCTCCTTCAGGTGAAGGAAGCCGTCGTCGTCGACATGGATGGTACTGTTCCAGCCAGGGCTGGGAACCATGCGCAGGCTAAGGCCGCCGTTGAGGCCTCGTGTGGCATCGTCAACAGTGGCGGTGGTGGTGTGGAGGAGCGCCGCAAGTACCAGAGGGAGGAGGAGAGTGTGAGCGGTGAGCTCCATGGATGTATATGTTGTAGAAATGCAAACACATCGACTGGCTAATTGACTTGTGTTGGTCCGTGCATGCAACAATGAGTAAGAGTATGTACCCTTTTGTAGATGGTGAATTGAACTATTGGAGGAGGGTTTGGTACCATTTATTATGAACCAAAAACCTCTGTTGAGATTTGCGTATCCCTTGCATACTTTCATGTAGAGGAGGTTTTGGCTGCATTTATTATGTACCAAAATCCTCTGTTGAAATTTGCATATCCCTTGCATACTTCCATGTAGAGGAGGGTTCGGCTACATTTATTATGAACCAAAAATCCTCTGTTGTTATCTGCGTATCCCTCGCACTTCCATGTAGAGAAGGGTTTGGCTGCATTTACTATGAACCAAAAATCCTCTGTTGGGATTTGCGTATCCCTCGCACTTCCATGTAGATGAGGTTTTGGCTGCATTTACTATGAATTGAAAATCTCTAGTTGGAATTTGCATATACTCCTAGTAAATGAGGGTTTGGTTGCATTTAATATGAATCCAAAATACTTTGTTGAGATTTGCATATCCCTTCCACACCACCATGTAGAAGAGGATATTTCTACATTTATTATGAATCAAATATATCTTGTGGATATTTGCATATCCTTTGGCGTTTGCACACTTCCATGTACTATGAATTACTTTATACTACCTCCTTTCAAGTTTAGGCTAGCCATAGTGGGAGTAACTTAGGTAGTAACATAATGCATCCCAAGACATATATGTTAATGAGGAGAGAAGTGTTTGTGATAATATAATATGTTACGTAACATAACACACCCCAATGCAAAATGAGTCTGCAATATAATAAATGAAGGCTTGCATGACACTACACTTATGTTACTACTCACTATGATTGTGGTAACTTAAACTAGTAACATATGACTAGTAACATGCATATGTTACTAGTCTAAGTTACTACCCACTATGACTAGCCTTATAGGGCTCAATTTATAAATCTCTCCTACCAAGATAGATGGTGAGTGGTGTTATAAATTTCGTAGTTTGTAAAAATACTTAATTACTACACTATCTTTTCTTAAAAAGTTATGTTTACCGATGCATTAATTACAATGCATGTATGCATGACCATTAAATAACCAAAAACTTCTACATGCATTGGTTAGTTTTTCCTTAATCCTTGCATGCAGTGATTTAATGCATCTTGAAATCTGACCATATGATGGTGAGTAGTAGAAGTGAGACTTATAAAATGGAAAAACAAATATTTTGAGATGGGCCTTATAAATCGGAAAGGAGGGAGTATCATTTTTGAAACAGATAGAGCCATAAAGGCCCCAAAAGCTTTCATAGACTATGAAAGTATTCACATTACAAAGCTCAAACAAGGACGTGGAAAAGGAAAATTACAACTCGGTCTCTCACATTTTGAATGGGGGCCCCAATATGAGAATAGAAAACACAATTGGGTCCAAATTGCATCTCCGGTCCAGATCCAACCATGCCAATGCTGGGGATGACACCACTTGGGACAACAGGACCACCGCAAGTGCATCTCCAGCCAGTTCTCTAGCAGCTACGCATGCCAGCCAGAGAAAACAGAAGTGACCATCACACTATATCTACACTGCCTCCCTTTTGCCGCATCGACCAGGATGAAGAAAGGGTGCTGGCAAGATGCCAAGGCTTTATTAGGCCGCCCTTTGGCCAGAGGATTCACTGGAGAGGCAATGAACATCGAACATTGACCGTTATGCAGGCGCCGGCTCCATCATGAACACCGAAGAAGAATAATGAGGCAAGAGCACTACAGACTCACAAACTTGCAATGGATGTAATGGTTTAGTCCACAAACTTGCAAAAGGTGATCACCTCATCCCTAGACTTGCAATGTATGTGAAGGTTTAGTCCTGAGCCAATCACAAGCTGACAAATGGCGCCATGCTGGCCGTGTCTTGCCACACCGCTCAGCCCGGCTTTTTTTTATGAAAACGCCCTCCACCTTTATGGAAATCACGCACACGGTATTTTTTTCATATCTATATATTTTTTATCAAAGGGCCCACCTCCCCAATTTTTTTTTTGAAAAAGCCAAGGCAAAAGTTCACATCAAGGATGATTCACTGCTCTCGGCCACAACCTAAAGTAGTTGTGACAAAAGACTTATTACAGGCAACACACTCATATATATGTTTTGATGTCTACTTTTCTTATACACATTGTACCTTTTGTATTCACTTGAAATATATTTTTATGCACATCTAATTTTTTAAATACATGATTAACATTTTTCTCATATATATATGTTTTGATGTCTACTTTTTTCGACGGACATTGTACATTTTTTGTATACATTAGAAATATTTTTCTATGCATGTTAACATTTTTAAATGCAAGATTAACATTTTCCAATTATGATTGTAAAATGATTTTTATAATAGATGTATTTAGAATTATAAGCAAAGGTAAAAAAAATAAAGCAAAACTGTGAAGAAAAAAACAACCGGCCCATTCTGGGCGCTGCTTGATGCGAGGGTGGCCGGTGCCTCTACAAGCGAGACAGTCATGCCCTCGCCAAGCCCGGTCCAGCATACACTGGTGTTGTACTAGCCCAACCTTCTAGATAGACGGTCCGCCTATCCAGCAAGTTTTTTTGTGTTCTGCTAAAAAAGAAGCAAGTTTTTTGTGTAGATGCAGAAAGTTTGGTCACACACACACAACTAAGTTTTCTGTGATAGGGAGAGTGCCACAAAAGTTTAAAAGGCAGGTTCTATGGGATGATGATTTGACTTGTGATGTTGTATGGCCCTGAATGTCGACCAACTAAAAGGCGACATGTTCAATAGTTAGGTGTAGCACAAATACACGTGTTAAGATGGATATGTGTCAACACAAGGAAAGTCCGAGTTCGGACGATGATATACGTTATAGAGTTGGGGTAGCACCGTTGAAGAAAAGCTTGTCCATCATCATCTGAGATGGTTTGGCATATACAACACATGCCTCAAGAAGCGTCAATACATAGCAGATAGTTAAAGCGTGCTGATAATGTCAAGAAAAGTCAGGTAGACCAAATTTGACAAGGGGAGAAATCCGTCAAGAGGGATCTAAAAAACTGAAATATTACTAAATAATTAGCCATGGACAGGGGTGCTTGAAAGTTAGCTATCCACTGCCAAAGTCATGACTTAGTTTCGAGATCTTATTAATTTCAGTTTTAGTCTACCCCAACTTATTTAAAACTGGAAGGCATTGTTGTTGTAAGATGTCCCGAGCGACGGAATGTCAATCCGGTGAAGATCTTCATGAATTCGATCAGCAAGCTCAACGTATATTTGTTAATTTTGACCTACCTACATGTCTAAATATAATGCAGTTTCAGTTGAGCTTGCTGATCTTGTGAAGATCTTGCTGCTTGCTGATCAGCTTTGCCACAAATACATAATAATGGAGTTGCGTCCGTCTAAAGGATCAATAGTTTCATTACGTCTTGATCCCGGGTGGTCAAAATCAACAGAAACTGCGTCAGATTCAGACGTGTAGGTCGGTCAAAATCAACAACAAAAACAAAAACAAGATTCAGACGTGTAGGTCGGTCAAAATCAACAACAAAAACAAAAACAAAAATAAAAACAAAAATAAAAACAAAAACAAAAGATGAATTTCCGTCGCCAGGACTTGAACCCGGGTCTCTCGAGCGAGAGCCAAGTATCCTAACCACCTAGACTACAATGGAATCGTGAGCAGGGAAACACTAGACGATATCTGTTCGTGCTCACCACACAAAATTAGCACCAGCAGAGGTCAACCGATATTCTTGACATCACAAAACAGCACGAACGATAGGGCTGGGCACGAGCTGGGCCGCAGCTTTGTTTGATTCAGACATGCCTAGAACAGATCTACAAACCGAGAATAAACTGCATTTACTCTATTTGATCCATTACATATTTGAATTCCGCCACGCATGCGAACACATGGATTGTACCAAATTCAGACAAAGCGGATCCCGAGAATCCAAACCAACATATCATTTATTTGTCTCGGACAAGATTTCAAGCAATCTTCCTGCGTCCTCCCCACGTTGGAAGTTTCTAGACTGGGTTCCCGCTGGATTTAGTATGAAAATGCATCGCTGGACATTGGAAATGGATGCCCTTCATGAACAGTTCAGGTAAGAAACTGCATTCTAGAATCTAATTCAGTAAGCATATTGTTGGAGATATTACCACTGGGCGTAAACCGGCCAGGAGAGGCCGGGGTAACTCCATAAGTAGTTCATTCGTATCTGAAGTCCATGAAGACAGACGGTGACGCTTTATGAAGGCCCAGGGCCCAAAGCCGGTTTAAGGCCTGTAGACGTAAACCAACATTCATATGTAAACTTGTGTTGTAAGATAGAAGTAGCAGAGACCGAGCCGGACACGATTATGAGCCGGCCTCGGGATTCTGTAAACTGACGAGCGTCAACCCATGTATATAAGGTGACGACCCGGCGGCGGTTCAAGGACAACGGACAACAACTCGAGACTCAGGCGAAGCGTATTCGCTCCCTGGTCATCGAAATCCCAGCAATTCCATCACAACTAGACGTAGGCTTTTACCTTAATCGTAAGGGGGCGAACTAGTATAAATTCTCTTGCGTCCCTTGTCCGCTTTAACCCCTTTAAGTTAACCTGTAGCGATGGCTCCACGACTAAGTACTTTCTCTAGGACATCTGCTGTGACAAAACCACGACAGTTGGCGCCCACCGTGGGGCTATCGCACGATGGTTTCATGTTCTTGGAGGCCAACTTTGAAAGACTCAAGGGTTACGCTGTGGGCCGGATGACCAAGAGTCGACGCGGCAAGCTCTACATCGACGATGCAGGCTGGGGCCCCGAGGCCGGCTCAATCGAGTACGGGTACCGGGTCCC
This sequence comes from Triticum aestivum, assembly GCF_018294505.1. Classification (NCBI taxonomy): domain Eukaryota; kingdom Viridiplantae; phylum Streptophyta; class Magnoliopsida; order Poales; family Poaceae; genus Triticum; species Triticum aestivum. The sequence goes on from NC_057814.1 coordinate 601,651,357, forward strand.
CTTTGGTGGCATACACATTTTCATTGGCAAGATCGGCGAACCGGGCCCTGAGCCGGACATCTGCGCCGACCTCGTCGAAACGGCTCAGCGTGCGAGATCTGCCCGGGTCAAGCCTGTCATGAAGCGTGCCTTCGTGGGAGTTATAAATGGAGGGGAATCGGAGGATAGATCGGAATCAGGTGGTGAGACCGTCGTTTATTCCGGCGACGAGTCATCGACCGGAGAGACCGAGTCGTTATATCAGTTACAAGATGGCCGGATTGGGGCCTGTTCCGATGGCGACAGTATTCCGGACCCCTTTGATCTGCCAAACCGGGTTGCGATCGTCATGACCGGCACACAACCGGCGCTCCACTCTTCGACCGCAGCGGCGATGGTTTCCGGATCGACAGCGGCAACAGCGGCCGGGGCAGGAGGCCCTGTGCGACCGCCAACTCAGGTTCTGTCTGATTTGTTTGACGCGTTGGCAACGCTGATGGCGGAGGTTAACCCGGCGGATCAGGATGCACACAATGCGGAAATCGCGAAAGTGAAAGATCAGATCACCCAGGCCAAAGCCGACTTAGCAGCTGAGGATATCAGGATAGCCGAGGAGCGGGCCGCTTTGGATGCACAAGATTATCGGATTATGCTGGATCAGAGTGCGTCGAATGAAGTCCTGAAGAGGAGGCACCGATCTCGCCTGCCGCCGATTTATGACGCCAGAAATCTCTTTAACACCCCAGGAGCAGGGACCAGTAATCCGCCGGTGGTAAACCGGGCGGAGGCACCTGGAGCAGGGGCGCCGGTTCAGCCACGTTTGGTGGATCCGCCTCGTCAGAACAACATTGTAACACCGCATGACCCCACGCCACTGGGTCATTACTCTAACCCGATGGACAACATTGTCGCTGCCGCTTCACGGCTGGCGGCCATCCCGATCGAAGGCGATTCTCCGGCGGCGGTCGAGACGCGTCGGGTTAAGGAGCTTCTTCAGACAGCCTTGGTTCAACAGGAGGCTTATTCATATAGTCGCGATCGGATTCATTCCACTCCCCGTCCAAGCCGGAGTTACAGCAGGCGTATGGATGAACCGGCAGTGTCAAGCAATACGCGGAACCGTGATCCGCCCCGTGGCAATAACCCGGCGGGTGGTGCTGGTGATGCTTAGGAGGTGGTGGACCGAGCTCGGGCACGCAGAGAGGCCGAGTTAGTGGCGCAGCATGGAGCCCGTCAGCTTACTCCGGTTCGTCCAACCACATCGGTGGAACCAGGAGTTACCTCTAGTTCTTTGGGAGTGCTGTGTCTCGTCCCGGCATTGCGCAATGTGCGCCTGCCCAAGGATTTCAAGGGCCCGCGCAAGGTGCCGAATTACACCGCCGATTTATCCCCTGAAACATGGGTCGAAAGCTATGAGATGGCCATGGAGATGCTGGATGTAGATGATGTGGCATGTGCGAAATACTTCACCATGATGCTAGAAGGGACAGCCCGCACTTTGTTAAAGAGCTTACCGGCTAATTCTATCAGGTCATGGGCCGAGTTGAGAGCCCGGTTTATTCAGAATTTCAAGGATACATGCAAGCAGCCCATGTCAATTGTGGACTTAGCTGCCTGTGTCCAGGAGGAAGGAGAGTCAACGACCCATTGGGTGCGCCGGGTTTCGGAGATTTTGCATTCATCGGACCGCATCAACGCTAACACCGCAGTTTTAACATTGGAAGGCAATTGCCGGTTTGAACCCCTGAAGTTGAAGTTGGGACGGCTCAAACGTCATTGTAATGACATGGGAACCCTCATGGCTACACTGGTGAAGTATGCCGACTCTGATAGTACCAAGGATCCCGAGTCTGACGATGATAAGACAGGGAAGGGAAAAAAGAGCGGCAACGCCAAGGGGCAGCACCACAACCCGGCGGGTCATGGAAACGGCGGCAAGCGTAAGGCGGACCACGGTTTAGACTTTGTGGCTAATACTAATACACATGACAAGGGCCAGCGGCGTAAGGGTAAACCGCCCCAACGCGGTGGAAGGCCAAGTCCTAATCCGGACCGTTTGTCTTATCTGTTGAACCAGCCCTGTCCAAAGCATGGGACGAAGGAGGACCCGTCCACGCACCTCTGGAAAGATTGTTACATCATGCAAGAATTCAAAAATTCTGATTCTTTCCGGTATGATCACGGACCAGGAGGCGGTTCGGGCCCCGGGTATCATGGGTCGGGTTATGGTGGAGGAAATTCCGGTTCAGGTTTCCACGGTAATCAGGGTGGAAATAAGAATCAAAGTAATCAGGGTAACCAAGGTGGCTATAATCATCAAGGCAATCAGCAGCAGCAGCAGTCGGGTTACCAGAGCAACCTGAAGCAATTGAATAGCGGACAGTATCATGTCTTCACCACTAGCTTGGACAAGCGCGATCAGAAGCTTCATAAAAGGGTGGTGAATGCCGTTGAACCGGCGGTGCCCCGTTACTTGCGCTGGTCCGAGCAGCCGATTGTATGGAGTAGAGAAGATCATCCACCCCGGGTTGACAATCCGGGTCATCTGGCTCTGGTGGTAGCACCTCAGGTGGGAGGTTATAAGTTCACTAAGGTACTCATGGATGGAGGGAGTAGTATCAATATCCTTTATCATGAAACTTTCCGTCGCATGGGGTTAACAGATAAAAATCTTAAACCGTCCAACATGGTGTTCCATGGTGTGGTGCCTGGTAAATCGGCGTATCCTATTGGTAAGATAGCTCTGGAGGTGGCTTTTGGAGATGAGCATGACTCAAGATCAGAAACTTTGACCTTTGAAGTGGTGAAAATCAAAAGCCCGTATCATGCCCTATTGGACGGCCAGCTTATGCTAAGTTTATGGCACGGCCTTGTTATGTCTATCTGCAACTCAAGATGCCGGGTCACAAGGGAACTATAACCGTGCATGGGAGCCGCAAGATTGCTCTGGAGTGTGAAGAAGGTGATGCGGCTTATGCTGAGTCGGTTTGTGCAACAGAAGAGTTGAAGTTTTACAAGGACAATGATGATCCGGCAGATATGACTTCATTAAAGAAACCAACTACAGAGCATGATCCGGCCCTGAAATTCAAATCGGCTGATGAGACTAAGCTTGTTGACTTTGTGCCCGGCGATTCGTCCAAGCAATTTAGCATCAGCGCTAACTTGGATTCGAAATAGGAAGGCGCGCTCATCGAGTTCATCCATGAGAATCGGGACATCTTTGCGTGGAAGCCTTCTGACATGCCAGGTGTATCGAGAGAACTCGCTGAGCATACTCTCAATATTGATCCAAAGTATAAACCGGTCAAGCAGTTTCTCCGCCGGTTCAATGAAGAAAGACGCAAGGCTATTGGAGAAGAAGTAGCCAGACTCTTGGCGGCTGGATTTATCGTTGAAGTATTCCATCCTGAGTGGTTAGCTAATCTGGTGCTGGTCCTCGAGAAGAATGGCACTTGGCGTATGTGTGTGGACTACACAGATCTCAACAAAGCTTGTCCAGCAGATCCTTTTGCCCTTCCCCGTATTGATCAAATTATTGATGCTACGGTGGGTTGCGAGCGTTTAAGCTTTTTGGATGCATATTCTGGTTATCATCAGATCAAAATGGCAGTTAAGGACCAGGAGAAGACAGCCTTCATAACTCCCTATGGAGCCTTCTGCTATGTCTCCATGCCCTTTGGGCTCAAGAGTGCCCAGGCGACTTATCAACGATGTGTGCAGAATTGTCTTCATAAACAGATCCGTCGTAATGTTCACGCCTATGTGGATGATATTGTGGTGAAATCAAGGGAGGAGACATTGATTGACGACTTGAAGGAAACCTTCGATAACCTGCGGGCTTACAAAATGATGCTTAATCCGGCCAAGTGCGTCTTTGGTGTACCTGCAGGCAAGCTCTTGGGTTTTTTGGTGTCTAACCGGGGTATTGAAGCTAATCCGGAAAAGATCAAGGCCATCACCTCCTTAGCCAAACCGAAGTGTATCAATGATGTTCAATGCCTGGCAGGCTGGATTGCCGCGTTGAGCCGGTTTATTAGTCGCCTTGGCGAGAAGGCCATCCCTTTGTATCAGATGCTGAAGAAAACGGATAACTTCGTCTAGAGTGACGCCACTAATGAAGCATTTGAGGACTTAAAGCGGCAGCTGGCTAATCCGCCGGTTCTTGCTGCTCCGGTTGACAAAGAACCATTGTTGCTATATGTGGCAGCTAATGCTCGGGCTGTTAGTGTGGCTATTGTGGTGGAGCGCAAGGAGGCCGGAAAGGAATATCCGGTTCAACGGCCAGTCTATTATATCAGTGAGGTACTTATTGAGTCCAAGCAGAGGTACCCACATTGGCAAAAATTGGTGTATGGGCTTTTTATGGCAAGCCGGGAGCTTAAGCAGTATTTCCAAGGACGTCCCATCATGGTGGTTAGCTCTGCTCCGTTGGGAGATATAATCCAGAACAGGGAAGCAGCTGGCCAGATTGCTAAGTGGGCTATAGAGCTCGGGCCTCACGGGTTGAAATAATACCCCGAACGGCGATCAAATCTCAGGCACTTGTGGATTTCATCAATGATTGGACAGAATTACAAGCGCCAGAGGAGAAGCCGGATCATACTTATTGGACTATTCATTTTGATGGGTCCAGGCAATTGGAGGGCTCGGGGGCTGGAGTCGTATTAACTTCCCCACGAGGTGATAAGTTTTATTATGTTCTCCGTTTAATGTTCCCTTGCACTAACAATGCAGCTGAATATGAGGCTTTACTCCATGGTCTTCGGATGGCTAAGGAGATTAACCTAAGCCGAGTTAAGTGCTTCGGTGACTCGGATCTGGTGGCTCAACAAGTGTCCGCCACTTGGGATTCCAAGGACCCACTAATGGCAGCATATCATCGTGAGGTGGATGAAGGAAATATGCCCTAGAGGCAATAATAAAGTATTATATATTTCCTTGTATCATGATAAATGTTTATTATTCATGCTAGAATTGTATTAACCGGAAACATAATACATGTGTGAATACATAGACAAACAAAGTGTCACTAGTATGCCTCTACTTGACTAGCTCGTTAATCAAAGATGGTTATGTTTCCTAGCCATAGACATGAGTTGTTATTTGATTAACGGGATCACCTCATTAGGAGAATGACGTGATTGACATGACCCATTACGTTAGCTTAGCACCCGATCGTTTAGTATGTTGCTATTGCTTTCTTCATGACTTATACATGTTCCTAAGACTATGAGATTATGCAACTCCCGTTTACCGGAGGAACACTTTGTGTGCTACCAAACGTCACAACGTAACTGGATGATTATAAAGGTGCTCTACAGGTGTCTCCAAAGTTACTTGTTGGGTTGGCATATTTCGAGAATAGGATTTGTCACTCCGATTGTCGGAGAGGTATCTCTGGGCCCACTCGGTAATGCACATCACTATAAGCCTTGCAAGCATTGTGACTAATAAGTTAGTTGCGGGATGATGTATTACGGAACGAGTAAAGAGACTTGCCGGTAACGAGATTGAACTAGGTATCGAGATACCGACGATCGAATCTCGGGCAAGTAACATACCGATGACAAAGGGAACAACGTATGTTGTTATGCGGTCTGACCGATAAAGATCTTCGTAGAATATGTGGGAGCCAATATGGGCATCCAGGTCCCGCTATTGGTTATTGACCGGAGAGGTGTCTCGGTCATGTCTACATTGTTCTCGAACCCAAAGGGTCCGCACGCTTAAAGTTACGATGACAGTTATATTATGAGTTTATGTGATTTGATGTACCGAAGGTTGTTCGGAGTCCCGGATGTGATCACGGACATGACGAGGAGTCTCGAAATGGTCGAGACGTAAAGATTGATATATTGGACGACTATATTCGGACACCGGAAGTGTTCCGGAGAAGTTTCGGATTAAACCGGAGTGCCGGAGGGTTACCGGAACCCCCCGGGGAAGTATTGGGCCTTAGTGGGCCTTGAGGGGAGAAAGAGGGCAGCAGCCATGAGGTGGTGCGCCCCCTCCCAGAGGAGTCCTAGTTGGACTAGGAGAGGGGGGCGCAGCCCCCTTTCCCTCTCCCTCTCCCTCTCTTTCCTTCCCCCCTTCTTTTCCTAGTAGGACTAGGAAAGGGGAGTCCTACTCCTACTAGGAGGAGGACTCCCCCCTCTCCTTGGCGCGCCCCATAGGCAGCCGGCCTCCCCTTGCTCCTTTATATACGGGGGCAGGGGGGCACCTAAGAAAACACTTGATATACGATATTTCAGCCGTGTGCGGTGCCCCCCTCCACCAGATTACACCTCGATAATACCGTCGCGAAGCTTAGGCGAAGCCCTGCGTCGGTGGAACATCATCATCGTCACCACGCCGTCGTGCTGACGAAACTCTCCCTCAACACTCGGCTGGATCGGAGTTCGAGGGACGTCATCGAGCTGAACGTGTGTAGAACTTCGGAGGTGCCGTACGTTCGGTACTTGATCGGTCGGATCGTGAAGACGTTCGACTACATCAACCGCGTTGTGATAACGCTTCCGCTGTCGGTCTACGAGGGTACGTGGACAACACTCTCCCCTCTCGTTGCTATGCATCACCATGATCTTGCGTGTGCGTAGGAATTTTTTTTTGAAATTCCTACGTTTCCCAACAGTGGCATCCGAGCCTGGTTTTATGCGTTGATGCTATGCACGAGTAGAATACAAGTGAGTTGTGGGCGATATAAGTCATACTGCTTACCAGCATGTCATACTTTGGTTCAGCGGTATTGTGAGATGAAGCGGCCCGGACCGACATTACGCGTACGCTTACGCGAGACTGGTTTCACCGTTCGGAGCACTCGTTGCTTAAAGGTGACTGGCGGGTGTCTGTCTCTCTCACTTTAGTTGAACCGAGTGTGGCTACGCCCGGTCCTTGCGAAGGTTAAAACAGCACCAACTTGACAAACTATCGTTGTGGTTTTGATGCGTAGGTAAGAACGGTTCTTGCTAAGCCCGTAGCAGCCACGTAAAACTTGCAACAACAAAGTAGAGGACGTCTAACTTGTTTTTGCAGGGCATGCTGTGATGTGATATGGTCAAGACATGATGTGATATAATGTGTTGTATGAGATGATCATGTTTTGTAATCGAGTTATCGGCAACTGGCAGGAGCCATATGGTTGTCGCTTTATTGTATGAGATGCAATCGCCATGTAATAGTTTTACTTTATCACTAAGCGGTAGCGATAGTCGTAAAAGCAATAAGTTGGCGAGACGACAACGATACTACGATGGAGATCAAGGTGTCGAGCCGGTGACGATGGTGATCATAATGGTGCTTCGGAGATGGAGATCACAAGCACAAGATGATGATGGCCATATCATATCACTTATATTGATTGCATGTGATGTTAATCCTTTATGCATCTTATCTTGCTTTGATTGACGGTAGCATTATAAGATGATCTCTCACTAAAATTTCAAGATAAAAGTGTTCTCCCTGAGTATGCACCGTTGCAAAAGTTCTTCGTGCTGAGACACCACGTGTTAATCGGGTGTGATAGGCTCTACGTTCAAATACAACGGGTGCAAAACAGTTGCACACGCGGAATACTCGGGTTAAACTTGACGAGCCTAGCATATACAGATATGGCCTCGGAACACAGAGACCGAAAGGTCGAGCGTGAATCATATAGTAGATATGATCAACATAGTGATGTTCACCATTGAAACTACTCCATCTCACGTGTTAATCGGTCATGGTTTAGTTGCTTTGGATCACGTAATCACTTAGATGATTAGAGAGATGTCTATCTAAGTGGGAGTTCTTAAGTAATATGATTAATTGAACTTAAATTTATCATGAACTTAGTACCTGATAGTATCTTGCTTGTCTATGTTAATTGTAGATATATGGCCCGTGCTGTTGTTCCGTTGAATTTTAATGCGTTCCTTGAGAAAGCTAAGTTGAAAGATGATGGTAGCAATTACACGGACTGGGTCCGTAACTTGAGGATTATCCTCATTGCTGCACAGAAGAATTACGTCCTGGAAGCACCGCTAGGTGCCAGGCCTCCTGCAAGAGCTACACCAGAAGTTATGAACGTCTGGCAAAGCAAAGCTGATGACTACTCAATAGTTCAGTGTGCCATGCTTTACGGCTTAGAACCGGGACTTCAACGACGTTTTGAACGTCATGGAGCATATGAGATGTTCCAGGAGTTGAAGTTAATATTTCAAGCAAATGCCCGGATTGAGAGATATGAAGTCTCCAATAAGTTCTATAGCTGCAAGATGGAAGAGAATAGTTCTGTCAGTGAGCATATACTCAGAATGTCTGGGTATAATAATCACTTGATTCAACTGGGAGTTCAACTTCCGGATGATTGCGTCATTGACAGAATTCTTCAATCACTGCCACCAAGCTACAAGAGCTTCGTGATGAACTATAACATGCAAGGGATGGATAAGACGATTCCCGAGCTCTTCGCAATGCTAAAGGCAGCGGAGGTAGAAATCAAAAAGGAGCATCAAGTGTTGATGGTCAGTAAAACCACTAGTTTCAAGAAAAAGGGCAAAGGGAAGAAGAAAGGGAACTTCAAGAAGAATAGCAAGCAAGTTGCTGTTCAGGAGAAGAAATCCAAGTCTGGACCTAAGCCTGAAACTGAGTGCTTCTACTGTAAGCAGACTGGCCACTGGAAGCGGAACTGCCCCAAGTATTTGGCGGATAAGAAGGATGGCAAGGTTAACAAAGGTATATGTGATATACATGTTATTGATGTGTACCTTACTAATACTCGCAGTAGCACCTGGGTATTTGATACTGGTTCTGTTGCTAATATTTGCAACTCAAAACAGGGGCTACGGATTAAGCGAAGTTTAGCTAAGGACGAGGTGACGATGCGCGTGGGAAATGGTTCCAAAGTCGATGTGATCGCCGTCGGCACGCTACCTCTACATCTACCTTCGGGATTAGTTTTAGACCTAAATAATTGTTATTTGGTGCCAGCGTTGAGCATGAACATTATATCTGGATCTTGTTTAATGCGAGACGGTTATTCATTTAAATCAGAGAATAATGGTTGTTCTATTTATATGAATAATATCTTTTATGGTCATGCACCCTTGAAGAGTGGTCTATTTTTAATGAATCTCGATAGTAGTGATACACATATTCATAATGTTGAAACCAAAAGATGCAGAGTTAATAATGACAGTGCAACTTATTTGTGGCACTGCCGTTTGGGTCATATCGGTGTAAAGCGCATGAAGAAACTCCATACTGATGGAATTTTGGAACACTTGATTTTGAATCACTTGGTACTTGCGAACCGTGCCTTATGGGCAAGATGACAAAAACACCGTTCTCCGGAACTATGGAGAGAGCAAAAGATTTGTTGGAAATCATACATACAGATGTATGTGGTCCGATGAATATTGAAGCTCGTGGCGGATATCGTTATTTTCTCACCTTCACAGATGATTTGAGCAGATATGGGTATATCTACTTAATGAAACATAAGTCTGAAACATTTGAAAAATTCAAAGAATTTCAGAGTGAAGTTGAAAATCATCGTAACAAGAAAATAAAATTCCTACGATCTGATCGTGGAGGAGAATATTTGAGTTACGAGTTTGGTCTACATTTGAAACAATGCGGAATAGTTTCGCAACTCACGCCACCCGGAACACCACAGCGTAATGGTGTGTCTGAACGTCGTAATCGCACTTTACTAGATATGGTGCGATCTATGATGTCTCTTACTGATTTACCGCTATCGTTTTGGGGTTATGCTTTAGAGACGGCTGCATTCACTCTAAATAGGACACCATCGAAATCCGTTGAGACGACGCCTTATGAACTATGGTTTGGCAAGAAACCAAAGTTGTCGTATCTTAAAGTTTGGGGTTGCGATGCTTATGTGAAGAAACTTCAACCTGATAAGCTCGAACCTAAATCGGAGAAATGTGTCTTCATAGGATACCCAAAGGAGACCATTGGGTACACCTTCTATCACAGATCCGAAGGCAAGATATTTGTTGCTAGAAATGGATCCTTTCTAGAGAAGGAGTTTCTCTCGAAAGATGTGAGTGGGAGGAAAGTAGAACTTGATGAGGTAACCGTACCTGCTCCCTTATTGGAAAGTAGATCATCGCAGAGATCAGTTTCTGCGACACCTACACCAAGTAGTGAGGAAGTTAATGATAATGATCATGAAACTTCAGATCAAGTTATTACTGAACTTCGTAGGTCAACTAGATCAAGATCCGCACCAGAGTGGTACGGTAATCCTGTTCTGGAGGTCATGTTACTAGACCATGGCGAACCTACGAACTATGAAGAAGCGATGGTGAGCCCAGATTCCGCAAAATGGCTTGAAGCCATGAAATCCGAGATAGGGTCCATGTATGAGAACAAAGTATGGACTTTGGTTGACTTGCCCGATGGTCGGCAAGCCATTGAAAATAAATGGATCTTCAAGAAGAAGACTGACGCTGATGGTAATGTTACTATCTATAAAGCTCGACTTGTTGCGAAAGGTTTTCGACAAGTTCAAGGGATTGACTACGATGAGACCTTCTCACCCGTAGCGATGCTTAAGTCTGTCCGAATCATGTTAGCAATTGCCGCATTTTATGATTATGAAATTTGGCAAATGGATGTCAAAACTGCGTTCCTGAATGGATTTCTGGAAGAAGAGTTGTATATGATGCAACCGGAAGGTTTTGTCGATCCAAAGGGAGCTAACAAAGTGTGCAAGCTCCAGCGATCCATTTATGGACTGGTGCAAGCCTCTCGGAGTTGGAATAAACGCTTTGATAGTGTGATCAAAGCATTTGGTTTTATACAGACTTTTGGAGAAGCCTGTATTTACAAGAAAGTGAGTGGGAGCTCGATAGCATTTCTGATATTATATGTGGATGACATATTACTGATTGGAAATGATATTGAATTTCTGGATAGCATAAAGGGATACTTGAATAAGAGTTTTTCAATGAAAGACCTCGGTGAAGCTGCATATATATTAGGCATTAAGATCTATAGAGATAGATCAAGGCGCTTAATTGGACTTTCACAAAGCACATACCTTGACAAAGTTTTGAAGAAGTTCAAAATGGATCAAGCAAAGAAAGGGTTCTTGCCTGTACTACAAGGTGTGAGATTGAGTAAGACTCAATGCCCGACCACTGCAGAAGATAGAGAGAAGATGAAAGATGTTCCCTATGCTTCAGCCATAGGCTCTATCATGTATGCAATGCTGTGTACCAGACCTGATGTGTCCCTGGCTATAAGTTTAGCAGGGAGGTACCAAAGTAATCCAGGAGTGGATCACTGGACAGCGGTCAAGAACATCCTGAAATACCTGAAAAGGACTAAGGATATGTTTCTCGTATATGGAGGTGACAAAGAGCTCATCGTAAATGGTTACGTTGATGCAAGCTTTGACACTGATCCGGACGATTCGAAATCGCAAACCGGATACGTATTTACATTGAACGGTGGAGCTGTCAGTTGGTGCAGTTCCAAGCAAAGTGTCGTGGCGGGATCTACGTGTGAAGCGGAATACATAGCTGCTTCGGAAGCAGCGAATGAAGGAGTCTGGATGAAGGAGTTCATAACCGATCTAGGTGTCATACCTAGTACATCGGGACCAATGAAAATCTTTTGTGATAATACTGGTGCAATTGCCTTAGCAAAGGAATCCAGATTTCACAAGAGAACCAAGCACATCAGAAGACGCTTCAATTCCATCCGGGATTTAGTCCAGGTGGGAGACATAGAAATTTGCAAGATACATACGGATCTGAATGTAGCAGATCCGTTGACTAAGCCTCTTCCACGAGCAAAACATGATCAGCACCAAGACTCCATGGGTGTAAGAATCATTACTATGTAATCTAGATTATTGACTCTAGTGCAAGTGGGAGACTGAAGGAAATATGCCCTAGAGGCAATAATAAAGTATTATATATTTCCTTGTATCATGATAAATGTTTATTATTCATGCTAGAATTGTATTAACCGGAAACATAATACATGTGTGAATACATAGACAAACAAAGTGTCACTAGTATGCCTCTACTTGACTAGCTCGTTAATCAAAGATGGTTATGTTTCCTAGCCATAGACATGAGTTGTTATTTGATTAACGGGATCACCTCATTAGGAGAATGACGTGATTGACATGACCCATTACGTTAGCTTAGCACCCGATCGTTTAGTATGTTGCTATTGCTTTCTTCATGACTTATACATGTTCCTAAGACTATGAGATTATGCAACTCCCGTTTACCGGAGGAACACTTTGTGTGCTACCAAACGTCACAACGTAACTGGGTGATTATAAAGGTGCTCTACAGGTGTCTCCAAAGGTACTTGTTGGGTTGGCGTATTTCGAGAATAGGATTTGTCACTCCGATTGTCGGAGAGGTATCTCTGGGCCCACTCGGTAATGCACATCACTATAAGCCTTGCAAGCATTGTGACTAATAAGTTAGTTGCGGGATGATGTATTACGGAACGAGTAAAGAGACTTGCCGGTAACGAGATTGAACTAGGTATCGAGATACCGACGATCGAATCTCGGGCAAGTAACATACCGATGACAAAGGGAACAACGTATGTTGTTATGCGGTCTGACCGATAAAGATCTTCGTAGAATATGTGGGAGCCAATATGGGCATCCAGGTCCCGCTATTGGTTATTGACCGGAGAGGTGTCTCGGTCATGTCTACATTGTTCTCGAACCCAAAGGGTCCGCACGCTTAAAGTTACGATGACAGTTATATTATGAGTTTATGTGATTTGATGTACCGAAGGTTGTTCGGAGTCCCGGATGTGATCACGGACATGACGAGGAGTCTCGAAATGGTCGAGACGTAAAGATTGATATATTGGACGACTATATTCGGACACCGGAAGTGTTCCGGAGAAGTTTCGGATTAAACCGGAGTGCCGGAGGGTTACCGGAACCCCCCGGGGAAGTATTGGGCCTTAGTGGGCCTTGAGGGGAGAAAGAGGGCAGCAGCCATGAGGTGGTGCGCCCCCTCCCAGAGGAGTCCTAGTTGGACTAGGAGAGGGGGGCGCAGCCCCCTTTCCCTCTCCCTCTCCCTCTCTTTCCTTCCCCCCTTCTTTTCCTAGTAGGACTAGGAAAGGGGAGTCCTACTCCTACTAGGAGGAGGACTCCCCCCCTCTCCTTGGCGCGCCCCATAGGCAGCCGGCCTCCCCTTGCTCCTTTATATACGGGGGCAGGGGGGCACCTAAGAACACACTTGATATACGATATTTTAGCCGTGTGCGGTGCCCCCCTCCACCAGATTACACCTCGATAATACCGTCGCGAAGCTTAGGCGAAGCCCTGCGTCGGTGGAACATCATCATCGTCACCACGCCGTCGTGCTGACGAAACTCTCCCTCAACACTCGGCTGGATCGGAGTTCGAGGGACGTCATCGAGCTGAACGTGTGTAGAACTTCGGAGGTGCCGTACGTTCGGTACTTGATCGGTCGGATCGTGAAGACGTTCGACTACATCAACCGCGTTGTGATAACACTTCCGCTGTCGGTCTACGAGGGTACGTGGACAACACTCTCCCCTCTCGTTGCTATGCATCACCATGATCTTGCGTGTGCGTAGGAATTTTTTTTTGAAATTACTACATTTCCCAACAGTGGATATTGTTGCAGGTCACTTTAAGGGTTATCAGGTGGATCATGTGGACCGGCGGAAGAATGAAGCGGCGGACGCTTTAAGCCGCCTGGGTTCCCAACGTAAACCGGTTCCACCTAATGTCTTCCTGGATGTTTTGCATAATCCGTCCATCAAGCTCCCTGGTGAAGAGGATTTGGCTGTTCCTGATCCGGAGGCTCAGTTGGTGGCGGCTCTTCATGTTATCCCGGATTGGACGGTTCCATATCTGGCGTATATGAACTGGGGCGAGTTACCAGAGGATGAAACTTTGGCCAGGCAGATAATCCGGCGGTCCAAGTCCATGACTATTATCAATGGAGAGTTACATCATTGCAGTGTGACGGGGGCGTTTCAACGCCGTGTGTCTCCTGAGGAAGGTCGTGAAATTTTGCGTGAGATCCACGAAGGAGATTGTGGTCACCACGCCGGTTCAAAGTCTTTGGTGGCCAAGGCGTTTCGTCATGGTTTCTATTGGTTGACAGCTCATGCTGATGCCGAGGACTTGGTCAAAAGATGTGATGGCTGTCTGAAATTCTCAAGGCGTGCTCATGTACCGGCTCAAGAATTGAGGATGATTCCAATCACCTGGCCGTTTGCAACTTGGGAGCTGGATATGGTTGGGCCTTTCAAGAGGTCCAAGGACAAGAAGACCCACCTTTTGGTGGCGGTTGATAAGTTCACGAAGTGGGTGGAGGCAGAGCCGGTTAGTAAGTGTGACGCAGCCACGGCGGTTCAATTCATCAAAAAGGTGATCTTCTGGTTCGGCTTTCCACAGAGCATTATAACAGACAATGGTACCAATCTGTCAAAAGGTGCCATGAAGGAGTTCTGTCAACGTGAGCACATCCGGCTTGACATGTCATCAATGGCTCACCCACAGTCTAATGGTCAAGCGGAGATGGCCAATCAAGAGATCTTGAGAGGCATCAAACCCCGGCTTATGGTTCCTTTGCAACGGACGCCGGGTTGTTGGGTTGAGGAGTTACCTTCTGTGTTGTGGAGCATCAATACCACACCCAATAGATCGACAGGATACACACCATTCTTCATGGTTTATTGTGACCCCCGGATAATTAGGCTACAGTAATCCCACGTTAACGATGCCACGTCACCTCGGTTATTGTTGCTAATCTCGCGTTAGTTCGAAACCGATTCAAATTCAAATACAAAATCAAGCAAACAATAAAAGTTTTCAAATATTAAAACTAAAAAGTTCAATAAATAGTAGATAATTCAGAGGCTATGATAAAATTGTAAGCAACATTATTGAAATTTGATAAGTGACATAAACAACCTCAAATAGTGGCTGAAAACATTATTTAATAACCTTTTTATTAATACAAAATAAAATATGAAATGATATTTACCCCAAACTAGTTTTTGATGGTAGGATATATTGTGCTGTGATTTGTGGGCCAGCTCTCATATTTTACAAAACTCATTTGGTGCCCAAACAATTAACCAAAATAGAAAAGAAAAATAAATCAAAGAAAAGGAAAATACAAAATAGAAAAGAAAAAAATAGAAAGCCCCCCCCCCCCAGCTAGGCCAAGTGGCCCAGCTGGCCTCAGCCGCCCGAATGGGCCGGCCCACCCCCTGCCTACTAACCCACTCCCCTTCCCACCGTAACCCTAACCTACCCCCACTCGCCCCCACTCCTCTCCTTCCTCCCCCGTCTGGATCGGGATCGGGGCAACCGTGCCCCGACCTCGCTGACGCCGATGCGACGCACCACCCCGCCGCACCTCGCCGTTGCCCGGATGCCTGCTGTCGTCGCCAGACCTCCCGCACCTCTCCCTCGCGGGATCGACCCGCCGCTGCCGGAACTACGTCGAACCCATCAAGCCGAGGCCGTGCCCCGTCGCCCTATGTCGTCGCCTCGCCTCCTCATATCCTCCTCGTCGGTCGACCACGAGCAACAACGACCCCCTCCCCTCCAACGCTGGTGAGGCCGTCGACCTCCATCTTCCCCTTCCCCCCTTCTGTTGCCAGCGACCCGGCATCCGCGCCACCCCTGCGTGCTCGACGCGCCCGCGGTGTGTTCCCCCTCGCCGTGCCCCGTGAAGGCCACGCCACTCTCCCGCGCACACCTACGCGCCATGTCGTCCTCGCGCGTCGTGGCCCCTGTTTGGCTCCGTCGCGCGACCCCGCGTCGCCCCGCCACTCAGCTAGCCGCGTTGCAGCTCCGACGCGTCATCCTCGCCCCTCGCTTCTGCCCTCGCCACAGCCGCAATATGTGTGTGCTGCCCGCCGGTGCCGCGACAAGTGCCCCGCGCCCCGCCATTCCCGCACGCGGCAGCAGCCCCTCGCGCGCGCCCCCGCGCCACCACCTCCAGCCTGGCTGCGCCGCCCTCCTCCGGCCCGCCTCCCCTGCTCGTCGGGCCGACGGCTCATGCCGGCCGCACCCCCTCACCGCTCCACTCCGGCGCCCTGTTGTTGGCCTGGGCGGGCGCCTGTTCGGGCTGCCGCCCGCACGCGACATGGGGGCCCACACTCCAGAACGTTTAATAACAAAAAAAGAATTTAAATAATAATAATAAGTAAAAATATTAAATAATTAATTAATTAACTTAATTAATTATGTCTAATTAATCAAATAACTAAACTAATTAAACTATTAGTTAATTAATTAATCAGTCAATGACAGTGGGGCCCTCCCCTAGTTAATCCTGATTAGGTTAATTAATATGTTTAATTAATATGTGTCACTGACCAGTGGGACCCCCTGGTCAGGTTGACCAGTCAACCCCTGTTGACTGTTGACGTCAGCATGACATCATGATGATGTCATAAATCCAATTTCGAATTAATTTAAATAATTAATTAAATTTCAGAAATTAATAAATTCTTTTGAAAATCATATCTTTTAATCCGTAACTCGGATGGAAAAACTTTGTACATGAAAGTTGCTCAGAACGACGAGACGAATTCGAATACGTAGCCCGTTCATCCGCCACACATCCCTAGCATAGCAAACACGCAACTTTTCCCCTCCGGTTCATCTGTTCGAAAACGTCAAACACCGGGAATACTTTCCCGGATGTTTCCCCCCTTCGCCAGTAGCACCTACTACTACGTTAGGTCACCTCTAGCACCTCGTAATGCCATGTTACACTTTATGATGCTTGATTGCTCTGTTATTTATTGTGTTCCCCCTCCGTTACTTCTTTCCGGTAGACCCCGAGACTGCCGGCGACCCCCAGTTCGACTACGGTGTTGACGACCCTTCCTTCTTGCCAGAGCAACCAGGCAAGCCCCCCCCCCCTTGATCACCAGATATCGCCTATTCTTCTCTATACTACTTGCATTAGAGTAGTGTAGCATGTTACTGCTTTCGGTTAATCCTATTCTGCTGCATAGCCTGTCATTGTTGCTACAGTTGTTACCCTTACCTGCTATCGTACTGCTTAGAATAGGATGCTAGTTTTTCCATCAGTGGCCCTACATTCTTGTCCGTCTGCCATGCTATACTATCGGGCCGTGATCACTAGGGAGGTGATCACGGGTATATACTATATACTTTTTATACATGACACATGTGGTGACTAAAGTCGGGTCGGCTCGTTGAGTACCCGCAAGTGATTCTGATGAGGGGGCTGAAAGGACAGGTCGCTCCATCCCGGTAGAGGTGGGCCTGGGTTCCTGACGGCCCCCGACTGTTACTTTGTGGCGGAGCGACAGGGCCGGTTGAGACCACCTAGGAGAGAAGTGGGCCTGGCCCTGGTCGGCGTTCGCGGATACTTAACACGCTTAACGAGATCTTGGTATTTGATCTGAGTCTAGCCATTGTCTATACGCACTAACCAACTACGCGGGAACAGTTATGGGCACTCGGCGTCGTGGTATCAGCCGAAGCTCTTTTTGACGTCAGCGACTGAGTGGCGCGCGCCACATTGGACCGTAAGCTCGCGCTTGTATTAAGGGGGCTAGGTCTGCTTCCGGCCGCGTACGCAACGTGCAGGTGTGCAATGGGCGATGGGCCCAGACCCCTGCGCGCATAGGATTTAGACCGGCGTGCTGACCTCTCTGTTGAGCCTAGGTGGGGTTGCGACGTGTTGATCTTCCGAGGCCGGGCATGACCCAGGAAAGTGTGTCCAGCCGAATGGGATCGAGCGTGTTGGGTTATGTGGTGCACCCCTACAGGGAAGTTTATCTATTCGAATAGCCGTGTCCCTCGGTAAAAGGACGACCCGGAGGTGTACCTTGACCTTATGACAACTAGAACCGGATACTTAATAAAACACACCCTTCCAAGTGCCAGATATAACCCGGTGATCGCTCTCTAACAGGGTGACGAGGAGGGGATCGCCGGGTAGGATTATGCTATGCGATGCTACTTGGTGAATTTACCATCTACTCTCTTCTACATGCTGCAAGATGGAGGAGGCCACAAGTGTAGTCTTCGACAGGATTAGCTATCCCCCTCTTATTCTGGCATTCTGCAGTTCAGTCCACCGATATGGCCCTTTACACATATACCCATGCATATGTAGTGTAGCTCCTTGCTTGCGAGTACTTTTGATGAGTACTCACGGTTGCCTTTCTCCCTCTTTTCCCCCTTTCCCTTCTACCTGGTTGTCGCAACCAGATGCCGGAGCCCAGGAGCCAGACGCCACCATCGACGACGACTCCTACTACACCGGAGGTGCCTACTACTACGTGCAGCCCGCTGACGACGACCAGGAGTAGTTAGGGGGATCCCAGGCAGGAGGCATGCGCCTCTTTCGATCTGTATCCCATTTTGTGCTAGCCTTCTTAAGGCAAACTTGTTTAACTTATGTCTGTACTCAGATATTGTTGCTTCCGCTGACTCGTCTATGATCGAGCACTTGTATTCGAGCCCTCGAGGCCCCTGGCTTGTATTATGATGCTTGTATGACTTACTTATGTTTTAGAGTTGTGTTGTGATATCTTCCCGTGAGTCCCTGATCTTGATCGTACACGTTTGCGTGCATGATTAGTGTACGATTGAATCGGGGGCCTCACAAGTTGGTATCAGGGCCGACTGCCTGTAGGAATCCCCCTTCCACACACCTTGGCCGAACTCGAGTCTAGACATTGCAAAACTTTTACTAACATGGTTGTGTGTCTTATGGGCCCACGTCACCTTTTGGGTGGTATTAGGATCTTTTACTCCTCGATCCTTACTCTGGGACTCTGATCTCTCTCCTATTCGGCTTTAATGAATTTACTAAAATCTAACTTTAGGTTCTCGAAAATACTTTCTCCCGGGGAGCCCCTTTGGTCAAGATGATCGCCGGCTGCACCAGAAGATTTCGAAGATACTCTCTGATATTCTCTCGAGACCTTGTGCCCGTTGCTTTCGCAATGCCCTACCACCAAAATATCCCTATGGATAAATACTTACACCTGTCATTCTTACTTTTATTCCCAGTCGATCTTGTTATTACAAAATACCCCGAGAATACTTTGTGCCTACTGCCTTGCAGTTCTTTGCCACCTGAATACCCCTACGGACAATTTCTCGCACTTATCGAGTATCCGCTCACCCCCAGTTGATTCTAGTATTTCACAAAAGTGTTCAAAATACCATTCGATCTTCCGAAAATCCTCAGGAGCATTTTTGCTCTTGAAATTCTTGCTTACTTGCATTATGATTAATCTTAAGTCTCGTAATCTTATTGGCATCTCTTGTCATTATCATTTTGAGTCCGTTGATTCAATTTGTTGCGAAGGCTCGCAATCCTCAATCAGAGCCTAGTATTCATCCTTCCGGCTCAAATGTCATTTGAAACGTGAACTGGTTATCGACCAATCAAATTGCCGTCGATTGTACCCCTAAGTCTATTCCACTTATCCATTCTTAATCAGGCCATTGGCTTCTGATCCCTTGATTTGGAAATGATAATTCCTTTGCATTTGGCCTTTGAATTACTCAGTTGTTTTTATAGTCCGATGCCCTTTCGTTCCTTCTTCCTCTGATAGAGTACTGATACTCGCATCAGCTCCGTTATAAACCACATGACCCCTTGTTGGGTTATTATCCGACAGTGTCTTTCTTATACAAAAACCTCGAGAAGTTCTTTCCTTGATACATAATGCCTTTGATAAATTGTATCCTCTGCTTTGTCAACAATGCTCTGCTTTCGAGATTGTGTTATTTACTCCTGAAGTTTGCGGTATATGTTCCCAAGATGCCCCTATGGGTTGAAGCCTTCTCTAATCCGTGTGAACCCGAAAGTTTTCACGAGTCATACTCTTCTGGTGCTTCGCCAGATAAAATTTCAGCACTACAACTTCTTCGTAAACGAGAAGTGAATGAAAGGTTATGCATTGCAGAAGTGGGAGTCGACCTTGAACCTTTGTGTTCATGCCCATGGACACGATGTAGATCTTATCATGGAAGCTTCTCTTAAATAATTATTAATTATTCCCTTGGTATAAGTTCATATTATATCTGGGATTTGGTCTTTGCAATCGTGGCTTCGACCATATTGTCTTCCCTTGATCCCATTTCTCGGACGAGTAAAATACTTGTCTTCTGCAAATTATTACACCTGTCCAACCTTTAGTTTGATCTACCGTCAAGAATTAAACTCTGGTATCTCGAGAATATCATGGAACTGCATAACTTCTTATGGGTTCTTCATGAAATGTTATTTCTCACCAATTCCAATTTTCCTGGGTTCTGGGTTGTCGTCAACGGAGAACACCGATATGTGAACCGATTTCGCATCCTGGTTCGATAACCCTAAGTAATTTTCGTTGCTTATGAGTTTAATAATCCTTCAAGTCATTCCTAGCCTGATCGGCTATATCATTATTGTGCTAATTTTTTACTGTGCTACCCGGTCCTTCGCGGAGCACAATTTCCGACGATGAGCTAACCCTACGTCGCTCTTCCTCGTCATATCATTTCGCCTTGAACAACAAACTTGAGTTCGAGTAAGTGTCCTATCCTTAGTTCCAATAACCTTTCGCTTCACCATTCCTTTGACTTGATGTCATTGCCGATCGATTACATCTTGAAATCTCTCGACAAATGTGTCGTGATCATAATCAACATTCTGAGCTCTTCCACGGTATCTATTGAATTCTTCATGGGAAATACCATCCTTGACCCTTGGTAAATTGTGTTGTCATCGACTACTTCCTTGCCTTCTTTCCAACACAAACTTGCTTTTTTTGTGGCTGTACCTTGAGTTCCTGGCTATCCAGCTTATCTTATGTCCTACCTTGAAGTAATACCATCTTTTATATCAATAATGTCGTGAGAATTTCACCACTTCTTATGCATTCTTGGTACAAGTGATACTTCCTGCCATCTCCGATCATTCCTTGGTCCCCGTGTTGTTTCTAACCGGAAAACCGACAATTGAACTATGATGTGCGACTTCAAAATTCTAGCAACCCTATTGCTTTGAAGTTAATGGTCGATATTTCATTCTTATACCATTGGTTACCGAATCACCATTCTAACATTGATCGTGCTACCTAAGCCCATATTTCGGGTGCACCTTTCAACCAATGTTTAACTGTGTATGTTTTCCTCGAGCATACCTTATTATATCATTTGATCTGACAAATGTTATCTCCTTGTTCACATAAGTGTGGAAGTCCATCTTTTGAAAATCTCAATGAATTGTCACTGAATCAATCACCCACCTCCTCACCTCTTCTTGATTTAATGATGAACTCTTGTTTCGGAACTCACTTCCATAGTTCAATTCCCGAGAATCTTACAATGTCATCTTGACAATTTGTGTTGCACCTTTCTTCTCAGGCATCCTGAGTCTGAGCTATCCTGACACCAATCAGATCTGAATCTCGGTCAGATATGATGGTTGGAACATATTTCCAAGAGTTATAACATCGGTCTTTATAAGACCCGGTAAGGTGATGTCAAGCCTAGCACACCTGGCCGGAGGCCCTATTGATATAGATTCCTTTTCGGCAAGGTTATCCATTCTTCCATGAGGAAATTATAAGACTTATTTTATAAGTTATTCCTGATGGATCCTTTGTGTTTCCAAAGTCTGATCTTCACCTGATGACCATGTCAATGCTATCTCGAAGCATGTGTGTGGTACTCTGATCATCGATAAGAACATTTTGAAGCACCATGCTAAATTTCCTTTATCAATTATTCAAACATCGTTGTTTGGGTAATGTCATGAACTTCCTCTCCCCTTACCTAAAGAGTTTTCTACATTATATCCTGTCATGGATATCATGCTCTGTTTGTCCTTGGGAAGGATATACCATTGAAATATGTGTTTAAACACATTTTCCTTTCCATTGTTCTGTTTAATCTGATAATCATATTTTCCTTTCCATTGGTTGGTTTAACGTTGCTTGTGATCTATATGATCTAAGCAGTAATATTCTCCTGCTTATGTAAACACCCCGGTGTACAATTCTGTCAGCAAGACCCTGTTACTTTTGTTGATGACATTCCGGTAACCACCGATGGACGAGAACTTTACCTACTGGTCCGCCTCGTTTCAACGAGCAGGAAAATGGTTCTCTTCGTCCCTCGCCCTTGGTACCAACGATGCTGCCAACATAACTGACCGGTTATTCTCTGACGTGCCTTGCTTACATGATCGTGCAAGACGTCACCCCTCTTCCTACTTTTTAACCACATGGTGGGCCCATAACCCACAGTTCCACAGGATCGAAACCTAACTCTCCTGTACACCCTGTTGCCAAAGTTATTCCTAGAGCTTGACTTCATATGTAGTTCACGGGCCACCTGCCTAGTGATCTATTCTGGTATCAGACGCAATACATATTCCCATTGCTCTGAACCCCTTTCACATTTCGTATCAGGCAACGAACGATTGCCTATGCACTTGAAACTTCTACTTTGCACATTTACTTTGCTCTCGATAATTTCTTAAGTTTCAATTCAAGAGTTATTTTTCGCCACCTTCCCTAATGTTATCTACCGGATAAGCAACCATGCAGAGTTTCGTTCTTTCGAGTTACCCCTTATCATTTTACATAAGTATGATGGAGTTCTCAAAGAAAGGATGACAACTTCGTCCCGACGCACAGAAGTAGAGGAATGGATGGATAAACATCATGGAACAAACTCTTTGAGAAGAACAACCAACACCGAGAAGGTCCGTTAGAATTTCGTAACTAGACCTTCCTCCCCTTCTCTACCTCTTAAATCTCGGGACGAGATTTCTTGTAGTGGAGGAGAATTGTGACGCCCGGATAATTAGGCTACAGTAATCCCACGTTAACGATGCTACGTCACCTCGGTTATTGTTGCTAATCTCGTGTTAGTTCGAAACCGATTCAAATTCAAATTCAAAATCAAGCAAAAAATAAAAGTTTTCAAATATTAAAACTAAAATGTTCAATAAATAGTAGATAATTCAGATGCTATGATAAAATTGTAAGCAACATTATTGAAATTTGATAAGTGACTTAAACAACCTCAAACAGTGGCTGAAAACATTATTTAATAACCTTTTTATTAATACAAAATAAATATGAAATGATATTTACCCCAAACTAGTTTTTGGTGGTAGGATATATTGTGCTGTGATTTGTGGGCCAGCTCTCATATTTTACAAAACTCATTTGGTGCCCAAACAATTAACCAAAATAGAAAAGAAAAATAAATCAAAGAAAAGGAAAATACAAAATAGAAAAGAAAAAAAATAGAAAGCCCCCCCCCCCCAGCTAGGCCAAGTGGCCCAGCTGGCCTCAGCCGCCCGAATGGGCCGGCCTACCCACGGCCTACTAACCCACTCCCCCTCCCACCATAACCCTAACCTACCCCTACTCACCCTCACTCCTCTCCTTCCTCCCCCGTCTGGATCGGGATCGGGGCAACCGTGCCCCGACCTCGCTGACGCCGATGCGACGCGCCACCCCGCCGCACCTCGCCGTCGCCCGGATGCCCGCTGCCGTCGCCAGACCTCCCGCACCTCTCCCTCCCGGGATCGACCCGCCGCCGCCGGAACTACGTCGACCCCATCAAGCTGAGGCCGTGCCCCGTCGCCCTACGTCGTCGCCTCGCCTCCTCATCTCCTCCTCGTCGGCCGACCCCGAGCCACAACGCCCCCTCCACTCCAACGCTGGTGAGGCCGTCGGCCTCCATCTTCCCCTTCCCTCCTTCTGTTGCCAGCGACCCGGCGTCCGCGCCACCCCTACGTGCTCGACGCGCCGGCGGTGTGTTCCCCCTCGCCGTGCCCCGTGAAGGCCACGCCACTCTCCCGCGCACACCTACGCGCCATGTCGTCCTCGCGCGCCATGGCCCCTGTTTGGCACCGTCGCGCGACCCCGCGTCGCCCCGCCGCTCAGCTAGCCGCGTTGCAGCTCCAACGCGTCGTCCTCGCCCCTCGCTTCTGCCCTCGCCACAGCTGCACCCTGTGCGTGCTGCCCGCCAGTGCCGCGACAAGTGCCCCGCGCCACGCCAATCCCGCACGCGGCCGCAGCCCCTCGCGCGCCCCCACGCCACCACCTCCAGCCTGGCTGCGCTGCCCTGCTCCGGCCCGCCTCCCCTGCTCGCCGGGCCAACGGCTCATGCCGGCCGCGCCCCCTCACCGCGCCGCTCCGGCGCCCTGTTGTTGGCCTAGGCGGGCGCCCGCACGCCCCACGCCCGCTGTGGCCCCTGTGCCTATGACATGGGGGCCCACACTCCAGAATGTTTAATAACAAAAAAAGAATTTAAAGAATAATAATAAGTAAAAATATTAATTAATTAATTAAATTAACTTAATTAATTATGTCTAATTAATCAAATAACTAAACTAATTAAACTATTAGTTAATTAATTAATCAGTCAATGACAGTGGGCCCACCCCTAATTAATCCTGATTAGGTTAATTAATATGTTTAATTAATATGTGTCACTAACCAGTGGGACCACCTGGTCAGGTTGACCAGTCAACCACTGTTGACTGTTGACGTCAGCATGACATCATGCTGATGTCATAAATCCAATTTCGAATTAAATTAAATAATTAATTAAATTCCAGAAATTAATAAATTCTTTTGAAAATCATATCTTTTAATCCGTAACTTGGATGGAAAAACTGTGTACATGAAAGTTGCTCAAAACGACAAGACGAATCCGAATACGTAGCCCGTTCATCCACCACACATCCCTAGCATAGCAAACACACAACTTTTCCCCTCCGGTTCATCTGTTCGAAAACGTCAAACACCGGGAATACTTTCCCGGATGTTTCCCCCCTTCGCCAGTAGCACCTACTACTACGTTAGGTCACCTCTAGCACCTCGTAATGCCATGTTACACTTTATGATGCTTGATTGCTCTGTTATTTATTGTGTTTCCCCCTCCATTACTTCTTTCCAGTAGACCCCGAGACTGCCGGCGACCCCCAGTTCGACTACGGTGTTGACGACCCTTCCTTCTTGCCAGAGCAACCAGGCAAGCCCCCCCCCCCCTTGATCACCAGATATCGCCTATTCTTCTCTATACTGCTTGCATTAGAGTAGTGTAGCATGTTACTGCTTTCGGTTAATCCTATTCTGCTGCATAGCCTGTCATTGTTGCTACAGTTGTTACCCTTACCTACTATCCTACTGCTTAGAATAGGATGCTAGTTTTTCCATCAGTGGCCCTACATTCTTGTCCGTCTGCCATGCTATACTATCGGGCCGTGATCACTAGGGAGGTGATCACGGGTATATACTATATACTTTATATACATGACACATGTGGTGACTAAAGTCGGGTCGGCTCGTTGAGTACCCGCAAGTGATTCTGATGAGGGGCTGAAAGGACAGGTCGCTCCATCCGGGTAGAGGTGGGCCTGGGTTCCTGACGGCCCCTGACTGTTACTTTGTGGCGGAGCGACAGGGCCGGTTGAGACCACCTAGGAGAGAGGTGGGCCTGGCCCTGGTCGGCGTTCGCGGATACTTAACACGCTTAACGAGATCTTGGTATTTGATCTGAGTCTGGCCATTGTCTATACGCACTAACCAACTACGCGGGAACAGTTATGGGCACTCGGCGTCGTGGTATCAGCCGAAGCTCTTTTTGACGTCAGCGACTGAGTGGCGCGCGCCACATTGGACCGTAAGCTCGCGCTTGTATTAAGGGGGCTAGGTCTGCTTCCAGCCGCGTACGCAACGTGCAGGTGTGCAATGGGCGATGGGCCCAGACCCCTGCGCGCATAGGATTTAGACCGGCGTGCTGACCTCTCTGTTGAGCCTAGGTGGGGTTGCGACGTGTTGATCTTCCGAGGCCGGGCATGACCCAGGAAAGTGTGTCCGGCCGAATGGGATCGAGCGTGTTGGGTTATGTGGTGCACCCCTGCAGGGAAGTTTATCTATTCGAATAGCCGTGTCCCTCGCTAAAAGGACGACCCGGAGTTGTACCTTGACCTCATGACAACTAGAACAAGATAATTTATAAAACACACCCTTCCAAGTGCCAGATATAACCCGGTGATCGCTCTCTAACAGGGTGACGAGGAGGGGATCGCCGGGTAGGATTATGCTATGCGATGCTACTTGGTGAATTTACCATCTACTCTCTTCTACATGCTGCAAGATGGAGGAGGCCAGAAGCGTAGTCTTCGACAGGATTAGCTATCCCCCTCTTATTCTGGCATTCTGCAGTTCAGTCCACCGATATGGCCCTTTACACATATACCCATGCATATGTAGTGTAGCTCCTTGCTTGCGAGTACTTTGGATGAGTACTCACGGTTGCCTTTCTCCCTCTTTTCCCCCTTTCCCTTCTACTTAGTTGTCGCAACCAGATGCCAGAGCCCAGGAGCCAGACGCCACCGTCGACGACGACTCCTACTACACCGGAGGTGCCTACTACTACGTGCAGCCTGCTGACGACGACCAGGAGTAGTTAGGAGGATCCCAGGCTGGAGGCCTGCACCTCTTTCGATCTGTATCCCAGTTTGTGCTAGCCTTCTTAAGGCAAACTTGTTTAACTTATGTCTGTACTCAGATATTGTTGCTTCCGCTGACTCGTCTATGATTGAACACTTGTATTCGAGCCCTCGAGGCCCCTGGCTTGTATTATGATGCTTGTATGACTTATTTATGTTTTAGAGTTGTGTTGTGATATCTTCCCGTGAGTCCCTGATCTTGATCGTACACGTTTGCGTGCATGATTAGTGTACGATTGAATCGAGGGCGTCACATTTATGGAGCGGAAGCAGTTCTTCCTAGTGACATCCGTCATGACTCGCCTCGTGTAGCGGCATATGTTGAAGATGACAACGAGAAGGCACGACAGGAAGCTCTTGACCTATTAGATGAGGAACGTGACATGGCGGCAGCCCGTTCGGCGATTTATCAGCAAGATCTGCGTTGTTATCATAGCCGCCGGGTTAGAACCAGAACCTTTCAAGAAGGTGATTTGGTGCTTCGGCTCATCCAGGATCAGATGGATATGCATAAGCTATCCCCCCCCCCCTTGGGAAGGACCCTTTGTGGTCAGCAAGAATCTCGGGTCATACTACCTAATCGATGTTCGAGAGCGCAAAGACTCACGTAAATCGGAGGAGGAGACCAACCGGCCGTGGAATATTTCTCATCTTCGGCCCTACTATACTTGAAGCTATAGGCTCTGCTTATGTACATATTATGACATTGTATATATTATGATAAATATAATAAACCGGAACCTCAGCTAAAGCGGGGTATTTGTTGTTTTTCTTACATCATGTGTGGTTACATGGAGCTTACAAAGCGGCGTCCGGTTTACCCCTTGATTTAGCTTCTCAAAGCTTTATATTACATCACTTGGGGGCTTGGTCGTATCCGAACCATAGCTACACCTCTTGATCGGCGTAATGCCACAGCATCACTTGGGGGCTTGGTCGTATCCGAACCATAGCTACACCTCTTGATCGGTGTAATGCCACAACATCACTTGGGGGCTTGGTCGTATCCGAACCATAGCTACACCTCTTGATCGGCGTAATGCCACAGCATCACTTGGGGGCTTGGTCGTATCCGAACCATAGCTACACCTCTTGATCGGCGTAATGCCACAGCATCACTTGGGGGCTTGGTCGTATCCGAACCATAGCTACACCTCTTGATCGGCGCAATGCCACAGCATCACTTGGGGGCTTGGTCGTACCCGAACCATAGCTACACCTCTTGATCGGCACAATGCCATAGCATCACTTGGGGGCTTGGTCGTATCCGAACCACAGTCACACCTCTTGATCAGCTCAAAGCCACATCAATCCGGGGCCAAAGAGAGTGTTGTAAAGCAACGGCTCAAACATAGGCACCCACTGAGCACAGCTCACAATGTTGCTTAGGGATTCTTTGCTGTCGAATTTAGGGCCTGGCAGCCCGTGAAAAGCCTCGAGTACAACGATTTTATTTGCCTTTGGCCAAGTTTCTCTTTCTTTTGATAAGATTTGTGGTGTTTTCAAACTGGTGTTTATCAACCCGGTTAGGCTGTCAACTACAAGTTGTCAGTACATGATCAAGTTATAATCCAGAGACTATCAGCCCGGTCTGGTTTTGACTCAAAGTCACCAGTATGGAATAAGCCGGTGTTTATCACAACCCGGAACGGTTTTATTGTAAACCGGAATCATATAGCAGGAGTTACTTCTACTCTGGGTTAGGGTTATTACCCTCATTACAAAGTTGGTCAGCCAACACTATGCCTAACGGTCACAGGTATCATATATTTCCATATTTGGTTATCTTTTACAACCTTGGTTATAAACCTTGGTCATATATATATTTGGGTATCATGACCCACCCGGTGGTAAACCGCCAGGGCGCTTTAAGCTTTTTATCTGCAGGAACAACTTGAATAAATAGCTATGGATTATGAACATCATATCTTAAGCATGGCGGATTAACACGCATTAGTTGCAGATAAATATGCACGAAAGCATAACAGACCAAGTGTTTTAACTAGCCTATTACAAGGCGTTTTAGTGCCCAAAGGGATAATTGTTTCTCAATAGGCATTGCAGCGTGGAAGACTAAACCGGCCCCCGGATTATGATTGCTTATCAGCTTGACCTGGCGGCTGTGGATCATCTTGCACCGGTTCATCTTCTTCGTCTCTACCCAGCGGCTGGAAGTCAACAGTTGTCCAGTCGATCCCAGTTAAAGCTTGTAACACAGCTTCGTCGCTTATAAGGGTTGACGGTTCAATATCAGGGGCATAAGTGTGCTTACGGATTGGAGGGATCAGATTTTGCGCTTCCGGAATTGGTGCAGCAATCCGTCTGTTCTTGTCATCATAACTTGCCTGATAGTATGAGAGATCAGCTTCTTCAGCCAATTGACAAGCCAGTGGACGTACTTCCCAGTTTATGGCGCGGAGATCCTCCTGGCCAAATTCTGATCCGTCTTCTTTTAAGCTTGGGAAGCCTTTAGCCACGTCCACCGGATAAAGATCAGGCACCCACGCCTTTGCCCGGGTTAGAGCGGTCAGAGCTCCGGCCCTTGCCGCAGCTTTCTTTAGTTCTTCAACCCGGGCAGGCAGCATGGATAGCCTTTCTAAGGTGTCCTTGATCAATGTTGGAGGAGGTTTATTGTGTGAAGCGGTGCAGATGATCCGCTGCGCACCGGTATACAGCTGCTCTATCAGAGTATAGGCCGCTTTCAATTTCTTTTGTACGTCAGAGCCCAGATGGCTAATACGAGTTCCTGCATCATTATAAATGTCAGTAAACCAGTAACACATGGGAAGATATGTTGACAGTATAAAGCAAGGATGCTTACCAAATACAGCAGTGGTCATAGCATGTACTTGCCGCTTTACACCAGTCAGCTCATCTACCACCGGTTTGAGAGCTGCTTCTGCGTCTTCAGCTCTTTTCTGCAAAGCGGATTTCTCTGTCTTCCAATCCGCCCGCTCCTTGTTGAAGTTCTCCTTTAGCTTTTCCATAGCGGCTAAGGCGTTCGTCAGCTCATCTTTTTCCTTGGAAGTTTCGGCCTGTTGGGACTTGATATTTTCTTGCAGATCAGCGGTTTGGCTTTCCTTCTTGCTCAGTTCAGCCTATAAAGAGACAGATATATAATGAGTTGACAGTACATATTTGAAGTACCAAGCACATAGCAAGTTATGCCCTTAGTACTTGGGGGCTAATGCATATTTGCTCTTTATCAGAAATTTTTACAAGTCCCAAGCACAATACAAGTATTAAGCTTGGCACTTGGGGGCTAATGTCTATTTGCACATAAAATCCTGATATGGCAATTCTTCTACAAAGTCCCGGTTCATCTTTATGAAGTTAAACGGCCCCTTGGGGGCTACATCAGTGAAGTTAAGATGCATTGTTGCAAACATGAAATTGTTACTAAGTCCCGGTTTAAATTGGTATCTTAAACCGTCACTTGGAGGCTACTGGAGTTGATAAGCTGCAATTAAATATAAGAGAGAAACACTTATGAAGTTACCTCATACCGCTCCTTCATCATATTTACCAAACCGGCTTCATAGTCACGGCTGGTGTACAGACGGTTCAGGAAGCCAGAGTGAAGGTCTTGAACATTCAGATGGGCATAATTTGACAAATCGGCATTCCATTTGCCTTTGCCAATTGCAGAGAGCTCATCTTTGGCAGTATGCTTTGACAAAGCGACAGGATTACCCGGAGCGGTATGGCCAGTGCCAGTAATCATAATGTCATCATCTTTGTCATCAGCAGCCGTTACTGGGGTTGGCGGTTTATCAGTATTTTTAACTGGACTTGCCGGTTTATTGTTAGTTCGGACAGGGCTGGTTGGCCGGTCAGCATGGCTTGTGGTGTCAACTTCTGCCTGCTCAGCAACGAAGTCATGATCTTGAGGCGGTGGGTCATTCAGTATGGCATCAATGTTGGTCTCTTCAGGATCTGGAGTTTTCTCCGGTTCAACAGCCACGTCTTCATCAGCCGGTTTATTCAACCGAGCTTTCTTACTGGGTCTGGACTTGGCGCTGAGAAAAATAAACATGAGGATCAGTACAGTATATCAAAATAGCAACATCAAGGATAACAACAAGTGTATAGCTCACCCAAAAACCGTTTTGAGGGGTGGAAGTTTTATGGCCGACGACTCGCCAGAAGATGAGTGAGAAGTACCCTGATAATTTGAATCAGACGGGTTAAGAGGCTGGCGGAAACAACCTGCTTTGGGGCATGAAGTATCAATGGGATAAGAGACCTCTGATCGGCGTTTCCGAACCAGACTGTTCGGTAAACCGGCGGAGGTAACTACCTGGCCGCTGTGCCGGGTTGTGCGGCGAGCCTCGTGCTGCTGTGTCTTCAAAAGAAAGTTTGGGTCCAAGTAAGCAAGGGGGTGAGAAAATTTTACTTTCCGGTTTGCTCGACGGATTTTTTATGTCGGCAGAGGATCTGAATCGGAGGAAAAAATGATCACCTCTACATCATCAGCATGACTGCCTTCAGCGTCGTCCTGATAATAATCATTGTCAATGAGGTGTACGAAAAATGAACCAATTGAGTCAAGTTCTACCTCTGGTTCCGGATTACCCACATCGTCATCAGCTGGTAGATCGGAGGATTCATTGGTCCTTTTCTTGGCAGGTTTTTTAACAACCTTGGTCTTTGGATGAACTGGCTTGACCGGTTTGTCTTGCGGCTTCGCCAGTTTGTCTTGTGATGGTTTCGTTCCAGAACGGATCATCACCGTGTCAGAAAATAATCACACTTTCAGAGAATATTTGGACAGAAGCAACTTCAGATAAAAAGATTATATGATTCTTACAGCTGGTGGTTTGTTGAAAGTGCAGAAAGGGAGTAGTCCGGTTTGGGCACAGACAGCCTCCGGTTCGTTTAGTATCTTTTTTACAGCCTCAGTGACTTCTGCATCTGTAAGCTGAATGTCAATGTGCCGCTGAGCATCCTTCAAACTCCCCGTATACTCACACATCAAACCAGAGCGCCGGCTTAAGGGTAGAATACTCCAGCTTATCCAACAACGAGCAAGATCAACTCCTGTCAAACCGTTTGCCATGAAGGCTCTGAGCTTTGATAATTGAGGAGCATAGTTGGCCCTTTCTCTTGCAGTCAACCTCTGAGGAAAAGGATGTGTAGGAGATATGCCCTAGAGGCAATAATAAATGATATTATTTATCTCCGAGTTCATAATTATGTTTATGTTCCATGCTATAACTTCAATGATTCTCGAGTCTGCAATATCCACGAGGCTCGGAGGAAGAATCATATGCACGTGTGGAATAATAAACGGTAAGAAGTATTCCTAGTCTGGCCTCTAAGACTAGCTCAAGTTTTGCATGATGGTTCTGTTTTCCTGATCATGGGCATGTCTATGCCAGCAATTTTGAGGGCACAATGTTAAGAGAACCTTTGTGTTGAATAAACCCGGATTGATGTTATGCTATGAGATACATTCGTCACAAGTTAATGGTTTGTAACACAAAGATAGTTAATGTTTGCATAATTCCTTAGACCATGAGAGTATCGAGTTTCTTCATGCTTGCTTCATGAACTTTGGGGTTTGTTAAACGTCATCCGTAACTGGATGGCTATTACGGCGGCTTACGGGTTCATGACAAAGTATGTTAAGTAACTTGATAGCTCGAGATTGGGATTTGCTCCTCCGACGATGGAGAGATATACTCGGGCCCTCTCGATGTTACGGTGTCCATCATCGTCTGGCCAGACACTTTGTGATTTGATCACGGGGATGCCGGAACACGAAACGAGAAAAGAGAACAAAACCGGTAACTAGGTAACTAGCATAGTGGAAAAGTTGTTGATCCACGGGAATGCCAACATGTCTCACCTTGGGTATTTGTAACATATCGCGAAGCAACAGGAATAGCACACGGCAACTGGAGGTTCACTCGAATATTTATTCGTGTGGGTATAGGGGTCAATATGGGTGTCCACGCCTCCGATGTTGATCATTGATTGGAAGGGGTTCCGGGTCATGTCTATACTTCACTGAACCTATAGGGTCACACGCTTAAGGGCCATCTATCTGTTGAATACTAGACAGGGAGTCTGAGAGAAAATCACCGAAAAAGTTTCGGACAGCGGAATCGTACCGCAGAGAGAGGTCATCGGATAAGTTTCGATGATACCGAAAAGTTGTTTCGGGATACACCATTAAGTCAAATTGGTTTCGGCACATGCCTGATAATTCTTGGAGGATGCCAGAATCATTCTGGAAGCTTTTTGGAATTTTCTGAGATAAAAACCGAAAATGTTCCGGAGATGCCGGAGCCACTTCAGATGCGTTTCGCAGATGAAAATCACTAAAACCGGAATTGTTTCGGAACGCGTTGAAAATCATTTTAGTGGGTACTGGAAATGTTCTCAGCCCAGATAAATATTTTCAGTTCGAACGGACGCTGAAAAATGTCGTCATGAATAGTGAAAGTGCTTTTTGGGATATTTTTGGAGAGCCACCTTTTTGGACTTGGTCAAAGTTCTAGAAGGAAGTGGCTTACAAGGGAAGGAACCCCATTTGGGGGGCCCCTAGGGGTGGCCGGCCATGGGTGGTGGAGCTCCTTGGAGCTCCACATGGCATCCCATTTTGTCCTTCACACCCTCATGTGTGACCTAATGCATGGGGGTTTTTGGTAATTTGTGGAGGCACATTACCCCTTGGTTTTCCTATAAATAGAGGAGGTGAGGGCTGCCATCTCTTCATCCCTTGCTCTCATACACATGCCATGCATTATCTGGCTTCTTCTCTCCCTCCCACGAAAAGAGTTTCGTAGAGCCGTAAGGCTGTCTGGGTTCCGGCAGGAACTAGTTCTGGACGGCGAAGCCCTGCCGGATAGATGACACCGTATGTGTGCAACTCTGTAGAGATATCGTAGTTTCGATCTTAGTTCGTGAGTGCCTCCCGAAGGGCTGTCCGTGCGACCGTCCGAGTTTCGAAGGTCCTCCCGAAGGGCTGTCCGAGTGACCGTTCGAGTTTCGAAGGTCCTCCCGAAGGTCTGGCCGCGACACCGTCCGGAGGGGGGGCTGTTCGACCGCCTCCCGGAGGGCTTTCTGAGGAGCAGATGAGGGTATACATCCTCGCGGTTGGGGGGTTGTTTATCCTAGTTGCGGGGATCTGCACCGCCGATCGTCATCGACTCTACTTCCCGCTGCGCTACGAGTCGGTAACGAAAAAGATCAAACCATGTATGCAGTCTCTATAGTGGTCCTGGGCTGGTGCGTAGGTTGGAATTTTTTTTTCTGCTGCGTTACCCTACAGTGGCATCAAGAGCCGTGCTATGCGTAGATGCAGGTTTTGATCTAGAATACATGGAGATGTATGGGTATTGCATAATATAATTAGGTAGTAGATGAGATCTATTGCTGAAAATTATTTATGCGGGTGACAGATGAAATCTGTTACCCGACGTTCTTGTTGCTTCCCTAGAATTTGCGTTTGCTCAATCTCGAGACAGCATGGTGGAATTTGGCAAAGTTCTGGCAATCCGTGATCCTGATTGATCATGGAAGTGCTATCAGTTCTTTGGGTTCTGCAGTAGTCAAAAGAAAGATGAAACTCGCAGATGAAAGGGCATTGCAGATATTATCTACACGGGGGTCATGCGTATGACGAAGTTTAGTATGGGGCTCGAGATTTAATTATCTCGTGTTTCATACACCCCGAGATGTTAATCTAGCAACTTGAATAATCATACTTGATGATAAAACGTTGGTAGCTGCGGTTTAAGTCAAAACCTTAGAAGCCACGTAAAATAAAATTTTGATAAACCGATTAGAGGCTAACTTGGTTTTGCAAGATATGCATGTGATGTGGTATAGCAATGCTCATATTCAATTTGATTATGTATGAGATGATTATATGATGTAATTAACATGACCTGCGTGTCATGATTCGGCATGATGGTTGGAGCCATATGATTGTCACTTTAATGACCTGCGTGTCAACCTTAAGTAATGCACTTATTTTATTAGCTATAGAGATAGCAATATTATCTGGTGCATCGACAAGGTGGTGGCAATCTTCGTGAAGGTGAACACCGACGCGAATGCCGAAGACGAAGAAATGAAATACTTCTCCGTCAGAAAGGGCTATACCATATCATGCTATTATGAATTGCCTGAGATGTTTATCCCTTATGATGCACCCTTCTTGATTGCGCGGTAGTCGCTTTTTATTAGGGTGATCTCTCACTTAAAATATCAAAGTAGTTAGTGTTCACCCAAGTGTAGCACCGTCTGAAATTCGTATCTTTTCGGGGTGCGCCATGTACACATGAGCACGAACGAATCGAGAGGAATGAGGCGGGTGAGGTCAGACCTCGTAGCAAGATCACTTGGTTGTCTTTGACGTTCAGGCAGGAGAGTCCTGAGCTCGGAACACGCCCATCGAAAGATGAACAAGAATCACATAGAGATGTGATCGGCAAGTTGGCCTACCGATTGAAATTTGTGTCATCAGTGATGAACCCGTCAATGGCATCAAATAGAAATATGGATCTTGAATCACTTTAAATCAATTATGAGAGATATTGATTTGAGTGGGAGCGCACTGCTGAATTAGCATGTTTAATTCTCAGTGCAATTAATTATGAACACTGTCTAAGTGTTTCTTGCAAAATAGTTGTAGAATAATGGCTGGCGGTTCCACCTTCCCTGTTAAAATTGAATAGCTGTTAAATATCTGGTTAAAACTTTACGTTTGGTAACGTAATGTGAGGATTGTCCTCAAAAGTGCCGAGAAGGATTTTGTCCTATCGCATGCTTTCCGTATCCTCCCGCTAATGCTATGGATCATGTGACTCTCGTCCTTCGATCCAAAAGCTAGAATTCTGTTACGGTCAAGTGGAATATGTTTGCTTCCATAAAACCCAAACTTCGAAAGTTGGGATAGTTATATGATATTCATGGAACTGAAAATTATTTTTAGATACAAACAAAGCAATGTTTGTTTGCAAGTATTAGTAAAAGTGTTTACTATGCATTTGACTGTTGGGAAAGGGATCCAAAAGAATGCCTGTCATATAATGAAAGGTGAATAAAACAACAACTTAAAGAGAAAGGAAGTGTCCAAAGGGTGTTAGTATGACTTACACGCCTAGGAAGTCCGGGGCTAACGCCACTCTTAAGTTGGGTGCTTCTTTTGCAAGTAGGAGAAATACTAGAAGTTAAACTGTTAGAAGTATAAAGGCAGAAAAAAGATGACTGGAATATTCAGCTCATGTATGAATGTCATACAAGTTTTTGATGTATAGTAGGCTGGTCAAAGATATAGTTCTTGGGAATTATGGTTAAACATGTTAATCACTAATTCTTGGGTATTGTGAGTTAATCACAAAGATACCCGCTCGATTGCATTCTGTTACGAATCAATATAAGAGCTACTATGGCCTAAAAAGACTAGCCTGAAATGAGGTTAAGGTATACACAGGGAACATAGTAAATGTTACTATACCTTCCATCGGTGTATTGCCATATGTATTTATTTTCATAATTCATTTAGAGTTTTACAAACTCTAGCCCATTGCATAAGGTATCTTGCAAGAAGGTTGTTCATAAGAGAACTTTTTATGTTCGATGTTATGAATAACACAAGGGCCATACTTTCATTATGAATGAGATGTATGTTTTGAATATTGATAATAATACAATACCTCTGGGTTTACTTCATAATTCATTTCAGAGTTTCATACACTCTAGCCCATTGCACAATGTTTGTTGCAAAAGAGTTGTTCATAAAAACAACAATTGTTGTTAAGTATTATGAATAACATGAAGGGCCATGCTTCCATCCAAGATGGCATGTATGTTATGAATATTGATGGTAATATGATACATCCATAACACTGACGCTAAATGTCGCAAGACTAAAAGAATACCACACAAGTGTGGCACTACATTTGGTCACATTGGAGAAACCCGCATGAAAAATTCCATTATGATGGATTTTGAAGTCGTTTGATTTTGAATCATCTGACACTTGCAACTTTCCTCCGAAAAGTGAAGTGACTGAAATACCGTTCACAGGCCATAAGGAATGAGCAAAAAACTTATTGGTGATCATACATTTTGATGTGTGTAGTTCAATAAATGTTGTTGCAAGTAGTGGATTTATATATCTTCATAAATGACTCAAGTAGATGTATGGATATTTGCTTGATGAGACGTAAGTCTGGATCTTTTGAAATCATTCGAAAGGTTTTCAAAAATGAAGTAGAAGTTATTGTAACAAGGAAATTATGTTTCTACAATTTGATTGCAGAAAGGAATATCTGAGTTACAAGTTTAGCGAATGTCTGATGAGTTGTGAAAGGGGTTTCATAACATGCGCCTCCCGGAACACCACTGCAAGTGGAAAGTCCGTGGAGATGTAATCAAACCATTTATGACATGGTAAGGTCAAACATGACATAAATAAATTTGCCATTATCCCTTTTAAAGTGATGCTTTAGAGACTGCGGCTTTTACACTGAAAAGAGCTACATCGGGTCTGTTAAAATGAAGCCATGGTATGGTACGCCCAACCATGTTATATCTTTTCTTAACATTTGGAATATGGGGCTTGTGTGAAAGGTTACAAACCTATTCCAAATCAGACAAGTGCTACTTTGTAGGTTATACCAAAATGTTGGGTATTCCTCCCTCACTATACCGAGGCAAATAGTTTTGCCGCGAAACGGTGTGCTTTTAAAGATAATGGTTCTTTCAAAAAGGTGAGTGGGAGAATAGTGCAACTCGACGAGATAAACAGTATCTACGTCATCAGATCAAAGGAAAGAGACCTTGGAAGTAATTCCAGAGTTTCCTACTGCGACTGATACGGAAGTCTCTACAATAAAATGTATGAACTACGGTCGAACTTGCAGCTGAACCACGTAGGCAAGGCTCATGCAAACCTCTCAGGTGCGCAAACGAGATATTGTTGTTAGACAACATTATACCTACGATACACAAGGAAGCGCTGATGGGCCCTGACTCCGGAATTGGCTAAATGCCAATACAACCCGAGTTAGTTTCCATATAAGTGATTCAAGATTAAAACCTTGATACACCTTTCGGTAGATGTCGGAGTAAATGGCCACAGGTAGCCTAACCGACTACCCCTGGCTCTTCAGAAATTATCAAACCATTTGATCCATCAAGCATTCAAAGCGTTGGGCCGCCTTCCCCCGGACGGCTATCCCAGGAGCCGACTCTCAGAAGGCGACCCAGCCTCAGCAACCTCCCCCAAGATAGTTACGAGATGGCCGACTTCAGGAAGCCGGCCGTAGAGAATGCCGACTCCCCAGAGCCGGCCATGAAGAGCGCCGACTCCAAGAAGTCGGCCAAGGTAGCACCCACCGAAACTACGCCCACATAACGGTGACGGGACGGGGTGTGGCTACAGTGCGGCCCACTATCCCCGAATTCTGAGGCAGGCGTAGCCACAGGACGCCGTACGGGTCGGCCATCTCCCGTCCGGCACGGCCCTATAGCCATGCTGGCCTCAACGTCATCCACGGCAGACGCCAGTACGGCCCACGGGCGGTGGGCCCCTTTAGCCAGAGAGAGACGCGAAGGCGGCCCGGCCTCCCCCAGTCGGCCAGGGGCGTAGCCGGCCCCCAGAAGCCGGCTACTCCCCTCCCTCGAAACATGTGCCACATTAAGGAGACAAGACGAGGTAAGGCTACAGTGAGAGCCCTCGAGGCGGCACACTGTAGCCACGCTTACCTCGACGAAGCCCTCATCATCAGAGGCGAGGCTACAGTAAACAGCCGCCGACAAGACCCCCAGGCAGTGGGGCCGGCCTGTCGACCAAGAGGCCGGCAGCCGGCGGGACCCACTAGTCGGCAGGCCCCAACGGCCGGCAGAGAAGCCGTCGAGCGCAGACACTGACGGCTGGGACCCGCGCCCAGCCGGATTACAATTGTACCCCCGGGGGTAGGCCTATATAAACCCCCCGGGGCACCCATGCAAAGGGTTGGCTTCTTAGAGTTAAACACACACCATATAGAGAGGGAAGTGAGAGCTAGCCTTGCTCTTCTTCTCCCTTGAACCCGACAGCTCTAGGAGCATTTGTAGCTACTCTTTCTGATCTAGTGATCATGCGGAGACCCCGCAGAGCAGGACTAGGGGTGTTATCTCCACGGAGAGCCCCGAACCTGGGTAAGATTCGCCGGCGTGCATGTATTCGCCTCATCCCATTTCCAGGCACCGGCGACGTCTTACTGGCTCCCACCATGATAAGCCACCCGTTGGCATATGTCGCACCTACCACCCGACATTTGGCGCCCACCATGGGGCCAGGTGCACCGTCGTCCGGAGACCTGTTCTGGACGGGAACCCTTTTCCTCCCCCGCGAGCGCAACCAGCCTGCTGCGCCCGATGGCGTTTGCCCCGACGCGCTGCAAGGCGTCGACGACGCCTGCGCAGCGAGCTGCCTCGCCGATCTGCTCGGCGAGGCTCGCATCTCCGACGAGCCCGCGTCCGACACAGGCACGGACTACCCCGAGAGCCGCCTCGTCAGCCTCCTCAACCAACTTCACGTCTCCAGCGAGCCTGCCGCAGACTTGGAGTCGGTCGGCTCCACCGACCCGATGCTTGTCGATTCCGACACGGCATCGCTCGACGCCTACCCCTCCGACGTGGTGGTCTTCGACAACCCTCTTCCTCGAGCTGACAGCGGCAGCAGCGCCATCACCGAAGTGCTAGTCATCAGCCACGTCGCCAACTCGGGCGAGAACGCCCACGACGCCCTGCAAGCAGCGATGCACGACTTATCCGTCCCCATCCCGGCCGACGCCGACGCCGAGACCTTGGAGGCATGCCGCCTCGCCCTCATCGCGGAAGGCCAGAAGATAGCCTCCATGAGACGCCTCACTGAGGCCCACCAGCGCGAGGTCGACCGCGCCGCCTTCGGTACGCCGCCGCGTAGCAGGCCGAGCCGAGCCGGCTTCGTCCAGAAGCGCAGCGCGGCTATCGCCAGCATGCTGGGGGCAGATCGTCCCATCTACGCCACCCCGCTCGAGAATCTACGAGCCGCGCAGGCGGCCGCTGAAGAGCTGAATGGGCTGGGAGCCGATGAGCTCCCCTACATGACAAGGCGGATCCAATAGCTGATCGACGCAGCCGCAGAACGGCACGAAGCCGGCGCTCACGCTGATAGTCATCCCCTGCGCCGGGAGCACGCCGCGACGTCCCGATCGCCGACTGCGAGCGGCGCCCGCGGGAGGAAGGACAAGGAGTCGGCTGCTAGCCGCAGCCAGACTCGCATCACCATCGAGCACGACGCGGAGGGCCGCCCTCGAGCGGTGGAGCGCCAAGGAAATCCGCCTCCTCCCCCGCCTCAAAGGGAGAGACGTCTCACCCCGCCGCCTGTCATGCACCCGACTCTTGGTGACCGACTAGGGCGCCGAGAAGGAGTCGGCGAGAACGACGCCCGCCACCGGATCGACCGCCTTGCTCGATCCCTGGCGCTAGAAGAAGAAGACGATGTCGGCCTGCCATGCTTTGGCCCCCGCATCCGCGACGAGCCCTTCCCCAAAGGGTTCTCGCTCCCCAGAGACACGCCCAAGTACAACGGCTCTGTGAAGTCGGAAGATTGGCTCATCGACTACTCCACTGCTGTCAGCATAGCCAATGGCAATCGGCGTGTGGCCGTGAAGTACGTCCCCCTCATGCTGCAAGGCACGACGCGCACCTGGCTCAACAGCCTCAAGCCCTACAGCATCAACAGCTGGCTGGACTTCACGGAAGTCTTCATCCGCAACTTCACCAGCACGTACAAGCGGCCTCCCAAGCCTCGCCAGCTCTCCCTATGCGTCCAAGGGCCCAGCGAGTCGACCCGCGACTACCTCACGCGGTGGGCCGAGCTCCGCAACTCCTGCGAGGGGGTACACGAGGTTCAGGCCATCGAGTACTTCACCGCCGGGTGCTGAGAGGGCACCCTCCACAAGCACCGACTCCTCTGCGACGAGCCGGCTACCCTCGATGAACTCCTGATCATCGCGGACAAGTACGCCACGGCCGACTCCTCGATGAAGACCGAGCTCCGAGTGGACGCTTCTGGGAAGGTGCTCGCTCCGGCTCCCAAGACGCCGGCTGGCGACTGCAATCGGCGCCCCTACCAGAACGATCACAAGCGCAAGGCCCCCATGCCGCCTTCCACCAGTCGGCAGGTGGCCACAGTTGAAGATGAGTAGCCCGAAGAGCGGCCCACTCCCAAGAAGAAGGGTGGCAGGCCGGCTTGGCAGCCGGCTTTCTCTTATGAGCAGACTCTCGACGCCCCCTGCAAGTTCCACAGTGGCGCGAAGCCGTCCAACCACACGACCCGAAAATGCCACTGGCTCACGCGAATCTCCAAGGGCGAAGGGCTGGTGCCGCCTCCGCCTCCCGGCCCGCCGCCTCCAGCCCCTCAGCAGCCGGCGGCTCGGCCGGTAGTCGGAGCCATTCAAGATGAGTTCCCTGAAGAGCACGCCGCCTACGTCGTCTTCACCAGCCAAGCCGAAGACAAGCGTAGTCGGCACCGTCAGCATCAAGAGGTCAACGCAGTCGCCTCTAGTGCCCCCGAGTTCATGCACTGGTCCGAGAAGCCCATCAACTGGAGCCAGGCTGACCACCCAGAGGTGATGCCATCCCCTGGCTCCTATGCACTAGTCTTGGATGTCACCCTCGCGACAGAGAGGCGAGCTGCCCGATTCTCCCGTGTCCTGATAGATGGCGGAAGCAGTATCAATATATTGTACCGCGATACCATGGAAAAGCTGAACATCAAGGCGAAGCAGCTTATGCCAAGCCGGACTGTGTTCCATGGCATCGTCCCCGGCTTGTCTTGTTCCCCGATCGGCAAGATCAAGATGGATGTTCTCTTCGGTGACAAGGATCATTTTCGCCGGGAAGCGATCTGGTTTGAGGTAGTGGATCTGGAGAGCCCCTACCATGCTTTGCTTGGCCGACCTGCTCTGGCCAAGTTCATGGCTGTGCCCCACTACGCCTACCTGAAGATGAAGATGCCGAGCTCGAAGGGGATCATCACAGTAGCCGGCGACTACAAGAAATCCATCGAGTGCGCCATGGCCAGTAGCCGGCTGGCCGAGTCCCTCGTAGTAGCGGAAGAGAAGAAGATGCTGGAGCGGGTTGTGGCCATGGCCGGCAAGCAGCCGGCCCTGTCCCCCAACCCCAAAGATTGTGATGCACAGGGCTCCTTCCAGCCGGCCAAAGAGATGAAGAAGATACCTCTGGACCCGGAGAATCCGGAAAGGTTTGCTGTCATTGGGGCAAACCTGGACAGTAAATAGGAAGGCGAGCTCGTCGACTTCCTCCGTGAGAATCGAGACATTTTTGCATGGTCCCCAAAAGACATGCCGGGTGTCCCAAAGGATTTCGCCGAGCACAAATTGCACGTCCGGGCCGACGCGAAGCCGGTCAAGCAGCCCCTTCGCCGACTGTCCGAAGAGAAGCGAAGAATCGTAGGAGAAGAGATAGCCCGGCTCCTCGCCGCTGGCTTTATCATGGAAGTATTTTTTCCAGAGTGGCTTGCCAACCCAGTCTTGGTATTGAAGAAGAACAACAAGTGGCGCATGTGTATAGACTACACCAGCCTCAACAAGGCCTGCCCCAAGGATCCGTTTGCTTTGCCATGGATTGACCAAGTGATAGACTCCACAGCCGGATGCGAGCTGTTGAGCTTTTTGGACGCCTACTCAGGGTACCATCAAATCAAGTTGGACCCAGCAGACCGCCTGAAGACTGCCTTCATCACACCATTCGGAGCTTTCTGTTACCTGACTATGACATTCGGCTTAAGGAATGCCGGTGCCACTTTTCAGCGTTGCATGCAGAAATGCCTCCTCAAGCAACTCGGCAGAAATGCCCACTTCTATGTAGACGACATTGTGGTTAAGACAGAGAAGCGCGGCACCCTGCTGGAAGACCTCAAAGAAACATTCGCCAACTTGCGCCGATTCCAAATCAAGCTCAACCCCGAGAAATGCGTGTTCGGAGTACCAGCTGGCCAGCTGCTAGGCTTTCTGGTCTCCGAACGCGGCATCGAGTGCAACCCTGTGAAGATCAAGGCCATCGAGAGGATGGAGATTCCCACCAAATTGCGAGATGTGCGGAAGTTCACCGGGTGCTTGGCCTCCCTAAACCGCTTTATCAGCCGGCTAGGAGAGAAGGCTCTCCCCCTGTAGCGACTCATGAAGAAGTCCACTCACTTCGAGTGGAATGACCAAGCCAACCAAGCCTTCCATGAGCTGAAGAAGATGCTGACCACTCCACCTGTCCTGGCGGCACTGACTGAGAAGGAGCCCATGCTCCTTTACATTGCCGCGACTAGCCGAGTAGTCAGTACAGTTGTTGTGGTCCAGCGCCCGGAAGAAGGCCGAGCCCAGCTAGTCCAGAGGCCGGTGTATTATCTAAGTGAAGTACTATCCAGCTCAAAACAGAACTACCCGCACTACCAGAAGATGTGCTATGGGGTGTACTTTGCCGCCAAGAAGCTGAAGCCCTACTTCCAAGAGCATCCCATCACGGTCGTGTGCACCGCCCCGCTGGCCGAGATCATAGGCAGCCGGGATGCATCCGGCCGGGTGGCTAAGTGGGCCATTGCGTTGGCACCATACACAATTTTCTACCAGCCCCGCACCGCCATCAAGTCCCAAGCACAGGCCGACTTCCTCGTCGACTGGGCCGAGACCCAGTACCTACCGCCGGCTCCCGACTCTACCCATTGGCGGATGCACTTCGACGGGTCCAAGATGCACACCGGCTTGGGAGCCGGCATCGTCCTCACTTCTCCCAAAGGCGACAAACTCAGATACACGCTGCAAATCCACTTCGCCGCCTCCAACAATGTGGCCGAGTACGAGGCACTCATACATGGGCTCCGGCTAGCCAAAGAGCTCGGCATACGCCGGATCCTGTGTTATGGCGACTCAGACTTGGTGGTCCAGCAGTCGTCTGGCGACTGGGACGCCAAGGACGCAAACATGGCGAGCTATCGATTCCTCGTCCAGCAGATCAGTGGGTACTTCGAAGGGTGCGAGTTCCTTCACGTGCCAAGGGCTGACAACGACCAAGCAGATGCCCTGGCATGGATCGGCTCCACCCGACAGGCTATACCGACCGGCGTCTCCCTCCAGCGCCTCCTCAAGCCGTCCATCAAGCCGTCTCCAGAGTCAGACTCTATCTTCGTACCGCTTGTGCCTGATACAGCCGGATCCGACTGGAGGAATCCCGCAGGCGGCACGGGGACTTCGACAACTGGCCCGGGAACTACCGTAGTCGCACCCGGCCCGGGGACTTCAGAACCCGATCTGGGGACTGCAGCAGTCGGCCCGGGGACTGCAGCGACACAAGAAGCGGTGGCCGACTCCAATTCCACGCCACCCGACCCACCCACCCGAGTCATGGTGGCCGCATTAACAGAAGAAGAAGTCACTGCTCCATCATGGGCCCAGCCCATCCTCAAATTCCTAGTCAGCAGAGAGCTGCCGGCTGATGAGATCTCAGCAAGACTAGTCCAACGACGAGCCGGAGCATATGCAATAATCAACAGAGAGCTTGTCAAGCGCAGCGTCACTGGAGTCTTCCAGCGCTGTGTCGAGCCAGAAAAAGGAGTGGCAATCCTCAAGGATATCCATCAAGGCGAATGCGGCCACCACACAGCCTCAAGATCACTTGTGGCCAAAGCTTTCCGCCACGGTTTCTTTTGGCCGACTGCTTTGAAAGACGCCAAAGAGATAGTCAAGAGCTGCATAGGATGCCAAGTCTTCAGTTCCAAGCAACACCTACCGGCTTCTACACTCA
Source organism: Triticum aestivum (assembly GCF_018294505.1). Classification (NCBI taxonomy): domain Eukaryota; kingdom Viridiplantae; phylum Streptophyta; class Magnoliopsida; order Poales; family Poaceae; genus Triticum; species Triticum aestivum. Next base: position 601,695,654 of record NC_057814.1, read on the forward strand.
AGACCATTCCCCTCACCTGGCCCTTTGCCGTCTGGGGACTGGACATGGTGGGCCCTTTCAAGACAGCCCGTGGCGGATTGACACATCTGCTTGTCGCCGTGGACAAATTCACAAAGTGGATCGAAGCAAAGCCAATCAAGAAGCTGAACGGGCCGACTGCCGTAACATTCATCACCGACATCACTACTCGGTACGGCGTGCCGCACAACATCATCACCGACAACGGCACGAACTTTGCCAAAGGAGCACTGGCACGTTTCTGCGCGACACAGGGTATCCGACTGGACTTAGCGTCCGTTGCCCACCCGCAGTCAAACGGCCAGGTCGAGCGAGCAAATGGACTCATCCTCTCCGGTATCAAGCCCCGACTGGTTGTGCCACTGGAGCGATCGGCCGGCTGCTGGCTCGATGAGCTGCCGGCTGTCCTCTAGAGTCTGCGTACTACCCCCAACAAATCAACCGGCTTTACTCCATTCTTCCTTGTATATGGTGCCGAGGCTGTCATCCCAACTGACATCGAGTTCGACTTGCCTCGGGTCACCATGTACACGGAGGCGGAGGGCAAGGAAGCAAGAGAAGACGGTGTCGACCTACTGGAAGAAGGCCGGCTGTTAGCACTCAGTCGGTCCGCCATCTACCAGAAGGGGTTGCGCCGTTACCACAACCGCAAGGTCAAGCCAAGATCTTTCCAGGAGGGCGATCTTGTGCTTCGGCTGATCCAGCGAACAGCCGGCCAGCACAAGCTCTCGGCCCCTTGGGAAGGCCCCTTCGTCATCAGCAAGGCACTAGGCAACGACTCCTACTACCTGATTGACGCGCAAAAACCAAGAGCACGCAAGAGGGACGACTTCGGCAAGGAGTCGGAGCGACCATGGAACGCGAACCTCCTGAGAAGATTTTACAGTTGAAAGCAGTATGTATCATGCTACCCTTTTGTATTAAGTATGAAACAACAGGCTCCGCGAGGAGCACTCGGGGACTGCCTTTATTTATCTATGAGTGACGAGTGTCATATCCATGAATGTATTATTACATTTGATTTCTTGTCTGGCACCGGGTTCGACTAGTCGGCCCGGGGACTGGCCGCCTTGAGCTATATTAAAAGTTCTACCTGAAGTCAGACAAGTAGTGTGCCGGCTCCCAAGTCCTCTCTTGTTGAAAGTCGCAGCTCGAAGAACCGACTGTCCGACTAGCAAGAGCCAAGGCAGAAAGGACGCCCACACGAAAAACGGCTAAGGACTAATGAACTTATATAGCGAAAAGACGGCCTCCAACCACGCCTGCCGGCTGTCAGAACAGTCGGCTGGCCGGCTTCCTAAACACTTAGCTCTAATCCAACAAAGCTAGAGTACTTGCCCTCCCAATTGGCCAAGCACTTCTCGAGCTACAGATTGCAGAGCAACTGTCTGTGTGGGGAGGCGGCAACCAAGGGAGGGCGGCAAAGGAAACAGCAGAAGGATGAAAAGCAAAGAACAAGGAAAAGCCAAACACATGCATAGTCATATATACATATAAAGCCCTCAACAGGCCGGCAATCGACATAGTTCGAATACACCCCCAGTGGGTGGAATTGTGTAAACTTAACAGGATATTGTTCCAAAAGTGACAAGACAGGAAAATAAAAGATAGCAGACTAGACTAAAGGTGCGACGTGGGAGCCGGGTTGGTCGATGGAGACGGCGTCGCCGGCTGAAGGAGCGGCCGGCTGGCGGGTCTCAGCCTGATCACCACCGGTGGCAGGCGACGCACCCGCGCGCGACGTGTTGCTGGAGGCGCGGTCAGGCTGAGGCTGGCCGGTCGCCCCACCATCCGGCCCGGCGTCTTCACCTTCCTCCTCCTCTTCTTCACCCTCGTCGCTGGAGTCGATCTCCTCCTTCGAGTCTTCGCCGTCTGCTGGGTTCAGCCCGAACCAGTCCTCCGGCTGGGCAACACCGTTGTCATCTACCTCAGGGGCGAAGGCGCTGGTGTCGGTGTAGTCGGCGATCGCCGAAGCCCGCCGGATGATAGCCGGCCACACCGACTCCAGCTCCATGTCGGCCTGCTGCCGCCAGGTAGCCAGCTGGTCCAGACTCAGGCCGGGATACCAGGCCTTGACGAACTCCAGCGCCCGCCTGGCGCCGGACCGAGCCGCCGAAGCCTTCCAGGCTTCAAAGCGGCCGACCGCCACCTCCAGCCAGTCGGCAGTCAGACTGGGGGTGCGGGGAACCACTCCGTCAGGCCAGAGGATGGCCAGCGCCTGCGCCCCGGCACGTTGAAGACGGCGGAGCAGTCGATGAGCTGGCTGGAGGCGGGCCTGGATCGCCAAGAGCTGCTCCTCCAGCGACCGGCTAGCGTTTGGCGCAATCTCAGCGCCAGCCTGCCTCTGTGCCTCGCGGCAGGCCTCGATGATCTGGTTGGCGGCGGTAGAGTAGCCAGGTAAGTATTCTGCGCAAGAAAGAAAGAGAAAGAAGAGAAAACACCAAGTCAGAAAACGAGCCAAAAGCGGCAGGCGGCAAGAAAGGACGAAGAAGAAGGCGGCTCACCGTCAACCAAATCTTCGATTTGGCCGTAGCCGTTGATCAGCGTCTGCCTTGCTTCGGCCCAGCCAGCCGCCTCCGTCTCATACTCGGCCTGGAGGGCGGCTTCGTTGTCCTGCACCGCCTTCAGAGCCGCCTTGTGGCTCTCCTCCTGGTCGGCCAACCTCTTGGCCAGGCGGTCATGTTCCTGCACCAAGGCGGCAAACTCGGCCTCCTTGGCACGAAGGGCAGCCTGAGACCCTCCCAGCTGCACCCTTAGACTGGCATTGGCCGCTGCAGGGACGGCAGAGAAAGAAGAAGCAATAAGAAGAAGTCGTCAAGGAAGATCCGACCCGACTGCTCAGCAGTCGGCCCGAATCTCGGGGACTACACCCAGTGGGTGCGTTGACGCGCCCCCACATGAGATAAAGGACGAAGCACTTACCCCGGCTCTCAGTTAGGTCGGCGGTCTTCTGGGTCAGCTCCCGAGCCTGGGAGTTGAAGGCAGCCGCGTGAAGATTGTGGCAGTCCTGCAAGACAGGCAGAAGAGCAAGAATAGCAAAACTAGATCCGCTAAGAAGTTCCAAGCCGCCTGCTCAGCAGCCGACTCGGAACTCGAGGACTACACCCAGTGGGTGCGCTGACGCGCCCCCACGGAAGAAACCAAGATCAAAAAGAAGCAAGATAAGAAGACTAACCCGGATGGCCGCCCGCGTCGCAAGGAACTCGTCGTTGTATCGCCTCAGCGCCGTAGCCTGGGCTTGGAGCCGGGTCCGGACGTCCTGCGCGGCCATGTTCATCACGGCCGTCCCTCCGCCCGGCGTCCACCCCGAGGTGGCGCTAGCCGCCTCCACATCCTGGGCCGACGAGCTGGAGCCCGCGGCTGGCTGCGGCTCCGACGCAGCCTTCTGCGGCTCTGACGCGGCCTTCCCTGCGCGCCGGCATGGCAGCGTCCGGACCGCCAGCTCAGTCCTCGCGGCCGGCTCGCCCCCCGCCGACTGCGCAGGCGGCAGATCAGGCCGGCCGCCTTGAGCCGTCCCAGTCGGCGGGGTCAGTACCGCCTCCCTCTCTAGGATGACGACGTCGTCATCCCTCTCCAGCCCCGGCTGGTCACCCCGGCTTCTCCTGGCGTGGGCTCCGGGGCCCCAGGCCCCGCGACGCGTAGTGGGGTGACCAGCAAGGCCCCCTCCGCCATCGCCGCAGCCGCAGCCTCTGCTTGGGCCTTGGCCGCGGCGTCAGCGCGCCTTCGCCGCCTCCTCCTCCTGCGCCGCCTTGGCGGCGGCCGCCCTCAACGCCTCCCGCTCCTCTTGCACCTCCCGCGCGTTCCGCACCGTCGCCGCCTGAAGGTCGGCACGGGGGTCCACGCGGCGAGTAGTGCTCCCGGATCCTCCCGGCGACCCAACGACGGAGGCGGCTGCAGCCCGCTCGAGCGACAATGGAGCTCTGGTTGTTTGGAGAAAAAGACAAGGATTCAGGAGCTACCAGAGAAAAGAAAAGAGAATGCACTAAGGAGAGTGTACTTACGCCGACACTGTCTGCGGCTGCTTCACCGCCTTGCGAAAGCGAGCCGCCTTCGCGGCTGCCTCCTCCCGCCTGGTCGCCGCTGCCCCGCCTCTGGGCTTCTTCGGCCGACTGCCGAACAGGCCCGGTGCGGCACGACGCTTTTGCCCACCGCCCCGAGCAGGCGGCGCAGCGGAGGAACCCGCGCCGTGGCCAGACGCCGGCTGACGGCGTGGGACGACTTCAGCCTCATCGTCGTCCGGCCAGTCGTCGAAGCTGACTCCAAGCCCGGAGCCGCCTGCTTCGCCGCCGGCTTGGCCACCACCCGCCTCGGTGTTGTCATCCATAGCGGCCGCCCCCAAGTCGGGGTCCTCCAGATCGTGCTCCGTCCGGTCGGGGACGAATCCGCGCTCCACGTCCGACCCGCCTGCAGGCCGAAGAAGAGGGCTCTGTCGAGGCAAGCCGACTAGTCAGAGTCGGCCAAAAGGAACTCGGCGACAAAACTGAGAGAAGAAGAAGAGACAAGGAGAACATACCGTGGGCGGCGGATTGGCTCGGCAATATGGCTCCTTGCCGAACTGCCACTCTGCGGAGAGTTTGAAGTTCGCAAGGTAGTTCACCATATAGGCCACCTCGTCGTGCGGCATGTCTTTGGTACACATCCGGCTCGGATCGAGCTGGCCGGTCATCTGACAGATCAGATGAGGGCGGCTCTGGAGCGGTAGTACCCGGCGCGTGACGAAGGCGGCCAGCAGGTCGGGCCCCGACAAGCCCTCCGACTGGATCATCGCTCGCACTCAGGCGACAGCTGCGGTTCCAGCCGGCGTCAGCGTCACGGCCCGGTAGGACCACTGGGGCCGCCTGCCTACCGGTGGGCCCGCTACGTAAGCCGGCAGATTGACGTAGTCGCCCTGCGGGGCGATGTTCTTCACGTAGAAGTATGACTTCTGCCATAACTTCACCGACTGGATCAGCGTGATGACGGGGAAGGGGTTGTCGGCAGCCACCCTCCGCATCGCGATGAAGGCGCCACTCTGAGCCAGCACGCCCTGCATGCACGTGCCCAGCTTGGACTGGAAGAACTCCCCCCAGAGCTCGAGGGTGGGGAGGACGCCGAGGTAGCCTTCGCACAAGGTGACGAAGGCAGACAGCAGCACCACCGTGTTCGGGGTGAGGTGGTGCGGCTGGAGTTGGTAGAACTCGAGAAAGGAGCGGAAGAAGGCGCTCACGGGCAAGCCGATGCCGCGCAAGAAATGCGAGCGGAAGACTACCCGCTCGCCTTCCTCCGGCTCCGGCGTAATCTCCTTCGCCGGCGCAAGACGGACCTCCACCTTGTCCGCGCCGGGCAGCCGCCGCGTCTTGCGGAGGAACTCGACGTGATCCTCATGGACGTTGGAGCCGTCCCAATCCCCGCGGAACTGCATTGTGGCGTGGAGCTGGCGAGAGCGAGCGCGGCGGCAGAGGATCGAGCGGTGGAGCAGTGCGGCGGCGAGGCACTGTTGCAAGAAAGGGCAGAAGGAAGAAGATGGCGGAAAGGGAAGGGGCGTGCGAGCGCCTGCCGCTCTCCCCCTCCCCCTACTTATAGCTTCGCGCGAAGGAGCCGGGGAGGCGGGGCGTGGGGCGAGACGTGGGATTAACTGCACCCACTCCCCCCACGCCTCGCGATTATTACGCCCTGAAGGCGTGCCGAAACCGTCGCAGGAAGGCGTGCGGCCGGTTTCGGGCCGCAAAGAATCCGCGCCTGGGCCCGGGCGTAGGCGTGGCGGGCCCCCGACCTGCGGCGACGTCCCGTCGCGCGCGTGGGCTGGCAGGCTTTTTTAGCCAAGAGAGGCCACGTGGTTCGCAGGCGGCAAGTGACCGGCCCGCGGCCCGGTGCACGCGCCGGCAGGCTCCCGCCCTCCGACTCCAAAAAAAATCGCCGAAACGGCGCACCCAACCGAAGCCGGCTCCCAGCTGCCGGCTCGTCAAGATATGAAGCTAATCGAGCTTCTCGACTCCCACCCCACCTCGAAGCTCAATCAGCTTCGGGGACTACTGTCGGAGTAAATGGCCACGGGTAGCCTAACCGACTACCCCTGGCTCTTCAGAAATTATCAGACCATTTGATCCATCAAGCATTCAAAGCGTTGGGCCACCTTCCCCCGGACGGCTATCCCAGGAGCCGACTCTCAGAAGGCGACCCAGCCTCAGCAACCTCCCCCAAGATAGTTACGAGATGGCCGACTCCAGGAAGCCGGCCGTAGAGAATGCCGACTCCCCAGAGCCGGCCATGAAGAGCGCCGACTCCAAGAAGCCAGCCAAGGCAGCACCCACCGAAACTACGCCCACATAACGGTGACGGGACGGGGTGTGGCTACAGTGCGGCCCACTATCCCCGAATTCCGAGGCAGGCGTAGCCACAGGACGCCGTACGGGTCGGCCATCTCCCGTCCGGCACGGCCCTGTAGCCATGCTGGCCTCAACGTCATCCACGACAGACGCCAGTACGGCCCACGGGCGGTGGGCCCCTTTAGCCAGAGAGAGACGCGAAGGCGGCCCGGCCTCCCCCAGTCGGCCAGGGGCGTAGCCGGCCCCCAGAAGCCGGCTACTCCCCTCCCTCGAAACATGTGCCACATTAAGGAGACAAGACGAGGTAAGGCTACAGTGAGAGCCCTCGAGGCGGCACACTGTAGCCACGCTTACCTCGACGAAGCCCTCGTCATCAGAGGCGAGGCTACAGTAAACAGCCGCCGACAAGACCCCCAGGCGGTGGGGCCGGCCTGTCGACCAAGAGGCCGGCAGCCGGCGGGACCCACTAGTCGGCGGGCCCCAACGGCCGGCAGAGAAGCCGGCGAGCGCAGACACTGACGACTGGGACCCGCGCCCAGCCGGATTACAATTGTACCCCCGGGGGGTAGGCCTATATAAACCCCCCGGGGCACCCATGCAAAGGGTTGGCTTCTTAGAGTTACACACACACCATATAGAGAGGGAAGTGAGAGCTAGCCTTGCTCTTCTTCTCCCTTGAACCCGACAGCTCTAGGAGCATTTGTAGCTACTCTTTCTGATCTAGTGATCATGCGGAGACCCCGCAGAGCAGGACTAGGGGTGTTATCTCCACGGAGAGCCCCGAACCTCGGTAAGATTCGCCGGCGTGCATGTCTTCGCATCATCCCGTTTCCAGGCACCGGCGACGTCTTACTGGCTCCCACCATGATAAGCCACCCGTTGGCATATGTCGCACCTACCACCCGACAGAAGACTTAGAGTCTAACGAATATTTATGGAACTTAAAACTAATACGGATAAAAATGTTTTATCCATAAAGCTCGACTTGTTGAAATAACAAGTTCAAGAGTTGACTACGATGAGGTTGTTTTCATCGTAGCGATGCTTAAAGTCAGTTCGGGTTGAACTAGCAATTAATACATATTTCAATCATGAGATATGAAACATGAATGACAATAGGATTTCCATCTGATGGAAATGAAACCAAGGACTTGCATGTGTTACAGTCCAAAGCATTTTGTCCATCCAGAGGATGCTAGTAAGGGTGCGAACTTCAGAGTTCCAGATGGACAGAAGAGAGCAAAATGGAGTTGGAATCTTCGTGCTTTGATGAAATGGTCAAAGCGGTTTGACTTCATCAATGGGTAACGAAGATGCTTGTAATTCAAGAAAGTAAGTGGGAGCGTAATAATATTTCTAAAAACCTTGTGTGCTTGACACATTGTTAATTGGAAATAAATTTCTTGACACGAATTAGGACTTCATTTGAAAATAGTTTTTCGATGAAGTGCTTAGGCTAAATAGCCTCAATATTAGGCATAATGATCTATGGAGATAGATTTACCTAATAGGGCTAAGCAATGAATACATATTGACAAGGTGCTAAAACCTTTTAGCATTTAAAACCGCCAGGGAGTGATTCTTGCCGGAGTCACATGGAAGAGTTTTTCGCAAGACTCGGTGTCCCAAAACACTGATGAGCAAAATACATGATGCAGATTCCACACACTTTTGTGTTTGGATTAATCATGTATTCCATGGTATGTAAAACAACTAGATATGTCTGATACTCCCAAGGTGTTGCGAGTATGGATACTAAAGTGATCAAAGTACTGATCATGGGACAACAGTGAAAGATGTCATTGAGTACTAGAGTAAGTACCGATGATATGTTTTCTTGCAAGCGGAGATCATGAAGAGTTCGTTGTAAAATGTTACATGGATGCAGTCTTCATCTTTTCTCCATGCGATTTTCGATTTAAGTTAAGGGTTTTGTGTAATACACAATATGGTGGCACGGTAGTTGGAAATTGTTCCCAACAGGATACTGTGGCGAATTCTATAACAAATGACTAAGTATGTTGACGCTTTAGAAGCGACAAAAGAAGGTGTTGAATCATATAGTTCATTCATGAACTTAGTATGGTTCCAAGATGGCTTTTGTCAATGGGACACTACTGTAGGTAGTTGCTCCATAACTCAGTCTGAGGAATCCAGGTTCGACCTATGATTCACATACATACAACGCCAAGTCCACACAAAATATGAATTTTGTGAAAGCATGAAAATGTGAGGATATGCAGAGATACACACGGAGCTGAAATTATCAGATCCGATGGACATCAGGCTATACCACATGCGAAGCATTTTTACACCAGTATGCCACAGGTGTAAAGTGCATTAGCATTAACTAGATTATTGACTCTAGTGCAAGTGGGAGTCTGTAGGAGATATGCCCTAGAGGCAATAATAAATGATATTATTTATCTCCGAGTTCATAATTATGTTTATGTTCCATGCTATAACTGCAATGATTCTCGAGTCTGCAATATCCACGAGGCTCGGAGGAAGACTCATATGCACGTGTGGAATAATAAACGGTAAGAAGTATTCCTAGTCTGGCCTCTAAGACTAGCTCAAGTTTTGCATGATGGTTCTGTTTTCCTGATCATGGGCATGTCTATGCCAGCAATTTTGAGGGCACAATGTTAAGAGAACATTTGTGTTGAATCGACCCGGATTGATGTTATGCTATGAGATACATTCGTCACAAGTTAATGGTTTATAACACAGAGATAGTTAATGTTTGCATAATTCCTTAGACCATGAGAGTATCGAGTTTCTTCATGCTTGCTTCATGAACTTTGGGGTTTGTTAAACGTCATCCGTAACTGGATGGCTATTACGGCGGCTTACGGGTTCATGGAAAAGTATGTTAAGTAACTTGATAGCTCGAGATTGGGATTTGCTCCTCCGACGATGGAGAGATATACTCGGGCCCTCTCGGTGTTACGGTGTCCATCATCGTCTGGCCAGACACTTTGTGATTTGATCACGGGGATGCCGGAACACGAAACGAGAAAAGAGAACAAAATCGGTAACGAGGTAACTAGCATAGTGGACAAGTTGTTGATCCACAGGAATGCCAACATGTCTCACCTTGGGTATTTGTAACATATCGCGAAGCAACAGGAATAGCACACGGCAACTGGAGGTTCACTCGAATATTTATTCGTGTGGGTATAGGGGTCAATATGGGTGTCCACGCCTCCGATGTTGATCATTGATCGGAAGGGGTTCCTGGTCATGTCTATACTTCACCGAACGTATAGGGTCACACGCTTAAGGGTCATCTATCTGCTGAATACTAGACAGGGAGTCTGAGAGAAAATCACCGAAAAAGTTTCGGACACCGAAAAGTTTCGGACAGCGGAATCGTACCGCAGAGAGAGGTCATCGGATAAGTTTCGATGATACCGAAAAGTTGTTTCGGGATACACCATTAAGTCAAATTGGTTTCGGCACATGCCTGATAATTCTTGGAGGATGCCAGAATCATTCTGGAAGCTTTTTGGAATTTTCTGAGATAAAAATCGGAAATGTTCCGGAGCTGCCGGAGCCACTTCAGATGCGTTTCGCAGATAAAAATCACTAAAACCGGAATTGTTTCAGAACGTGTTGAAAATCATTTTAGTGGGTACTGGAAATGTTCTAAGCCCACATAAATATTTTCAGTTCGAACGGACGCTGAAAAATGTTGTCATGAATAGTGAAAGTGCTTTTTGGGATATTTTTGGAGAGCCACCTTTTTGGACTTGGTCAAAGTTCTAGAAGGAAGTGGCTTACAAGGGAAGGAACCCCATTTGGGGGGGCCCCCTAGGGGTGGCCGGCCATGGGTGGTGGAGCTCCTTGGAGCTCCACATGGCATCCCATTTTGTCCTTAACACCCTCATGTGTGACCTAATGCATGGGGGTTTTTGGTAATTTGTGGAGGCACACTACCCCTTGGTTTTCCTATAAATAGAGGAGGTGAGGGCTGCCATCTCTTCATCCCTTGCTCTCATACACATGCCATGCATTATCTGGCTTCTTCTCTCCCTCCCACGAAAAGAGTTTCGTAGAGCCGTAAGGCTGTCTGGGTTCCGGCAGGAACTAGTTCTGGACGGCGAAGCCCTGCCGGATAGATGACACCGTATGTGTGCAACTCTGTAGAGAGATCGTAGTTTCGGTCTTAGTTCGTGAGTGCCTCCCGAAGGGCTGTCCGTGTGACCGTCCGAGTTTCGAAGGTCCTCCCGAAGGGCTGTCCGAGTGACCGTTCGAGTTTCGAAGGTCCTCCCGAAGGGCTGTCCGCGACACCGTCCGGGGGGCTGTTCGACCGCCTCCCGGAGGGCTGTCTGAGGAGCAGATGAGGGTATACATCCTCGCGGTTGGGAGGTTGTAAATCCTAGCTGCGGGGATCTGCACCGCCGATCGTCGTCGACTCTACTTCCCACTGCGCTACGAGTCGGTAACGAAAAAGATCAAACCATGTATGCAGTCTCCATAGTGGTCCTGGGCTGGTGCGTAGGTCGGAAAAATTTTGTTTTCTGTTGTGTTACCCTATAGGATGTGTGTTGCTCAGGCGTTCAGGGCGGTAACCCGGCAGGGGGTTTTCATCAGATGGAGATGTATCCATGCAATAAAACCAAGTCTGGTTCCACTCTTTGGGGTGACTGTGGAGTTTGGGATGAGGGAAGGTGACTTCTTTCCTTTTCTGAACCGCCATTCCGCCCAGTTCCGTATTGGGTCCATCCGAGAACTCTGTGCGACGGTTTAAGTGAAAGAAATCCCTAAATAGTTCAACTGTAGGTTCCTCTCGCAGGTAAACCTCACAGAAGACTTGGAAGTGGCAGATGTTGGTCACGGAATTGGGACCGATGTCTTGAGGGCGCAGCTGAAAATTGGCTAGTACATCTCGAAAAAAATTCGAACAGAGAGGGCTAAAACCTCGACTCAGATGGTCAGCAAACACGACTAGCTCTCCGTCCTTGGGTGTAGGAGGATTTTCCGGGACAGGGACCCTCCAGTGGATGACATCTTTCTTGGCTAAAGCGCCCGTTTTAACAAGATTGTTTAACTGTTCTTCGGTTACTCGAGAAGGAGCCCAATTGAAAGATCTGAAACATGATTATTGCCGGTTTAAGATTTACAATGGACAACTATACAGCGGTATAAGGATGTAAGCATATTGTTAAACCGGAATTGGTTATTCATAAACCGGAGTCTGACAATGGAAACAGTACAATGATGAATGCATTGGCGGTTCAACAGGGGACTAATGGTATCTACTGGATCATCATTTTGTATACGAAGTTAAACCGCCCAATCTGGTATTAAAAGTGTATAAGTGAAGGAAGAAACAAGTTTCCCATCTTGCCATGGTAATTTCAGATCTACCGCGCGTTGGAAAAACAAAATATATTCTGACCTAATTCCCAGCGTGTTAAAGGTTCACCAAGTTGAGATGAGTTTTATACAAGGCAGATGTTCTAACAAGGAAAAAAGGAGTCTAAACTCCAAAAGGCGCTGAAAATAGTCAGATCTAACTAGCCATTGGTGCTACCGAAGGAAGAACAGCTTCAAGCTATGAAGAACACCGAACCCTAATGGCGGATCTAGGGCGAGAAGAAGAGGGACTTACTGGTGCAGGAGGAAGCAGCGGAGGATCACCGCTTTTCTCTGATCCGATCAGGTTGATGCAGCGGCCTTTGACGAAGCAGAGGCGAAGGACGACGGTGGCGGCAGAGCTTGAGGGTCGGTCGGCGCGAGGAAGACGACGACGCGAAGAGGCATGAGGGGGAAAATGGAAAGACCCCCTGGCACTATTTATAAGCAGAAAGATAAGCATCAGGCGCGAAAATCGAGGAGCCTAAATTTTGGATATGAGGCGGAGCTGTCGCCTCGATTGTCGGAGGCTCATTAATGAAGGTGGATTATACACAGTTTTAAATAACAGGTGACGTCACGGCGGTTTACCATGGTCCTAGAAGATGATGTCATGGCGGTTTACAAGATTATGTGAGGATGTTGAAGAAGAAATTTTCTTAAGTATTGAGATTGACATGAACCAGTTCAAATCAATCTGGGGCCTAATGTTGGAGATATTACCACTGGGCGTAAACCGGCCAGGAGAGGCCGGGTTAACACCATAAGTAGTTCATTCGTATCTGAAGTTCATGAAGACAGACGGTGACGCTTTATGAAGGCCCAGGGCCCAAAGCCGGTTTAAGGCCTGTAGACGTAAACCGGCATTGATATGTAAACTTGTGTTGTAAGATAAAAGTAGCAGAGACCGAGCCGGACACGATTATGACCCGGCCTCGGGATTCTGTAAACCGACGGGCGTCAACCCATGTATATAAGGGGACGACCCGGCGGCGGTTCAAGGACAACAGACAACAACTCGAGACTCAGGCAAAGCGTATTCGCTCCCTGGTCATCGAAATCCCAGCAATTCCATCACAACTAGACGTAGGCTTTTACCTTCATCGTAAGGGGCCGAACTAGTATAAATTCTCTTGCGTCCCTTGTCCGCTTTAACCCCTTTAAGTTAACCTGTAGCGATGGCTCCACGACTAAGTCCTTTCTCTAGGACATCTATCGTGACAAAACCACGACACATATTATAAATGCACATGGTGATTAAACAGCCCTCAGCTTCTAACAGTACAGTAGAAAGTTTATAGCACAACTGATTGCAAATTATCACAAGAAATTGGAATCAAATAATCGGATAACTATCATAACATCTAACCAGTGAAGTGAATCTAGTTTGCAACTCATCTGAAGAATCCGGAAACGAGCAAAAGGTTTTCAGCTGAGCTGAAGAATACATTTGATGCTGATGCTGTCACATTCTGAACATCGACAGCAGTTAAGACTGAGTCCTCATAATAAGCTTAAAAAGCTAGAAATGTTTAGAGTAAAAGAACTGCAGGCAAGGTGCACCGCACGGAATCAAAGCAACTGCGGTTGCATGATGACTGGACGCTAACGTGGAGTTCTTGGCCACCACAAATATAATTTAGGCATGAACACTTTATCTTTGTCTTCAGAGCCGTCAACATAATCATTCTACACTTGTGCACCAAATCCTCACTCTACTCTACTTACAAGTGCCCACTGGCAGAATATTTTTTGGTTCAGTATGCAGTACTAGTAGTATTTACTCTGTTTTGGATACATCTTCTATATCTAAAACTGTTCTTTCCATTGTCTAAATAGTATCATACAGACAAATAGTAATATCTGAAACATTTCAGGTAGTACGGTCGTGGAAGCCATGAAATCTCTCTCAAGGGTTAGGAAGCAAGGAGTAATTGTTAGACTGAGATCATAACCGACAAGCTGATCTTGTGCCAGCCGTGCTGGTCTCCCGCGCGAGTCGCATGGCACCGCCCTTGCATGAGCCATGCAGGGTCAAGCCGTCTCTATCTACTCCTTGGATATAGGATCGGCTGTTGCTTAGCGTGTGTGTGCGTGCGTTGTATCCTCTCTCTCTCTCTCAAAGTGTGTACTCTCTTATATATGCTTCCCTTGAGAGGATGAATACAACTTGCATATTGAGCTCATACTTATAGTTTAACATGGTATCAGTTTTGTGATCCTCCTTTCTCGCTTCCGCCATGGCCGAGGAAACCTCCGCCGCCCTGGGCACTCCTCAGGCTTCCTCCTCGCCTCCCCCTCCCCCAGAGGAGAGTAGAAACTCACCAGAGGAGAGTTGGACAAAAGAAAGCCACTTCCCATCCCCTACGCCCGCAACACAAACAGAGCACGAAGAACTAAATCGCAGCTTTGCTCGATTCAGACATGGCTTACAACAGCCATGTTTGCTGGCCGCGGTGTTTACTTCGATCCATAACACATCTGTGAATGGCAACACGTGATCAAATGCTTCCCAGTGGATCGGCAGCATCACAAGGCTAACCCCCAGTTCAAAATCTTGGAATCGTCAGCCGTCAGGTTCAAGGCTACCAGCACAAACTGGCCATCATCATTTGCTCTCACCAAAAACTACAAAGCAATCCTCAAAATGGAGATAATTTTCGATATGAACAGCACATTGCCAGATGCATTTATCCTTCACCGAGATCAGGAAAAATGAATTCAACTTTAGGGAAACTTTCCCCCGCAAAAAAAGAAGGAAAAACTTTAAGGAGAAATTAGAATAAAAAAGAAGATTTCCGTCGCCGGGACTTGAACCCGGGTCTCTCGGGTGAGAGCCGAGTATCCTAACCACCTAGACTACGACGGAAAGCTGAAAGCAAGTATCCTAAATTTCACACCAACTAGACCACGACGGAAGCTGTGGCGAACGGATGGCGTTTGTGATCTGAACGTTTTTCACGCAAACAGCACTGACTGCATCACTGGCACTGCAAAGCCATTCCCTGTCTCTGCATCACGAACCGAATCGCAGCTTTGCTTAATTCAATAATTATTGAACAAAGAATACCTGAACGTCCCTGAAGCAAGTAGCTTTGCTTGATTCAATATCTTGGAATCATCAACTGTTTGTCTCTCAGTCGAAGAAACACCTGAAAGTTGGCCATCAATCAGCGCTCAAGCATCTAAGCTTGCTAAGTTTTACTACTGTAGCTTTTACAGGCATTTGCTTTGACCAAAAAAAAAGAAAAAGAAAAACTAGCTGGAAGCAAACTCAAAATGGGCAGAACCATCCTCAAGCCTTAACACCACCGAAAAGATGAATGAGATTTAGGTTCAGGGTGAAACTGTCTTCCCCATATCAACTAGGGAAGTCCACCGAAGCAAGGGGGCTCGGCCCCCGATTTGTAATAACAGAAACCATCAGATGAGCTACTACTAACGAAATAAAATCAGTGAAAAATGAGTCAACAGCACTGAAGCTCTGCGCCATGGATCAGGCGGAGTCTCCGAGAATTCTGCGCCGAGTCTCTGGGAAAGTTCGACCAATATGCCTCCCAGTTGATCGGCGGTAGAAGCTGCCCCCACTGCTGTTCAAAATCTTGGAATCGTCGACCGCCAGTGTCTCGGTCATGGAGAACATCTCAGGGCTCAAGGTTACCATCACAGAGTAGCCCATCAACGAACTAACATGCCCCCATTACTGACGGCAGCATTCTGAAGCAGCAACACTACGGAATAGCTGAATGAGATTCCGGTTCAGGGTGACAGACAAGCTGTCTTCCCTATACCATAGATTACTCAGCAGCTCATCAGGAATCTAGCTTGCTCAGATTTACCTTACAAGCATTTGCTTTCGCCGAAAACTAGTAGTAGAAAGCAACCTCAAGATGGACATAACTGTCCATTATTACCAACGAAAAAAATAGCGCGCTATAAAATATAGCGAGGCCCTTCTCCAAATGCTACACAAGTTATAGCGTGCTATATTTCAAAATAGCATTTGCAAAAAATTTCAAATATATCTAGAAATAATGTATTTAAGCAACTAAATTTTTGCTAGGAGCAAGCAATATATGCATAAGGGCCAAATCTAGGACATAAAAATTGTAAGTCTCAAACTGTTTCAAGATAAAAAGAGTGAGAAAGGTAGTGGTCGTGGGTTGGTTTTGGCCTGCTGGGCCTGCTGGGCTGTGGTTGTTTAAATTTTGCATGGTCTGCACGTTAAAACGTGTAACGCTACAACGTTATAGCGTGTGTAGCGCGCTAATTACGCAATTAGCGCCGTAGCGGCCGATTTTGCCAAAATGTAACGTCTCCCTTCCGAATATGCTATAACCGCGCTATAACGGCGAAATAGCGTGCTATTTTTTTCGTTGATTATTACTGATTGCAGCATCCTGAAGCATTAACACTACTGAAGAAATGAACGAGATTCCGCCTCAGGGTGACAAGCTGTCTTTCCTATATCAGGTAGGGAAGCCCAAATGGTCAGGTATTTAAAATTCTTGATAAAACAGTGAGCATGTGGGAGAAGGGAACTTCCATGTGGTAGCACTTTGTCAGATATATTTATCCTTCACTGAGTAACACATCAGGAAAAATGGTCATTCGACTTGTTACCTTGTGTATTGTACATTACTTCAAAAATCCTGTAGTTAGTTCCTTTTTTCGACAGGAAGTTAGTTCTTCTCAATGTGTCAAATTCAATATAAACCAGAATGTTTACAGATAAGATAATGGATGTTTTGAGGAGAAGGCAAGTCTAACTCAAAGAGGCTTATCCTTGACATCAATTCTTTGATGAAATTAGTCTTCAAGGTTGTTGGATTGCAGCACATCTGATAGTCTTGGTGAAAATATAAAGCCCTGGAGCAAGAACTTCATTTCTAGACACTGGTTTGGAAGCTTACATATCAAAAGTGGAGGAAGCCACCCCAGCCCACTTCTGCAACTCAAAAGCTTTATACCAAAGAATATATGCTTTGACCACATGACTGAGAAAATCACTGATTTTTTTTCAACACATAAGTACATAACTGAACTAGTCACTGAATTTTGTGGCAACAGCAAACATGATATTTTAACAAGGGAAAAGCTGAGCCAAAGCCTCTGATCTGAACAAGGCATATCACGTATTGGTAAGCAATTTAGAAATGAATAGAAACACGTGAAAACATCTCACACCATGCCATTCATTAGGGGCAAATACTATTACTCTGCTACAGGCTACAGACTACAGCACTACAGTTTCCTACGGATCACGAGAGACTGCATCTTCCTATGAAGGAACCGTCGCGGTCAGGGGAGGCCATCCAGGGCGTCGGTTTTTTTAGAAAAAGGAGGTTGTCCCCCGGCCTCTGCATCAAAGTGATGCATACGGCCAATTTATTAAAAAGCAAAAGGTTCAACAAAATCTCCAAGTCTCAGACAAAAAAACTGCTCACATAGAGCAAAAAACAAAGGAACAGGATAGCCACAATGATAGGATATGGTAGGGTAATTCTCGATTACTAGCAGCAATTCCTCATGGAGGTAGGATTTAGTGGCGATTAGAGGAGAGATTACAAGAATGAGGTAGCTAGGGTTCGTCACGGAGAAGAAAGGGGAGCGGATAAGAGCCGAGCCGCCGTTGCCGTTGATCCACTGGATGCCCTTCCTCTCGAGTGCGTCGCCTTTAGTAGTAGCTGCTGGGCGCCTCAGTTGGCCCATTCCGGCCCGTGGACTCTTGGGTTGGGCCGCTTGGGCCGAGTGGGTCTGGTAGCAGCCTGGTGGGTGCGGTCGTCGCTGCCTTATGGGTCACCGTTGTCGGGGGTGCTGACATCCCCTCCTCCTTCGGAAGAGGCTTGCCCCCAAGCCTCCACATGCGGGAACCGGGCCATCAAGCTTGCTTTATCCTCCCAAGTGATGCCCAGATTGGAAGAAGCTGACCATTGTATCTTCACTTGTTCACGGACGCCGTCTATGTACTTGCGCCAGCGGGTCTGAAGAACAGCTTCCGGCACAGCGAGGTCATCCAAACAGTGTGGAAGGTGAGTTTCAGCGCTCGTACCAGGGAGGAGAGCTTGCCGGGGGAGTGAAACGTGGAACACAGGGTGAACTGTTGCTTGTGGGGGTAGCTGGAGCTTGTACGCCACCTCATTGATCTTGTCGATGATGGGGAAAGGCCCGTAGAACTTGTAAGCCAGCTTTTGATTTGCTCTTGAGGCGACGGAAGATTGTATATATGGCTGCAGCTTGAGGTAAACTGTGTCACCCACCACGAATGTTCGAAAGGAACGCTTCTTGTCAGCTTGGTCCTTCATCAGTTGTTGCGCTCGGTTGAGGTGTTGCTGCAGTAATGCTTGGACAGTGGCGCGCTCGTCAAGCCAAGATTGGAGTGCTGGTACTGAACATGTACCTTCTGCTGTGATTCCCCAGTGGCGAGGTTCGTAGCCGAACATGGCTTTGAACAGTGTCATCCCGATGGCTGAATGATGTGCATTGTTGTACCAGAATTGAGCCAATGCTATCCAAAAGCTCCGGCGTCGCGGGCAGGCTTGTGTGAAGCAGCGCAGGAAGGTTTCAACACATTGATTAACTCTTTCTGTTTGTCCATCCGTTTAAGGATGGTTTGTCATGCTCAGCCGCAGTTCTGTTCCTGCCCCTTTGAATAGCTGTTGCCAAAAGTGGCTTGTGAAAACCGGGTCTCTGTCAGACAAAATTGTTGCTGGCAGACCATGGATCTTGTAGACTTGGTGTAGATAGAGTTGCACGACTGATATTGTCGTGTAGGGGTGAGCAAGAGGTAGAAAGTAGGCAAACATGGTACGTTTGTCCACGATGACCAGCATGCAGTTGAACTTGCTGGACTGAGGGAAGCCATCGATGAAATCCATTGATATCATCTCCCACGGCTGACTGGGTACTGGAAGCGGTTGGAGTAAGCCTGGTGAAGCAGCCTAGTCTGGTTTGGCTTGTTGGCAAATTGGACAGCAGCGCTCTATTGCAGGATGTGCGCTTTCATCTTGGGCCAAGCAAATAGACGCCGGATGCGACGGTAAGTCACTGGGAATCCGGAATGTCCACCCATCGGACTGTCATGGAAAGCACCAATGATGCATTGTTGTATTTGTGTGCCCCCTCCCAGCCAAATTCTGCCATGGAATCAGATGATCCCTTGCTCCAGAGAAAAACGGCCTTTCGGGTCCTTCTGAAGTGCCAACTGTTCAAGAAGGCGTGAGGCATGTGGATTGTTGTTGTAACTGTTGACGACATCTTCGAGCCAAGCTGGTACGCAGGAATACATGCCTACATTATATTGATGAATTGGAGCTAGTTCTGTGTCACCCTATGTTATGATTGTTGGAAATATGCCCTAGAGGCAATAATAAAATGGTTATTATTATATTTCCTTGTTCATGATAATTGTCTATTGTTCATGCTATAATTGTGTTATCCGGAAATCGTAATACATGTGTGAACACATAGACCATAACATGTCCCTAGTGAGCCTCTAGTTGACTAGCTCGTTGATCAATAGATGGTTACGGTTTCCTGACCATGGACATTGGATGTCATTGATAACAGGATCACATCATTAGGAGAATGATGTGATGGACAAGACCCAATCCTAAGCATAGCACTAGATCGTGTAGTTCGTTTGCTAAAGCTTTTCTAATGTCAAGTATCATTTCCTTAGACCATGAGATCGTGTAACTCCCGGATACCGTAGGAATGCTTTGGGTGTACCAAACGTCACAACGTAACTGGGTGGCTATAAAGGTGCACTACAGGTGTCTCCGAAAGTGTCTGTTGGGTTGGCACGGATCGAGACTGGGATTTGTCACTCCGTATGACGGAGAGGTATCTCTGGGCCCACTCGGTAATGCATCATCATAATGAGCTCAATGTGACTAAGTAGTTAGTCACAGGATCATGCATTACGGAACGAGTAAAGTGACTTGCCGGTAACGAGATTGAACGAGGTATTGGGATACCGACGATCGAATCTCGGGCAAGTAACGTACCGATTGACAAAGGGAATTGTATACGGGATTGCTTGAATCCTCGACATCGTGGTTCATCCGATGAGATCATCGTGGAACATGTGGGAGCCAACATGGGTATCCAGATCCCGCTGTTGGTTATTGGCTAGAGAGGTGTCTTGGTCATGTCTGCATGATTCCCGAACCCGTAGGGTCTACACACTTAAGGTTCGATGACGCTAGGGTTATAAGGAAGGTTTCTATGTGATTACCGAATGTTGTTCGGAGCCCCGGATGAGATCCCGGACATCACGAGGAGTTCCGGAATGGTCCGGAGGTGAAGATTTATATATGGGAAGTCATCATACGGTCACCGGAAATATTCGGGGGTATACCGGTATTGTACCGGGACCACCGGAGGGGTTCCGGGGGTCCACCGGGAGGGTCCACCTGCCCCGGAGGGCCTTATGGCCTATAGGGGAAGGGAACCAGCCCTAAGTGGGCTGGGCGCCAACCCCCCTAGGGCCCATGCGCCTAGGGTTTGGGGGGAACCCTAAAGGGGGGGCGCCCCCCTTGCTTGGGGGGCAAGCTCCCTCCCCCCTTGGTCGCCGCCCCCCTCTAGATCTCATCTAGAGGGGCCGGCCCCCTTCCCCCTTCTCCCTATAAATAGAGGGGTGAGGGGAGGGCTGCAGCACAACATCCAAGGCGCAGCCCCTCCCCTCCCCAACACCTCTCCTCCTCCGCGCGAGCTTGGCGAAGCCCTGCCGGAGAATTGTCACTCCATCACCACCACGCCGTCGTGCTACTGTTGGAACCTTCTTCCTCAACCTCTCCCTCCTCCTTGCTGGATCAAGGCGTGGGAGACGTCACTGCTCCGTACGTGTGTTGAACGCGGAGGTGCCGTCCGTTCGGCGCTTGGATCATCGGTGATTTGGATCACGACGAGTACGACTCCATCAACCCCGTTCTCTTGAACGCTTCCGCTCGCGATCTACAAGAGTATGTAGATGCACTCCTCCCCTCTCGTTGCTAGTAAACTCCATAGATTGATCTTGGTGATGCGTAGAAAATTTTAATTTCTGCAACGATCCCCAACAATGATTGTTACATGATGAACCGCATCCGGCATAATTCTCCATCACCGATACAATGCCTACGAGCTTTTCACATATTGTTCTTCGCTTATTTACTTTTCCGTTGCTACTGTTACAATCACTACAAAACCCAAAAATATTACTTTTGCTACTATTACATATCAAAAGTGGAGAAAGCCACCCCAGCCCACTTCTGCAACTCAAAAGCTTTATACCAAAGAATATATGCTTTGACCACATGACTGAGAAAATCACTTTTTTTTCAACACATAAGTAGATAACTGAACTAGTCACTGAATTTTGTGGCAACAGCAAACATGATATTTTAACAAGGGAAAAGCTGAGCCAAAGCCTCTGATCTGAACAAGTCATATCACGTATTGGTAAGCAATTTAGAAATGAATAGAAACACATGAAAACATCTCACACCATGCCATTCATTAGGGGCAAATACTATTACTCTACTACAGGCTACAGACTACAGCACTACAGTTTCCTACGGATCACGGGAGACTGCATCTTCCTATGAAGGAACCGTTGCGGTCAGGGGAGGCCATCCAGGGCGTCGGTTTTTTTAGAAAAAGGAGGTTGTCCCCCGGCCTCTGCATCAAAGTGATGCATACGGCCAATTTATTAAAAAGCAAAAGGTTCAACAAAATCTCCAACTCTCAGACAAAAAAACTGCTCACATAGAGCAAAAAACAAAGGAACAGGATAGCCACAATGATAGGATATGGTAGGGTAATTCTCGATTACTAGCAGCAATTCCTCACGGAGGTAGGATTTAGTGGCGATTAGAGGAGAGATTACAAGAATGAGGTAGCTAGGGTTCGTCGCGGAGAAGAAAGGGGAGGGGATAAGAGCCGAGCCGCCGTTGCCGTTGATCCACTGGATGCCCTTCCTCTCGAGTGTGTCGCCTTTAGTAGTAGCTGTTGGGCGCCTCAGTTGGCCCATTCCGGCCCGTTGACTCTTGGGTTGGGCCGCTTGGGCCGAGTGGGTCTGGTAGCAGCCTAGTGGGTGCGGTCGTCGCTGCCTTATGGGTCACTGTTGTCGGGGGCGCTGACATCCCCTCCTCCTTGGGAAGAGGCTTGCCCCCAAGCCTCCGCATGCGGGAACCGGGCCATCAAGCTTGCTTTATCCTCCCAAGTGATGCCCAGATTGGAAGAAGCTGACCATTGTATCTTCACTTGTTCATGGACGCCGTCTTTGTACTTGCGCCAGCGGGTCTGAAGAACAGCTTCCGGCACAGCGAGGTCATCCAAACAGTGTGGAAGGTGAGTTTCAGCGCTCGTACCAGGGAGGAGAGCTTGCCGGGGGAGTGAAACATGGAACACAGGGTGAACTGTTGCTTGTGGGGGTAGCTGGAGCTTGTACGCCACCTCATTGATCTTGTCGATGATGGGGAAAGGCCCGTAGAACTTGTAAGCCAGCTTTTGATTTGCTCTTGAGGCGACGGAAGATTGTATATATGGTTGCAGCATGAGGTAAACTGTGTCACCCACCTCGAATGTTCGAAAGGAACGCTTCTTGTCAGCTTGGTCCTTCATCAGTTGTTGCACTCGGTTGAGGTGTTGCTGCAGTAATGCTTGGACAGTGGCGCGCTCGTAAAGCCAAGATTGGAGTGCTGGTACTGAACATGTACCTTTTGCTGTGATTCCCCAGTGGCGAGGTTCGAAGCCGAACATGGCTTTGAACAGTGTCATCCCGATGGCTGAATGATGTGCATTGTTGTACCAGAATTGAGCCAATGCTATCCAAAAGCTCCGGCGTCGCGGGCAGGCTTGTGTGAAGCAGCATAGGAAGGTTTCAACACATTGATTAACTCTTTCTGTTTGTCCATCCGTTTGAGGATGGTTTGTCATGCTCAGCCGCAGTTCTGTTCCTGCCCCTTTGAATAGCTGTTGCCAAGAGTGGCTTGTGAAAACCGGGTCTCTGTCAGACAAAATTGTTGCTGGCAGACCATGGATCTTGTAGACTTGGTGTAGATAGAGTTGCGCGACTGATATTGTCGTGTAGGGGTGAGCAAGAGGTAGAAAGTAGGCAAACATGGTACGTTTGTCCACGATGACCAGCATGCAGTTGAACTTGCTGGACTGAGGGAGGCCGTCGACGAAATCCATTGATATCATCTCCCACGGCTGACTGGGTACTGGAAGCGGTTGGAGTAAGCCTGGTGAAGCAGCCCGGTCTGGTTTGGCTTGTTGGCAAATTGGACAGCAGCGCTCTATTGCAGGATGTGCGCTTTCATCTTAGGCCAAGCAAATAGACGCCGGATGCGACGGTAAGTCACTGGGAATCCAGAATGTCCACCCATCGGACTGTCATGGAAAGCACCAATGATGCATTGTTGTATTTGTGTGCCCCCTCCCAGCCAAATTCTGCCACGGAATCAGATGATCCCTTGCTCCAGAGAAAAACGGCCTTTCGGGTCCTTCTGAAGTGCCAACTGTTCAAGAAGGCGTGAGGCATGTGGATTGTTGTTGTAACTGTTGACGACATCTTCGAGCCAAGCTGGTACGCAGGAAGTAATGTTGTTCAGGGAATCTGTTGGGTTCGCCCTTGACAGAGCATCTGCTCCGGCGTTCTCAACGCCCTTCTTGTATCTGATGCGGTAGCGTAGGCCAAGGAGTTTGGTAAAAGCCTTCTGCTGCCATGGAGTGGTTAGCCTCTGTTCCTCCAAGTGAATTGAACTCTGCATGCTGAAGGTAGGGACGCCATTGATCCACCGCTACTACAATAGCGAGATATTCCTTCTCGTATGTGGAAAGGCCTTGATATCACTGGCTGAGCGCCTTGCTCATGAATGCTATAGGGTGCCCTAGTTGTTGCAGAATTGCCCCGATGCCGCGGTCGCTAGCATCTGTCTCAATGACGAATGGCTGTTTGAAATTGGGCAGTGCCAGGACAGAGGGCTGAGATGAGCTGTTTCTTCAGAACTTGAAAGGTTGTTTCCGTGGTAGATGTCCACAGGAATGGTACTCCTTTCTTGAGCAAGTTGAACAAGGGGCGTGCGATGACGCCAAAGTTTCTGACAAACCGACGATAGTAGCCTGCGAGCCCCAAGAAGTTGCGAACTCCTTCGACATCTGTCGGTGCCTGCCAGTCTTTTACGGCTGCAATCTTGGACGGGTCGGTGGACACGCCTTGTGCACTAATGGTGTGGCCCAGGTACGAGATTTGTTGTTGACCGAAGACGCACTTGCTCATCTTAGCTTTCCAGCAGTCCTTTCTCAACAGCGCCAGAACTTGCCGTAGGTGGTCAGTGTGTTCCTCAATGAGAAACTGAAAACTAGGATGTCGTCGAAGAAGGACACCACATAGACACGGTTAACTGGCTTGAGTGTTGTGGTCACTGCCCCCAAGAATGTGGCTGGTGCGCCGGCAAGTCCGAACGAAACCACTCTGAATTCAAAGTGCCCTTGATGCGTCTGAAATGCAGTCTTGTATTCTTCCCCGGGTGCCAGACGAATTTGGTGGTAACCCGCACGGAGATCCAGTTTGGAGAACCACTTCGCGCCATGAAGCTTGTCCAAGAGTTCCTTGATGATGGGCACTGGGTACTTGGGCACCACTGTAAGCACACTGAGCTGCATGTAATCGATACAGAGTCGCCACGTGCCATCTTTCTTTTTGACCAAAATGACTGGGGAAGAAAAGGGACTGGTGCTCTGCTGAATAACTCCTGATCTCAGTAGTTCTTCCACTTGGGTTTCGATCTCCGTCTTGTGTTCTGGCTTGTGGCGGTATGGCCAGATGTTGACCGGCTGGGCTCCAGGGATAAGAGGTATCATGTGGTCGCAGGCACGCCTTGGAGGGAGGCCTGTTGGCTCGGTGAAAACATCCGGAAACTCGTCGAGGACGCGCTGGATGCAGTCAGGAACTGGCGTTGATGATTCTGGCGCAGGTGCGACCATGCACAAATGCACCACATGCGAGATTGCGCCTCGGCTGCAGAGCCCTTGGAGCTGAATTGTGTTGATTGACTCGCGGGTTGTTGTACAGGCGTCGTGGCTGACCAGACGGAGTGGACCGGCCGGTGTGGGGATCTCGATGAAGCGAGCGCGCCAGTCGACGACATGGTCGACGGTGACTGCGCCGCATCGCCAAGATCGGTGACCCGTTTCTCCAGATCGGGCCGCCATGCGACGAGCTCGTCGATCTTGGTCGTCGAGAGTTGAATCTCCGCGATTGCCTTGGACTGGGCCTTCATGTTGGTGTCGAGGCGGTCGAGGAATGCCTGGATCGATAGATCCATGGCAGTTAGTAGGGAACGCGCTTGCCGCACGCGACGGGTTTCGATGAACTGGTCCAGAGTGGAGTGGAAGGGATTTGGGTTGGTCTCTGATACAAGATGATAGGATATGGTAGGGTAATTCTATTGGGGAACGTAGCAGAAATTCAAAATTTTCTACGCATCACCAAGATCAATCTATGGAGTAATCTAGCAACGAGGGGAAGGGGAGTGCATCTACATACCCTTGTAGATCGTGATGCAGAAGCGTTGCAAGAACGCGGATGAAGGAGTCGTACTCGTAGCGATTCAGATCGCGGTTGATTCCGATCTAAGCGCCGAACCACGGCGCCTCCGCGTTCAACACACGTGCAGCCCGGTGACGTCTCCCACGCCTTGATCCAGCAAGGAGAGAGGGAGAGGTTAGGGAAGACTCCGTCCAGCAGCAGCACGACGGCGTGGTGGTGATGGAGGAGCGTGGCAATCTTGCAGGGCTTCGCCAAGCACCGCAGGAGAGGAGGAGGACATGGAAGAGGGGAAGGGCTGCGCCAGAACTTGGGTTGCTACTGCCCTCCCACCCCCCACATATATATAGGGGCAAGGGAGAGGGGGGCCGGCCCCCTCAGATCCAATCTGAGGAGGGGGCGGCGGCCAGGGGGGTTGCCTTGCCCCCCAAGGCAAGGGGGGGCGCCTCCCCTTAGGGTTCCCCAAAACCCCCAGGCGCATGGGCCCTGGGAGGGAAGGCGCCCAGCCCACTAAGGGTCCCTCTCCACATACAACCCATAGGGCCCTCCGGGGCTGGTGGCCCCTCCCGGTGGACCCCCGGAACCCTCCGGTGGTCCCGGTACATTACCGGTGACGCCCGAAACTCTTCCGGTGGCCAAAACGGGACTTCCCATATATAAATCTTTACCTCCGGACCATTCCGGAACTCCTCGTGACGTCCGGGATCTCATCCGGGACTCCGAACAACATTCGGTAACCACGTATATCTATTCCCTATAACCCTAGCGTCATCGAACCTTAAGTGTGTAGACCCTACGGGTTCGGGAACCATGCAGACATGACCGAGACGTTCTCCGGCCAATAACCAACAGCGGGATCTGGATACCCATGTTGGCTCCCACATGTTCCATGATGATCTCATCGGATGAACCACGATGTCGGGGATTCAATCAATCCCATATACAATTCCCTTTGTCAATCGGATGTTACTTGCCCGAGATTCGATCGTCGGTATCCTGATACCTTGTTCAATCTCGTTGCCGGCAAGTCTCTTTACTCGTTCCGTAACACATCATCCCGTGATCAACTCCTTGGTCACATTGTGCACATTATGATGATGTCCTACCGAGTGGGCCCAGAGATACCTCTCCGTTTACACGGAGTGACAAATCCCAGTCTCGATTCGTGCCAACCCAACAGACACTTTCGGAGATATCCGTAGTGCACCTTTATAGCCACACAGTTACGTTGTGACGTTTGGTACACCCAAAGCATTCCTACGGTATCCGGGAGTTGCACAATCTCATGGTCTAAGGAAATGATACTTGACATTAGAAAAGCTCTTAGCAAACGAACTACACGATCTTGTGCTAGGCTTAGGATTGGGTCTTGTCCATCACATCATTCTCCTAATGATGTGATCCCGTTATCAACGACATCCAATGTCCATGGTCAGGAAACCGTAACCATCTATTGATCAACGAGCTAGTCAACTAGAGGCTTACTAGGGACATGGTGTTGTCTATGTATCCACACATGTATCTGAGTTTCCTATCAACACAATTTTAGCATGGATAATAAACGATTATCATGAACAAGGAAATATGATAATAACCAATTTATTATTGCCTCTAGGGCATATTTCCAACAAATTCTCGATTACTAGCAGCAATTCCTCACGGAGGTAGGATTTAGTGGCGATTACAGGAGAGATTACAAGAATGAGGTAGCTAGGTTTCGTCGCGGTGAAGAAAGGGGAGGGGATAAGAGCCGAGCCGCCGTTGCCGTTGATCCACTGGATGCCCTTCCTCTCGAGTGTGTCGCCTTTAGTAGTAGCTGCTGGGTGCCTCAGTTGGCCCATTTCGGCCCGTGGACTCTTGGATTGGGCCGCTTGGGCTGAGTGGGTCTGGTAGCAACCTGGTGGGTGCGGTCGTCGCTGCCTTGTGGGTTCCCGTTGTCGGGCGCGCTGACACACAACCGACGGTATAAAGGAAGATAGGAAACTAAACACCTATCCTATTACATGACCGCCATCCAAACCGGTTGAACATAGCCCGTGCTACCGTCTCCCAACGAATAGACCCAATAACCATACGCGCCCTGGCATCCATCATAGTGAGTAACGACCACATACGGATCAACGTAGTGGCCCGGAAGAGAACCTGCAAGAGATGAACATTTGTTGTTCTGTTAAAAACCAAATCGTTTCTGCAGTTCCATATAGCCCATAATAAAGCACATACGCCTACACGAATGTGTCTCACTGATTCTATCTCAACTCCATTTAGCCATGTCCCAAATAACGTGTTGATGCTAGTAGGAGGAGCAATGTTAAACGCTATATGGATAGACCACCATAAAATTTTGGCCAGAGGGCAATCAAGAAAGAGGTGTTTGATAGATTCATCATGATCACAGAAACTACATCTGCGAGACCCTGTCCAGTTACGTTTTGCCAAATTGTCCTTAGTGAGAATGACTTGTTTGTGGACAAACCACATGAACACTTTAATTTTTAAGGGAACTTTGACTTTCCAAATATGCACTGATTGGGGAATAGAAGCCGAATTGATCATATCCAAATACATGGATTTCACCGAAAACACTCCATTCTTGGTTAGTTTCCAGTGCAACTGATCTGGCTGTTGAGAAAGTTGGACATCCATCAATCTTCTCACAAGATGGAGCCATGGTTCCCAACGGTTTCCCGCTAAAGTCCTTCTGAAGTGAATATTTAGAGGGTTGGACTGTAATACTGTTGCAACATAGGCATCCCTACGCTGAGCAATATTATATAGAGAAGGATATTGGATAGCAAGAGGCGTCTCCCCCAGCCATGTATCCTCCCAGAATCTCGTGGAAGTACCATTACCAATGATAAACTTTGTTATGTGAAAGAAGGCCGATTTCACTCTCATCAGTCCTTTCCAAAAAGGCGAATCGGTTGGTCTGGCCGTCACTTGTGATAAGGTCTTAGAATGAAGGTACTTATTACGCAGAATCTGGGCTCATGTGGCATCGGTCTCTACGAATAACTTGTACATCCATTTGCTGAGTAAGAATCTGTTCTTCACCTCTAAATTTTCAATGCCAAGACCAACTTGGTCTTTTGGCCTACAAATAATATTTCATTTATTAAGTCTGTATTTCCGTTTTAATTCGTCACTCTGCCAGAAGAAACGCGATCGATAGAAGTCCAGTCTTTTCCGTACTCCTACTGGTACCTCGAAGAAGGACAAGAGAAAAATTGGCATACTCGTGAGCACCGAATTAATAAGAATTAGTCGGCCTCCGTATGACATAAGTTTGCCCTTCCAGCAACTTAGTTTCTTTTCAAAACGATCTTCAATGCATTTCCATTCTTTGTTAGAGAGCTTGCGATGGTGAATCGGAATGCCCAGATATGTAAAAGGCAACGAGCCAATCCCACATCCAAACAATTGTTTGTAAGCTTCTTGTTCGTCTTTAGCTCTCCCAAAGCAGAACAATTCACTTTTGTGAAAGTTAATCTTTAACCCCGACAACTGCTCGAATAAGCATAACACAAGCTTCATATTTCTTGCTTTCACTAGATCATGCTCCATGAAGATGATGGTATCATCTGCGTACTGTAGAATGGACACTCCACCCTCCACTAAATGCGGAACGAGACCACCTACTTGGCCGTTTTCTTTAGCTCTTCCTATCAGAATTGTCAACATATATACCACTATGTTGAACAAGATAGGAGGCATGGGGTCTCCCTGTCTTAGACCCTTAATTGTGTGTCTGTAAATAGTGACCTATATCATCATTCACCTTTATTCCGACACTGCCTTTTTGCATGAAAGAATCTACCTGCTTTCTCCAGGATTGATCGAATCCTTTCATCCGCGAAAGGCCACTTAACCTTATCTACGCTTTCTCAAAATCCACCTTAAAACCACTCCATCTAGCTTTTTCGTGTGGATCTCATGGAGCGTTTCATGAAGGACCACAACTCCTTCAAGGATGTTTCTGTTCGGCATGAAGGTTGTTTGAGATGGTTGCACCACACTATGTGCAATTTGCGTCAGCCTGTTAGTCCCCACCTTGGTGAAAATTTTAAAACTAACGTTAAGAAGACATATCGGTCGGAACTGCTCAATTCGTACCGCCTCTGTCTTCTTAGGTAGCAGAGTTATCGTTCCAAAATCAAGGGCGTCGTTGGCGCCCCATTAGACTCGTCTTCATAGCCGCGAAACGTCGTCAGTTATCATGCCTTCGCCGTCGAGACGACCGGCCAGCCGGGTCTATGTGACCGTCGAGCCGTTGCTTTCGCTACTTGTTTGTCGTCTCCGGAGAAGTTCGAGGGAATCATCTGGGCATTGTCGTCGTACGAGGCCGTCGGATTAGGTCACCAAGCCCAAGTCAACCAAATGGGGCACACCAAGGGGTTGCCTTGGGGGACAAGTCACAGGCGAAACACGAGGGTCTGAGGCGTTCCCCCCTTAGGGCGTACACTGTGATCTTTGGTGTTTCTGGAAGAGTCCTAGGAGGATGACATAAGGGATAACCCCTTCCCAAGTCGCATCCCTTGGCTCCACCTATGAATATGCGTGGGGAGGGTGCACCCCTTAGAAACATACTAATCCTTTGGAGCACACTCCTGCTTTGCGTCTCTCTCTCTCTCTAGATTGATCTAGACGGAGAACACTGCTAGGGTGCCGTCTCCTCCCTCTAGTTCTTTCTTCATTGTTGCCTCTAGGAGCTCATGGATGAATAGGGCCACCTTTGAGATCCATTTCACCAAAAGCGGAACCAGCGAACGACCATGATGGCGTAGAGCACCCGCAGTGGAGCTCAACGGCGTCAGAATCACGGCCATGCCGGCGCCATTTTGAAAGCCGGAGATCATTTTCGGCGGGTTGTTGGGCGATGCGCGAGCATGACTTCGAGGAGAATCAAGTTCTTCGAAGTTTGTAAGCTATATCGTCAACTCCCCCGTCCATCCGTAGGCTCATTGTCGCCACAACGTTGCCCACGGAGGCTCACATCCTCCGCTCACTAAGTGTTTGACGAATTGCCCAGGTAACTTGTTGCCTTTTCATTGTTGTTTTACTGTTTTTGCAATCAACATGAAATGTTGCAAGTAGTAGATTAAGAGGTCAAGGAAGGCGTTCTTCGATGACTCTTCGTTGGAGAAGAAGGAAGAATATGACGATGATTTTGAGATGGCCATTGTTGTGATAGTTCATGAGGACTTTCGGAGACCAAGACTAGGATCACAATTTAGCCGCTTGGATATGAATCATGATAGAGCAGAAGCTCATCACAAGCTTATCAAGGATTACTTTGCGCCCAATCCAACATATTAGGAGAAGTATTTTTGGCAGTGATTTCGAATCCGAGCTGTAGCATGAAATTTGATCTATTTGGGTAGGACAGAACACCACCCTGCAAAGACCGAAGATCGAATACTGAAAAACCGAGAAGACTGAAATAATTTGGGACATCAATTATGAAAGACCGAGAAGATCGTACCAAGCAAATTGAAAAGACCTAACGTCCGGGCTTACTGCTAGAGATGCTCTTACTTCATGCGTCAACGACTTGAAGCATCACATTACAGTGCGTAGCAATGCATACTAATAGTTCACCCCAAACAAAAGTGGGAAGTTAAAACACACATAAGAAAAACTCAAAACACAGCGGCCCTTATCTTGCAGCATCTTTTCCTTCCAGTATCAAAACATAGGCCTGAAACCAATGCGTCCAGCTCCAACTGGTCTCCGCCGCCGTCAGGTACCATTATGTTCTACCCAGACGCTGCAACTTTCTCCAGCCTGGATAGGTCCAGCATTGGGGTCGTCGGCAGGGATGACGGAGGTCAATTCGTGGTGGCCTGCAGCGAGCCTATTGATGGTATAGCTTGGAACATGAAATGGCTTAGGCCATGGCTCTTCGACGTGTTGTTCTTTTGGCGCATGATGAACAAGTTTCAGATGTTATCTTCGTCTCTGACTGTCTCTCATTTGTGCAAAAGATCAATTTGTCTATGAGTGACCGTTCTTCAATTGGGGTGGTGGTGGTGGCTGAAATCAAGTCTATGTCTGAAGGTTTCTCGCCAGTGTCCTTCAAACATGTCCGTCGGCATTTGAATGTTCCTGCTCATGTGCTAGCTAAATCATGTATGAACTTTTCTGGTCTTTGTGTTTTTTATTCTGTTCCAGATTGTATCCGGTGAACTCTGTGTAATGTTGTTCATTAATCTATAAAGCCGACGTTCTCTAAAAAAAACACACGGTTGGCAATTTCTTACATAACATATTTGGGTTGTTTTGTAGTATTGCAAATTTGCCTACTTTTATATCCTGGACACCGTACATAACATATTCGTCGATGTCTTTTTTATTTTTGAGCAAAGGCACACGGTACACGTGAATTAATGCACTTTTTTAGGGGCACGTGAGTTAGTCACTTATTAGCTTCACGGGCGAATGGCCTTTGTTTTTCTAAGCCAGAACACGACAATAGCAAAAGGCAAACGGCCCATGCGTACAGACTATTCATTCCATCAGCATGCCGCAGCATCCCACCTTTTTAGTCCCACCTCGCCTAGCGAGCAGGAACAGACCAGCTTAAATAGCACTCTCTACACACTGTCTCGCCGAGCGCACTAGCGAGTGCTTGTAACCTGAGCGGGGGCAATAAGGTGGCGTGAACGTTGCCGTAGCGCTGTGGCCTGGTCCAGTCGTGCTTCTGCTGCCCGCCCGTTCCAAGTTGGTAGTGGATCCGCTGGGCCTGTGCGAAAGCTAGGCGTCACGGGCTTATAATGTGGCAGGCATTGCGTGAGGCTGGTTTAACAGAGCAGCGAAAACTGCCCGCTTCCAACGGTGGGAGGATAACGGGCTGCTGCACAACTGGGCCGCTTGGCCCTCACAGCCTACTCCAACGAACCACCATCTTTTTTTTTTTTTTTGCGCTGCTGCAAAAATGAACTTTTGAAAGTTGCAGAATGTGGTTAAAAACTGCAGGTTATAAAATTGTTCATAAATTTCGATCTCTTGGTTACGCGATTGGAAATTCTCTTGCTTGTCTCTTTTTCATATCACACTTTTATACGATGATCACATCTCGAAGTTTTTCTTTTTCTATATCGTACAGTGGAAGGAGGCACAAAACGTTTTTTTACTCAAATCGGTTTGTCATTCCGTAGCCATGCCGGATGAGCGGAGCTGGACAAAAATCCATGACAATGTTTTGAAAGCACATAGTTCGTGGAAAGAAAAAACTCATACAAAAAACATGAAGAACCCAATCATATTCCATCAATTGAGTTTTACTCAGAAGCCACATCGACACCAAAATAAATAAAGCCTATTACATCACAGAGAGCAAGATTCAGAAAATAACGTGCAATCATCCATGTCGTTGACCTCGTCCTCCGGAATGTTCCATTTCTCAGGCTCCTCCAAGCACTCATCGTTGGTAGACAGCAAGTGCAGCACCTGAAATGCATGACATATTTTGTTTTCTCATTTCATCTGAACATCAGTAACTTAAACCTAGCGACTATGATGAATGGGTACCTCCGACACCGATGGCCGCCACATTGCGGGCCGCATGATGCAGCGTGACGCGACGGTGACCATCCTCTTCAGCTGGTCCTTGTCGTAGTCATCGCCGAGTTCAGGGTCTGCAAGCTCGATCGCTTGCCCGGCCTCCAGAAGAGGTTTTGCCTAGAAAAGGCAGAAAGATCAAACACATATAGTGTGAACTGTTTTGTTCGTTGGCGATTCAGTCAGTTCACTGGAGTGTGCTCATTCAGTTAGTGCTCACCCACTGAAGAAGACTCTGCTTGGAGCAGTCGATGGGCCGCCTTCCGGTGACGATCTCTAGCAGAAGAACTCCGAAGGCAAATATATCTGTCTTTTCATCGACGATGCCGTGCATGAAGTATTCTGGCGCCAAATACCCAAATGTGCCCTCTATGGGTACGACAGAGTGATGGGTCCATTGTTTTGGAAGCCACTTTGCCAGCCCAAAGTCAGAAATCTGTTGTGTAAACAGACAAATGCCCAATCTTATTAAATAATCACATCACTTTCATAATTGATTAAATGCCATTTCGTTACTTGCATTGCATATAATTCTCAAGTAACTGTATCATTTACTTGAGTACTCCATTTACTTTTGACAGAAGATTGTTGTTTGGTTGGAATAGTAGATTTTTTATATAAAAGGGTGGTTTTAATTGAGTCAAAAATCAAAATATAGGCTATGGTAGGTCCACCTGAGGTTCAGAATCATCGCCGAGGAGGATATTAGCGGCCTTGATGTCGCGGTGGATGATCCGGTGCCTGCAGAACATGTGCAGATACTGCAAACCCCTCGCGACACCCACCGCGATCTTCTGCCGCAGAGGCCACTCAAGGACCTTCCCACTGTTCCCTGCAATTATCACCAGTGTCACTGACAAAAACCTCAGGTCGATCACTCTGAACTTGAACACTGACTGAAATTCATTCGGATACCGTGGAGCGCCGATGCGAGCGTCCCGTTCGCGCAGAGCTCGAAGACCAGGTAGAGCCCGTTCTCGACGCAGCATCCGAGCAGGTCGGCCGTGTTCGGGTGGCAGACATGCACCTGGATCCCTAGCTCCGACAGGAACTCCTTCTCCTTCTGCTCAGTGGGCTTGCCCTTGGCCAGCCTCTTCACTGCTATGCATTGGCCGTCAGACAGTACGCCCTTGTACACTTCTGCATAGCCCCCTCTCCCCACTATATTATCTACATGCATGAAACCAGCATAAATCAGATTGCATTAAATCTTGCTGAATTTTGCATGATACTAAATTCTCTGATTTTTTTTTCATTCAAATGCATGAACAGAAGGCCTGAAAAATAAGTTACCAACCTGGACTGAAGTCGTCTGTAGCAACTGAAATCTCTTGGTAACTGTAGCACTTCCAGGCAGGTTTCTGATCCTCGGAGAACGTGGAGCAGCCGTCGCCGGCTTTCGCGCCTTCGTCGTCGACGGTTCGCAGGAACGGAAGCCAGAGCTTCATGTCCGACAGCCGTCTCCATATGCCACTGTGGCCACGCCGGCTCATCGTGTCATTGCTACATGTGCTGTTGTAGCACTCTTCAGTGACCTGCAGGGGTTCCCCTCCCTCTGGTCCATCAAGAACCGCCCTCGGCGAGCTCTTGTCTTCCTCGTCGCCGTCAGCCTGCTTGCGTATCGAGCTTGATCGAAGTAGTTTTGTTAATTTTCTGCTCCATGTTGAACTTGAGGAGATGTTGCTGCTGCCTGCAGTTTGAGCTTCTGAATTAGAACATTGTTAATGAACAAGCATGCCTGTTTTCAGAAGAAGGAAAAAATAATTGCTAAAAAAGTTCACCATCAAATGACTGGGACTTGAGTCGGTTGCTGCTCTGGGTCTGTGCCAGGCCTTCCCTTCCGACCGCGATCACCGAGCAGCTGTTCGGAGCGTGCATGAAGCAGTAGTTTGCAACCTCAAAGTGATTCCTGAAATGCATAAAACTACTGATTACATTTACTGGAAGAGTGCAAACTTGCAGAAAAATACAGTTCAGTATCTGTACATGAACAGAGAAGTAGCTCATTATTATTATTATTATTATTATTATTAGGTATTACTGTATTATTATTATTATTATTATTACTATTACTACTACTACTACTATTTTCCCTTTTTAGGAACTTACTAAAGTCTACCTGTGATATTTACTTCTTGATCTTCCAACGACTAGAAACTTTGCATCAGTCTGTTCAGCTTCCCGGGCCAGGGCTCTTGGAATGCTTGAGCTGCAGATCACCTTGGCCTCCAAATTGACCTGGGAAACAGAGGAAAGGCAGAGAAAACAGAGGATAAAACTCATAACCCATTTGTTTCAGAATAATAGGCTTAAATGGAAGTTCAGTCCCAATTTGGCAGCATTAAAGACTGAATATAAGCACATGGATGAGGAAGCATAAAGGAAGACAAACTCAGGCCACCGTACTAATTCCACCGAACAGCTGAACATAGACATGCCACCAAACTCAAAACCAGCGAGCACAAACTTTCCTTCCAAGTTGCCACTACACTGTTCTCACCCGAAGAGAAATGAAAAGAAAATAGACGCAAGAAATGTAAACTAAGAACTGAACACCAAATATCATCAGAAGCTATGTTCAGAAATTATTCATTTCAAATGAATATAAGCAGTTTGGTAAAGAAATTGCAGAATTGAAATAGTGTTGTTCTTTGATCAGTCTGCACCTGTTTAGCCTCGCATGTCTCCACCAACTCCCCGAGCATGTAGATGACGAAGGCGTTCGCCTTCTGGAGCCTGTTCTTCCTCCCCCTCCCTCCTGCCGGCCAGAAACCACCACCAAGAACAGCAAAAGCAAACCATCAACACACAACAACAAAGATTGTATCCATGCAGCAACACAAGTAAAATTGCAGGCGGTTACCAAGGACATGGACGGCGACGACGGAATCGTTGGGCTTGGCGACGACCCTGATCGCCCACGACAGCAGCTCGGAGCATCCCCGGGAGTTGTTGGGCACGCCGACCAGTATCCTCGAGCCAAGCTGCAGCTGCGGCCGCCGCCCATGGCTGCTGCCCCTGCTGCACTCCTCAATGGCGTCCATGTCTGAACCTCCCCTCCCCAGCCTCGACCCAGCACTAACACTGGTTAGTGGCTGCGACCGGAGGACGAAGACAACGACGACGACGACGACGACGGCCACGACAATGACAGGGATTTTGTAGAGGCAAAAGGTGACATGGCATGGTGAAAGGCACGCGAGTGCAGTGTAGTGAGAGAGGCAGGCGGTGGTTAGTTAGTTGGAGGTAGTGATGGCCATTTAGCTAGCTTTATTCCCCTGTGGGCGACCACCATGGAACTCAACGGAAGCTCGCAGCAGCACCAGCAGCACTTGGCAGCAACCGCCGTGGCATTGCTTGCTTACAAAAGTTGGGTTGCTTGGTAGTGAAGATGCGTGCCGGTGGTACAAAGACGGGTAGACCGGTGCACACCTAGGATTGGCTCATGCTTGGATCTGATTGGGTCCTGCAGCATTAGGTAACCGATCTAATCTGACATCTCTGGTACAGTTTGTATAACTGTTTATATAATCAGTGCCGAAGAACGACCGTTAAACGTAGCTGTTTGAGCAATTTACATCAGCAACTGCTTTTCTAACGAAACAGAAGTACAGAACTAGTGATCGTTTTTTTTTCGAATAAGGCTCTAGATTTACTTATATTAAAAGACTTCCAGTGATACAAGACATCCTATAAAAAAAGTTATAATCAGGTCGTAATAGAGCCAAACACCGTCTCTGTCGATTCCATCGCCAGAGTCAGCCTCACATTGCATCCTTTGTGGCCGGAAGTTGTCGTGCTAAGGTCCAGCTGGACCAACGCCATAAGAACAAACAGTCATCCTAGAAATCTTCTGTAGATGAATAACAGTGGTTATCATATACCCACATAATGCCATCAAATTTCCTCCGTTTCTTCTTCATATAACATAACCTACCATATTGTTCCGTGTGTACAATCATGTATATATCCTCGATATCTTGAGTAGTTCTTCATATTGTGTTGATGGAGAGATCGAATATAGCCGACATCTTCTCAACATTAATATATTTTCCTTAAAAAAAATTACATAACTGAACCTACGACATTTGGTTACAGAAGTTGTGCAGGAGATGACAAACATTGGGTTTCCATTGGTCGAGGCAGCAGTGCTGGTTGGTAGGGCTGTGGGGTCCACACACACGCATGCGTGCATGCCAGGTAGGACGATGTATCTGAATTTTGATCGGATCAGCTCAGTCCTACTGCGGCAATGGGACATCTGGCCCTCCTTCTGGTGGTGGTGCATGCCAAATCTTCCACTGCGGCGAAGGTGTAATTATTACATTGATTGTGGTGATTGTGAGTGGGGTTCTTTAGAGGTTTCTTGGCTTATTTCTCACTTATTTGGAGATGATCATCGCATAGGCAGCGGCCCACATTCCACGACTGATGCAATGAGTGCGCGGTTGTGACCGCGTGGAGGCGTGGAAAAACCGGTGTTTCTGCTCTGGATTAACAATAAAATGAAAAAAGAAATATAGGAAAAACGTTAAAAAAAGCTGTGGCATACATTGTTGAATGTAGGGATGAAACCGGAGCGGAAACGGAGGAACTGAGTGCTACCACATTTGGTTTTATATTTTTTTTGCAGAAGCGAAAACGAATACAAAAACCTTGAAAATGAATACGGAAATATATACTACCAAAAACAGACATGGGACGAATACAGAGCGGATATAGAAACAGAAGTGGGCGTTGACCGGAACTTAGAAACCTTGAATCATAGAGAAATACACACAAAAAACAAACAAATTTAATGAACTGTTAACATGGCTACAAGATAATATGTTTATTTTAGAACTTTAGCGCACTATTGTACTAGTACTGACAATTGCGTATAGGATCAAGTTGAGTACATGTGTGGTAGTAGAAGTTGGGACTCAAATGATCCATTCTACTCACTGTGTCATTGTCATACGCCTATAGTAAAAATTGAAATTCCATATTCGCGAAAACGGAAAGCTCCGTTTCCACGTATGTTCCACCGAAAAACACTGTTCTGTTTTTGTTTTCGTTTCCGCATAAAAAAAATTCATTTCCACTTCTGTTTTGCGAATTTCCATTTCTGTTTTCATATTTCCTATCCGTTTCCATTTTTTTCTTCGGAAAAGCGGAATGTTTCCACTCCATTTTCATCCCTAGTTGAATGTTTCGGTTGCATGCAAAGTTTGGTGACAAAACAAACATTCGTAGTGCTTTTTGAAAGCATTTTGGAGCACTGATTTTATTTTATTTTCCAAGACTTCCATTAATGGTATTAGAACATGGAACTTTGCAAAAAGGTGAAACATTAAACAATGTTAATCTTTAAAGAAATTCAGAATGTTTTGATTTTTCCCCATCTTTTTATATTTTACTGTTCACACTGGGATCATTTACCCTGGGAGCTCAAGGACACTTTCAGTTTACTGAAGCGGAAAACGGAACATAACTTCCGCCAAAACGGAAACATAATTTTCTGTATACATAGATATAAAAAGTTTCGCTTTGTATGTCTAACTTTTTTACCTGAAAATCACAGAACAATTGGATAATTATATTAATATAAGTAAAATATTTACATGTGGATACTTATAAATGTAGAATGGAAGTAAGGAGAGATTGAGGATCAAGCTCTATCTAGTTGTAAAACTTCCCCCCTTTCCGGTTCATGGAGAGGTGAAAAAAAGAGACGGCTGAAGTTCCCTTGATTTTCCGCCGGCCAGGCTGGTGGTTCCCTTCCTCTCCGTCTGCCGCTCTGGCGGCGTGTGAGTTGGGGGGGTGGATTTGGGGCCCTTATGTGTTTATAGTACGGATAGGTGTTGGGGAACGTAGTAATTTCAAAAAAATTCCTACGCACAGGCAAGATCATGGTGATGCATAGCAATGAGAGGGGAGAGTGTGTCCACGTACCCTCATAGACCGAAAGCGGAAGCGTTATGACAACGCGATTGATGTAGTCGTACGTCTTCACCATCAACCGATCCTCAGTACCGAACGTACGGCACCTCCGTGTTCAGCACACGTTCAGCTCGGTGACGTCCCGCGAACTCACGATCCAGTAGAGCTCGAGGGAGAGTTTCGTCAGCACGACGGCGTGATGACGACGTTGATGAAGTTACCGACGCAGGGCTTCGCCTAAGCACCACTACGATATGACCGAGGTGGATTATGGTGGACGGACTCTCACCGGGAGATCAATGATCAATGATCAATTGTTGTGTCTTGGGGTGCCCCCTTGCCTCCGTATATAAAGGAGCTAGGGGGGAGGCGGCCGGCCAAGGAGGAGGGCGCGCCAAGGGGGGAGTCCTACTCCCACCGGAGGCAAGGGGGCGCCGCCCCCCTCCTTGTCCAATTCGAACTAGAGGGGGAGGGGCGCACGGCCTGCCCTAGCCGCCCCTCCTCTTCTCCACTAAGGCCCAATAGGCCCATTACACTCCCTGGGGGTTCGGGTAACCCCCCGGTACTCCGGTATATGTTCGAAACCTCCTGAAACACTTCCGGTGTCCGAACATAGTCGTCCAATATATCGATCTTTATGTCTCGACCATTTCTAGACTCCTCATCATGTCCGTGATCATATCCGGGACTCCGAACTACCTTCGGTACATCAAAACATATAAACTCATAATATCGATCGTCACAGAACTTTAAGCGTGCGGACCCTACGGGTTCGAGAACTATATAGACATGACTGAGACACGTCTCCGGTCAATAACCAATAGCGGAACCTGGATGCTCATATTGGTTCCTACATATTCTACGAAGATCTTTATCGGTCAAACCGCATAACAACATACGTTGTTCCCTTTGTCATCGGTATGTTACTTGCCCGAGATTCGGTCGTCGGTATCTCAATACCTAGCTCAATCTCATTACCGGCAAGTCTCTTTACTCGTTCCGTAATGTATCATCCCGCAACTAACTCATTAGTCACATTGCTTGCAAGGCTTATAGTGATGTGCATTACCGAGAGGGCCTAGAGATACCTCTCCGACAATCGGAGTGACAAATCCTAATCTCGATCTATGCCAACTCAACAAGTACCATCGGAGACACCTGTAGAGCACCTTTA
This sequence comes from Triticum aestivum, assembly GCF_018294505.1. Classification (NCBI taxonomy): domain Eukaryota; kingdom Viridiplantae; phylum Streptophyta; class Magnoliopsida; order Poales; family Poaceae; genus Triticum; species Triticum aestivum. The sequence goes on from NC_057814.1 coordinate 601,735,534, forward strand.
TAATCACCCAGTTACGTTGTGACGTTTGGTAGCACACAAAGTGTTCCTCCGGTATTCGTGAGTTGCATAATCTCATAGTCATAGGAATATGTATAAGTCATGGGGAAAGCAATAGCAGTAAACTAAACGATCAAGTGCTAAGCTAACGAAATGGGTCAAGTCCATCACATCATTCTCCTAATGATGTGATCCCGTTAATCAAATGACAACTCATGTCTATGGTTAGGAAACTCAACCATCTTTGATCAACGAGCTAGTCAAGTAGAGGCATATTAGTGGCACTATGTTTGTCTATGTATTCACACATGTATTATGTTTCCAGTTAATACAATTCTAGCATGAATAATAAACATTTATCATGATATGAGGAAATAAATAATAACTTTATTATTGCCTCTAGGGCATATTTCCTTCAGTCTCCCACTTGCACTAGAGTCAATAATCTAGATTACACAGTAATGATTCTAACACCCATGGAGTCTTGGTGCTGATCATGTTTTGCTCGTGGAAGAGGCTTAGTCAATGGGTCTGCAACATTCAGATCCGTATGTATCTTGCAAATCTCTATGTCTCCCACCTGGACTTGATCCCGGATGGAATTGAAGCGTCTCTTGATGTGCTTGGTTCTCTTGTGAAATCTGGATTCCTTTGCCAAGGCAATTGCACCAGTATTGTCACAAAAAAATTCATTGAACCCGATGCACTAGGTATGACACCTAGATCGGTTATGAACTCCTTCATCCAGACTTCTTCATTTGCTGCTTCCGAAGCAGCTATGTACTCCGCTTCACACGTAGATCCCGCCACGACGCTTTGTTTAGAACTGCACCAACTGACAGCTCCACCGTTCAATATAAACACGTATCCGGTTTGCGATTTAGAATCGTCCAGATCAGTGTCAAAGCTTGCATCGATGTAACCATTTACGACGAGCTCTTTGTCACCTCCATAAACGAGAAACATATCCTTAGTCTTTTTCAGGTATTTCAGGATGTTCTTGACCGCTGTCCAGTGATCCACTCCTGGATTACTTTGGTACCTCCCTGCTAAGCTAATAGCAAGGCACACATCAGGTCTGGTACACAGCATTGCATACATGATAGAGTCTATGGCTGAAGCATAGGAAACACTTTTCATTTTCTCTCTATCTTCTGTAGTGGTCGGGCATTGAGTCTGACTCAACTTCACACCTTGTAACACATGCAAGAACCCTTTCTTTGCTTGATCCATTTTGAACTTTTTCAAAACTTTGTCAAGGTATGTACTTTGTGAAAGTCCAATTAAGCGTCTTGATCTATCTCTACAGATCTTGATGCCCAATATGTAAGCAGCTTCACCGAGGTCTTTCATTGAAAAACTCTTATTCAAGTATCCTTTTATGCTATCCAGAAATTCTATATCATTTCCAATCAACAATATGTCATCCACATATAATATTAGAAATGCTACAGAGCTCCCACTCACTTTCTTGTAAATACAGGCTTCTCCAAAAGTCTGTATAAAACCATATGCTTTGATCACACTATCAAAACGTTTATTCCAACTCCGAGAGGCTTGCACCAGTCCATAAATGGATTGCTGGAGCTTGCACACTTTGTTAGCTCCCTTTGGATCTATAAAACCTTCTGGTTGCATTATATACAACTCTTCTTCCAGAAATCCATTCAGGAATGCAGTTTTTACATCCATTTGCCAAATTTCATAATCATAAAATGCGGCAGTTGCTAACATGATTCGGACAGACTTAAGCATCACTACGGGTGAGAAAGTCTCATCGTAGTCAACCCCTTGAACTTGTCGAAAACCTTTCGCAACAAGTCGAGCTTTGTAGACAGTAACATTGCCGTCAGCGTCAGTCTTCTTCTTGAAGATCCATTTATTCACTATGGCTTGCCGATCATCGGGAAAGTCAACCAAAGTCCACACTTTGTTCTCATACATGGATCCCATCTCAGATTTCATGGCCTCAAGCCATTTTGCGGAATCTGGGCTCACCATCGCTTCTTCATAGTTCGTAGGTTCGCCATGGTCAAGTAACATGACCTCCAGAACAGGATTACCGTACCACTCTGGTGCGGATCTTATTCTGGTTGACATACGAGGTTCGGTAGTAACTTGATCTGAAGTTTCATGATCAACATCATTAGCTTCCTCACTAATTGGTGTAGGTGTCACATGAACCGGTTTCTGTGATGAACTACTTTCCAATAAGGGAGCAGGTACAGTTACCTCATCAAGTTCTACTTTCCTCCCACTCACTTCTTTCGAGAGAAACTCCTTCTCTAGAAAGGATCCATTTTTAGCAACAAATATCTTGCCTTCGGATCTGTGATAGAAGGTGTACCCAACAGTCTCCTTTGGGTATCCTATGAAGACGCATTTCTCCGATTTGGGTTCGAGCTTATCAGGTTGAAGCTTTTTCACATAAGCATCGCAGCCCCAAACTTTCAAAAACGACAACTTTGGTTTCTTGCCAAACCACAGTTCATAAGGCGTCGTCTCAACGGATTTCGATGGTGCCCTATTTAACGTGAATGTAGCTGCCTCTAAAGCATAACCCCAAAATGATATCGGTAAATCAGTAAGAGACATCATAGATCGCACCATATCTAGTAAAGTACGATTACGACGTTCGGACACACCATTACGCTGTGGTGTTCCGGGTGGCGTGAGTTGCGAAATTATTCCGCATTGTTTCAAATGAAGACCAAACTTGTAACTCAAATATTCTCCTCCACGATCAGATCGTAGAAACTTTATTTTCTTGTTACGATGATTTTCCACTTCACTCTAAAATTCTTTGAACTTTTCAAATGTTTCAGACTTATGTTTCATTAAGTAGATATACCCATATCTGCTCAAATCATGTGTGAAGGTGAGAAAATAACGATATCCGTCGCGAGCCTCAACATTCATCGGACCACATACATCAGTATGTATGATCTCCAATAAATCTGTTGCTCGCTCCATTGTTCCGGAGAACGGCGTTTTAGTCATCTTGCCCATGAGGCATGGTTCGCAAGTACCAAGTGATTCATAATCAAGTGATTCCAAAAGTCCATCAGTATGGAGTTTCTTCATGCGCTTTACACCAATATGACCTAAACTGCAGTGCCACAAATAAGTTGCACTATCATTATCAACTCTGCATTTTTGGCTTCAATATTATGAATATGTATATCACTATTATCGAGATTTAATATAAATAGACCACTCTTCAAGGGTGCATGACCATAAAAGATATTACTCATATAAATAGAACAACCATTATTCTCTGATTTACATGAATAACCGTCTCGCATCAAACAAGATCCAGATATAATGTTCATGCTCAACGCTGGCACCAAATAACAATTATTCAGGTCTAAAACTAATCCCGAAGGTAGATGTAGAGGTAGCGTGCCGACCGCGATCACATCGACTTTGGAACCATTTCCCACGCGCATCGTCACCTCGTCCTTAGCCAATATTCGCTTAATCCGTAGTCCCTGTTTCGAGTTGCAAATATTAGCAACAGAACTAGTATCAAATACCCAGGTGCTACTGCAAGCATTAGTAAGGTACACATCAATAACATGTATATCACATATACCTTAGTTCACCTTGCCATCCTTCTTATCCGCCAAATACTTGGGGCAGTTCCGCTTCCAGTGACTATTCCCTTTGCAGTAGAAGCACTCAGTCTCAGGCTTAGGTCCAGACTTGGGTTTCTTCTCCTGAGGAGCAACTTGTTTGTTGTTCTTCTTGAAGTTCCCCTTCTTCTTCCCTTTACCCTTTCTCTTGAAACTGGTGGTCTTGTTGACCATCAACACTTGATGCTCCTTCTTGATTTCTACCTCTGCAGCCTTTAGCATCGCGAAGAGCTCGAGAATTGTCTTATCCATCCCTTGCATATTATAGTTCATCACAAAGCTCTTGTAGCTTGGTGGCAGTGATTGAAGAATTCTGTCAATGACACTATCATCTGGAAGATTAACTCCCAGTTGAATCAAGTGATTATTATACCCCAGACATTTTGAGTATATGTTCACTGACAGAACTATTCTCCTCCATCTTACAGCTGTAGAACTTATTGGAGACTTCATATCTCTCAATCCGGGCATTTGCTTGAAAGATTAACTTCAACTCCTGGAACATCTCATATGCTCCATGACGTTCAAAACGTCGTTGAAGTCCCGGTTCTAAGCCGTAAAGCATGGAACACTGAACTATCGAGTAGTCATCAGCTTTGCTCTGCCAGACGTTCTTAACATCGTCAGTTGCATCTGCAGCAGGCCTGGCACCCAACGGTGCTTCTAGGACGTAATTCTTCTATGCAGCAATGGGGATAATCCTCAAGTTACGGACCCAGTCCGTGTAATTGCTACCATCATCTTTCAACTTTGCTTTCTCAAGGAACACATTAAAATTCAACGGAACAACAACACGGGCCATCTATCTACAACAACATAGACAAGCAAAATACTATCAGGTACTAAGTTCATGATAAATTAAAGTTCAATTAATCATATTACTTTAAGAACTCCCACTTAGATAGACATCCCTCATAATCATCTAAGTGATCACGTGACCCATATCAACTAAACCATGTCCGATCATCACGTGAGATGGAGTAGTTTTCAATGGTGAACATCACTATGTTGATCATATCTACTATATGATTCACGCTCGACCTTTCGGTCTCAGTGTTCCGAGGCCATATCTGCATATGCTAGGCTCGTCAAGTTTAACCCGAGTATTCTGCGTGTGTAAAACTGGCTTACACCCGTTGTATTTGAACGTAGAGCTTATCACACCCGATCATCACGTGGTGTCTCGGCACGACGAACTTTCGCAACGGTGCATACTTAGGGAGAACACTTATACCTTGAAATTTAGTGAGAGATCATGTTATAATGCTACCGTCAATCAAAGCAGAATAAGATGCATAAAGGATAAACATCAAATGCAATCAATATAAGTGATATGATATGGCCATCATCATCTTGTGCCTTTGATCTCCATCTCCAAAGCACCGTCATGATCACCATCGTCACCGGCGCGACACCTTGATCTCCATCGTAGCATCGTTGTCGTCTCGCCAACTATTGCTTCTACGACTATCGCTACCGCTTAGTGATAAAGTATAGCAATTACAGGGCGTTTGTATTTCATACAATAAAGCGACAACCATATGGCTCCTGCCAGTTGCCGATAACTCCGTTACAAAACATGATTATCTCATATAATAAAATATAGCATCATGCCTTGACCATATCACATCACAACATGCCCTGCAAAAACAAGTTAGACGTCCTCTACTTTGTTCTTGCAAGTTTTACGTGGCTGCTACGGGCTGAGCAAGAACCGTTCTTACCTACGCATCAAAACCACAACGATAGTTTGTCAAGTTAGTGTTGTTTTAACCTTCAATAAGGACCGGACGTAGTCACACTCGGTTCAACTAAAGTTGGAGAAACTGACACCCGCCAGCCACCTGTGTGCGAAGCACGTCGGTAGAACCAGTCTCGCGTAAGCGTACGCGTAATGTCGGTCCGGGCCGCTTCATCCAACAATACCGCCGAATCAAAGTATGACATGCTGGTAAGCAGTATGACTATTATCGCCCACAACTCATTTGTGTTCTACTCGTGCATATAACATCTATACGCATAAACCTGGCTCGGATGCCACTGTTGGGGAACGCAGTAATTTCAAAAAAATTCCTACGCACACGCAAGATCATGGTGATGCATAGCAACGAGAGGGGAGAGTGTAGTCCACGTACCCCTCGTAGACCGTAATCAGAAGCATTATGACAACGCGGTTGATGTAGTCGTACGTCTTCACGATCCGACCGATCCTAGTACCGAAAGTACGGCACCTCCGCGATCTGCACACGTTCGGCTCGGTGACGTCCCACGAACTCTCCTAATGATGTGATCCCGTTAATCAAATGACAACTCATGTCTATGGTTAGGAAACTCGACCATCTTTGATCAACGAGCTAGTCAAGTAGAGGCATACTAGTGACACTATGTTTGTCTATGTATTCACACATGTATTATGTTTCCGGTTAATACAATTCTAGCATGAATAATAAACATTTATCATGATATGAGGAAATAAATAATAACTTTATTATTGCCTCTAGGGCATATTTCCTTCAATAGGTTCCTCGATGGCACAGGATGGGCACCGTGTCTGAATAACAATGCCGATGCCCGGTCCCTGTCTCGATGATGGCATTTGTGGAGAAGTCGGAGAGCTGGAAATTTGGTGGCCTCTTGAATCTGTTAATCTGATGAGGTCAGTGTCTCCCTGTGTGTTTGTTGTAGTGGAGGTGGCAGTTGTGCCATGGATCTATTTTACATGTCTCACTCTTCACCGCTGAGTTGATGGCTTCGGTGACGGAGTAGAAAGTCGACAGTACCCTCGGTAGGGTGGCAAACGTGGTCAAAAGTAGCAGAACGGAGCCCACATGTACTGTTTACCCTAGTTTGGGCCTCAGTGAGGAGTAATACGCTAAGTCCTGCTTTGTGTTGTTATTCATGGTGGGTATACCGCATGCGAGGGATTACAATGGAGTAGATGAGTTGCTATTGAGAGTCTAGTTCTATGGGAGTATATGAGTTTGAGAGCCCCATAGCCCTCGGCTTATATACACGATGAGGGCTAGGGTTTTTACGAAAGCTAGATCCCACCTTGGCCTCCCCCATGATGTCTTGGGGGGGCAAGATGGTCCTTGGGCGCCTGCTTGCTCCTCGGGACTCCTTCCTTTTGCCACCTTCTAGGTAGGCTTCATGGCCCCCCTAGACCATGCTCCCTTGGGAGAAGCCACCCCGGTCTAAGGCACTGTCAGTAGCCCCCGAGCCTGACTGGAGTTGGGGTCTCTTTCGTTTCGAGAACCCGACGGGCTCCTGATCTTGTTGACAACCAATGGGGAGCTCGGCCTAGTAGGCTCGCAGGGGGTCCGTCTGTCTGGGGAGCCTCTTCAAGAACTCTTGCCACCTCCCATAGCTCTCCCTCCCCAGGCTCATAATCTTCTTGCCACGAGCTCGCGGGGAGACAACTCTCAGATCCATGGTCTCCGCGCGTCAACAGGCTCTGAGCCTTGTTGATGCTCGAAGGAGGCACAGTCATCGGCTGGGCCGACGAAGGGGCCTAGGCCGCGGCTGCGGCTAGTTGTGGCGGCGGCCGCCCGTCTCCATCGCCAAGGTCCCATGCGCTACCATCATTTTCTATGCAATCTCCGGAAGCCATGTCGTCGTCCCAGGTCCTTACATGCCCTTATAGATTGGAACGACGCGATAGCCAATTACGCATCTCTTCCTCTTCCCTCTCTCCCTCACTCTCTCTCTAGACCCGTCAACTTCCCTGGCTAAAGAACATGAGCCCCTAGAGCCAATGGGGGGTTGAAAACAGTCTGTCTTCAAATTCTAGTTGGTCAATTTTAACTTTAAGCTACAATTGCCCAAAACACCATACACATGCAAGTCAAGAAAACTAAGAGCAAAATAGGATACATGGATGCATCCCCGAGATTTGGATAATTGTCAGAATCCTACTTATAATTGGTGGAGATTTAGACAGACGTATATCCCAACCACTTCACCACAAATGTCTTGCAAAAAGTCACCTATCTGACCATGGCAGTTCAGCAATGTGTAAGCCTCATTTGGTGTAGATCTTTAGACAAAATACATGATCTCCAGGGACTTCAAAAGCTCCTCCACAACTTGAAGTATTTCAAGCACCTAGACAATCTCAGAGTCCTACACCCTTCATGAGTAATATGAATTTTGTTGCTTGTTGAAGAATCCATTTCTTGTTCCCAATACAAAATCTCCTTTACTCTGAAACTCTCATGCGATCGATCTTTAGGCTTGCTGTTGGAGTATCCGAAAGATAGGAGTAGATCTCATGTGGTGGAGGAGAGCTATGAAAATATGGCTTGAATGCTTGAGACATGGACTTTTCTTGTGGTGCTTGGCATAAGGTGGGAGAGGGGCCCGGGTATATATAGGTTGGTCCCAAAAATCCGACTGTTACTGATGCTTTCGTACAGCTCAGAGGTTCCAAACTGGAGGAAAGGAGGCAAGTTTTATAATGCTAGAGGGTCTGAACCAACCATGTATGGAGGTTTTGAATGAGTGCACAGTAGACACCAGAGGGTCTAGAAGAGACATGCTAGGCAACTCTGAATGAATCGCTGAGGATGATTTCATTTGTGCCTTGAAGCATTACGATAGTCCCATGTGATATATTTGGATGTGAGGTGTAAACTTTGGCCACCAAGGGTTTCTGGACACAATTTACCCAGTTTCGTCCCCACCTTGTCATGGGTAATAGGCCGGCTCGTGGCTTTAATTGTAGTATATCTAAAAATAAAGTACAACGATACTAGAATATAGGATTCTAGCGAGTAGGTGAGCAACTCGAGGGCCGTGGTCGATGAAACTAAGAAAGATGCAATAGATCACAAGGGCTCCTTTCTCAAAAGCTATGTATTAGGTAAAGTCTGTCCTTTTGCCGGGCCCTGTCCCATTTGTAAAGCATGTTGCCATTTATAGAGTATGGCAATATGCCATACATTTGTAGATGCAAACATATGATCGTCAAACTGCTATTTTGTGTAATGAAATTGTGATGGAAGAACAAGACCAACACCCATGGTCGCGATGGTGTAAGGCCCATTCGACGGTACCAACAACACTCATTGAATCGCATCTGCTCCTGATAGCATGCCTTGGATGGCTACTAAGCAAACAAGTGACATTGAAGTTTGCAAGGTCTTGGTCTGAGATGCGTTTCGGCGACAACAATGGCACTCCTCGGTGGCGCTGTTTGTGACTCGCTCCTTGGTGATGGTCGCCGTGGACTCCAATCATTTAGAGCTTCATCAGGCGCCCTCGCCGTCTTTTTTCTTCTTCTCCTTTTTCTTTCTAGCTTATGTCTTTCCCTTTTTTGTTGGTGTTGTTCATGCCATTGTTGTTGTTGTTGTTGTTTTCCTGTTGCTTCATGATGTTTCATATTTACATCACTTTTTTTCTTGATGGAATATATTTACATCACTTTGTGTCTCGAAGCAACCAAATGTCAACGCCTCCGTGGTGGATGCCCACCGTTTGGACTTTGGATCTCGCGTGCCACCAATTTGCTTACCCTTGGACTTGGTAAAGTTTGACGAGAAAAGGAAATCTACTCCACACACTCACTTTGCTGGCCTCCCCCAAATCCCATCCCCCCACCTCCGGCCGCCGCCGCGTCTCCCGTCTCCGGCGACATGGGCACCGTCACTCCCGCCGGTAAGCCCCGGCTCCCCCAGCCGCGCCGCGTCCTCCCCCCTCTCCCTCCATCTGACCCCCCCTTAATTTGGTTTCAGATCCGCACCCGGCCTTCCTCGCCGACAAGGGCGCCAGGGTCTTCGTGGCGGGCCACCGCGGGCTGGTGGGCTCGGCCATCCTGCGCCGCCTCCTCGCGCTCGGCTTCACCGACGTGGTCGTCCGCACGCACGCCGAGCTCGACCTCACCCGCCAGGCCGCCGTCGAGGCCTTCTTCGCCGCCGAGCGGCCCCGCTACGTCGTGCTCGCCGCCGCCAAGGTCGGCGGCATCCACGCCAACTCCACCTTCCCCGCCGACTTCATCGCCGCCAACCTCCAGATCCAGACCAACGTCGTCGACGCCGCGCTCCGCTGCGGCTCCGTCCGCAAGCTCCTCTTCCTCGGCTCCTCCTGCATCTACCCAAAGTTCGCGCCGCAGCCCATCCCGGAGGGCTCCCTCCTCTCCGGCCCGCTCGAGCCCACCAACGAGTGGTACGCCGTCGCCAAGATCGCCGGCATCAAGATGTGCCAGGCCTACCGCATCCAGCACGGCCTCGACGCCGTCTCCGCCATGCCCACCAATCTCTATGGCCCGCAGGACAACTTCCACCCGGAGAACTCCCACGTCCTGCCCGCGCTCATCCGCCGGTTCCACGAGGCCAAGGCCACCAATGCCCCCGAGGTCGTCGTGTGGGGATCTGGCTCCCCGCTCCGTGAATTCTTGCATGTCGATGACCTTGCAGATGCGGTGATCTTCTTGATGGATCAGTACTCGGGCCTGGAGCATGTAAATGTGGGAAGTGGAAGCGAGGTTACCATCAAGGAGCTCGCCGAGCTGGTCAAGGAGGTGGTTGGGTTCCAGGGGAAGCTAGTGTGGGACTCGACCAAGCCGGATGGCACGCCGAGGAAGCTCATGGATAGCTCCAAGATACATGGGATGGGGTGGAAGCCCAAGGTTCCTCTCAAGGAGGGGCTTGTCGAGACATACAAGTGGTATGTGGAGAATGTCATCGCCGACAAGAAGTAACGGGGTGGTATCATGTTCTCCTTTACCTCTTAAAGTTTGTATCTTGATATTATGATCAATAGTGTGTCTATTCTTGTTGGATACTGGATCACACAAGTACCAGGTATTAGTGCACCAAAGAAAAGAGGTTGCTATGTGTTGGTTGAATAATATATTGGTCAAATTAGTGTACCATTAGAATCTTAATTGATGCTGAGCATGTTCTTTTATTACAGAAAGTGTAACACTTTATACATTGGATGGTAACTGGCCTACACTCGTTCTTTGCCAATTCAGCATGAAACAGATATTGAAGAGTTCACATGCTTGATTAAGATGCCCTTTAAATTTGTATTTGTCTTGCACACATTCCTTGCCGGTTCTGCAGAATTGTTTCTTCTGAAGAGTCTGCTTACTTGGCTGTCAATGCATCAGATTTTTAACAAGTTCAGAATGTAAAAAATGGTGCAGAGTGAAACTAATTTCTAGTGCTTTAATATCGTATGGGAAAATGACCTATGAGACTTGAGAAATTTCGACTTTGTTTTTTACAAGGCAAAAGTGCCAAGTTATTTTTTCTCAACCAGTATCGTGTAATTTGTCTACAAATGAAGTTCTTGTTCCAGGGCTTTATATTTTCATTAAGGCCATCAGATGTGCTGCAACTTAAAGGCTAATTTCATTAAAGATTTTATGTCAAGGATAAACCACATTCTGTTAGACTTGCCTTCTCCTAACAAAATATTCACTATCTCTATTTCTCTAAACATGGTGATTTATATCCAATATGATGCATTGATAGGAACTAGCTACAGGATTTTTGTAGTAATGTACAATAAGGTAAGAAGTTGCATTACTATTTTTCCTCATGTGTTAATGTCTGATAATGTATCACATGGAAGCTCCTTATCTTTACATGCTTACTGTTTATCCAGAATTTGAAGTGAACTACCTGGCTATTCCAGACTTTGAACAGTAGTGATCCAGACTATTGATACAATTCAGGTTTTTAACAAGTTCAGAATGTAAGAGTCGGTGCAGAGACAAACTAATTTCTTGTGTTTTTAATATCATTATGGCAAAAGGACCTATGGGACTTATATTTTTTTATCGTTGTTCTTGCAAGGCAAAAGTGGCAAGGTCATTTTTCTTTCTCAAACCAGTACCAGGTAGTTTGTCAAATGAAGTTCTTGTGCCGGGGCTTTATATTGTTATAAGAATAAATCAGGCGTGCTGCATCTTAAGAGAAGACTAATTTCATCAAAGACTTGATGTTAAGGATAAACCTCTTTCAATTAGACTTGCCTTATCCTGAAAGCATTCACTATCTGTATACATGGTGGTTTATACTGAAGTTGACAAATTGTGAGGAAGTAACCACAGTATTTTTTTTGAAATAATTTACAACAAGGTAACAAGTCGACGGACCATTTTTCCTGATGTGCTACTCAGTGAAGGAAGGATAAATTCATCTGATAATGTGCTATCAAATGGATGCTCCTTCTCTTTGCATACATGCTCACTGTTTATCCAGAATTCGAAATGCACTGCCTGACCATTTGGATTTCCCTAGCTAATACAGGAAAGACAGTTTCACCCTGAACCTTAATCACATTCATTTCTTCAGTACTGTTAAAGGCTTCAGGATCCTGCCGTCAGTGATGGACACTGACCTCCATTTTGTGATTGCTTTGTAGTTTTTGGTTGAATAATGTATTGGTCAAATTAGTGTACCAATAGAATCTTAATTGATGCTGAGCTTGTTTTTTCATTACAGAAAGTGTAACACTTTATACATCGGACGGAAACTGGCCTTTATTCATTCCTTTGCCAATTCAGCATGATACTCTGTTTTTTCTTTTGTTACGAAAAAAGTATTGTGCATCTGGAAGAGTTCGCATGCTTGATTGTGATGCCCTTTAAATTTGTGATTGGCCTACGCACATTCCTTGCTTGTTCTGCATGATTGTTTTTCCCTTGTGAAAAACATCGTGTGTCCTGAAGAGTCTGCTTACTTGAGTGTCGATGCAATTCAGATTTGTAAGAAGTTCAGAATGTAAGAATCGGTGCAGAGATAAACTAGTTTCTTGTGTTGTTAATATCGTTATGGGAAAAGGGCCTGTGAGACTTCAGAAATTTTATCCTTGTTCTTACAAGGAAAAGCTGGTAAGTTCTTTTTTCTTTCTCCAACCAGTATCTGGTAGTTTGTCTAGAAATGAAGTTCTTGTTCCGGGGCTTTATATTATTATTATGAATATCAGATGTGCTGCAACTCAAACAGTCTTGAAGACTAATTTCATCAAAGAACTGATGTCAAGGATAAACCTCTTTCAGTTTCATTTGCCTTCTCAAAATATTCACTATCTGTAGATGCCAGATGAGCTGATGGCCAGCTTGTGATGGTAACCTTGGAACTTTCAGAAGTTTCTTTGACTGAGACACAAACAGCTTCTATTACCGATCAATTGGGAGGCATATTGCTCAAACTTTTTCCGCAATGAGGAGCTCACGGAGCTGGTAAAGGAGGTGGTTGGGTTCCAGGGGAAGCTAGTGTGGGACTCAAGCAAGCCGGACGGCATGCCGAGGAAGCTCATGGATAGCTCCAAGATACATGGGATGGGCTGGAAGCCCAAGGTTCCCCTCAAGAGGGGCTTGTCGAGACATACAAGTGGTATGTGGAGAATGCCATTGCCGAGAAGAAGTAATATGGTGGTATCATGTTCTCCATTGCCTCTTATAGTTTGTACCTTGATATGATCTCTAGTGTTTCCATTCTTGTTGATTACTGGATCATACAGTTACCTGCATTAGTGCATCAAAGAAAAGAGGTTCTTATGTGTTGGTTGAATAATACATCAGTCAAATTAGTGTACCATTAGAATCTTAATTGATGCTGAGCATCATTTTTAATACAAAAAGTGTAAGACTTTAAATGTTTGATGGTAACTGGCCTACACACATTCCCTTGCCAGTTGAGCATAATACTGAGTATCTTTTTTATTATGAAATGGTATTGTGCATTTGGAAGACTTCACATGCTTGATTGCGATGCCCTTGCTGGTTCTGCATAATTGTTTTTCCCTTGTGAAAAACGTTGTCCGTCCTGAAGAGTCTGCTTACTACTATCGATGCAATCGAGATTTTTAACAAGTAAAGAGTGTAAGAATAGTGAAGGATAAATATGTCTTATAATGTGCTACCCCACATGGAAGCCCCCTTCTCCTACATGCTCACTGTTTTATCCAGAATTTTAAATACCTGATCATTTGGACTTCCCTGCCTGATGTAGGAAAGACAGCTTGTCCCCCTGAGGTGGAATCTCGTTCATTTCTTCAGTAGTGTTAATGCTTCAGGATGCTGCCGTCAGTAATAATGGACAGTTATCTCCATCTTGAGGTTGCTTTCTACTACTAGTTTTCGGCGAAAGCAAATGTTTGTAAGGTAAATATATGAGCAAGCTAGATGCCTGATGAGCTGATGGGTAATCTATGGTATAGGGAAGACAACTTGTCTGTCACCCTGAACCGGAATCTCATTCAGCTATTCGGTAGTGTTACTGCTTCAGAATGCTGCCGTCAGTAGTGGGGGCATGTTAGTTGGTTGATGAGCTAGTCTGTGATGGTAACCTTGAGCCTTGAGATGTTCTCCTTGACCGAGACACCGGCGGTCGATGCTTCCAAGATTTTGAACAGCAGTGGGGGTAGCTTCTACCGCCGATCAACTGGGAGGCATATCGGTCGAACTTTCTCAGAGACTCGGCGCAGAATTCTCAGAGACTCCGTCTGATCCATGGCGCAGAGCTTCAGTGCTGTTGGCTCATTTTTCACTGATTTTATTTCGTTAGTAGTAGCTCAGCTGATGGTTTCTGTTATTACAAATCGGGGGCCGAGCCCCTTGCTTCGGTGGACTTCTCTAGTTGATATAGGAAAGACAGTTTCACCCTGAACCTGAATCTCATTCATCTTTTCGGTGGTGTTAAGGCTTCAGGATGGTTCAGCCCATTTTGAGTTTGCTTCCAGCTAGTTTTTTTTTTCTTTCTTGGTCAAAGCAAATGCCTGTAAAAGCTAGTAGTAAAACTTAGCAAGCTTAGATGCTTGAGCGCTGATTGATGGCCAACTTTCAGGTGTTTCTTTGACTGAGAGACAAACAGTTGATGATTCCAAGATATTGAATCAAGCAAGGCTGCTTGCTTCAGGGACGTTCAGATACGTTATAGATATGTTCAGGTACCCATGTCTGGATCAAGCAAAGCTGCGTTCGGTTCGTGCCCAGCAGCTCTATTGCTTGCGCTGTTTTGTGACACAAAGACTGACTGTGACTGGCATCCCAGTCCAAGTGCTGACCAACTAAGTTCGTGCAGTTTTTGTCTGGAGTTTGTGTGACTCAATTACGTTAATCTATCTCTATGGCCACTGATTCCGTCGTAGTCTAGGTGGTTAGGATACTCGGCTCTCACCCGAGAGACCCGGGTTCAAGTCCCGGCGACGGAAATTTTTTAATTTTTGTTTTTCTTGTTAATTTTGACTGACCTACATTTCTGAATCTGAAGAAATTTTTTAATTTTTAATTTTGACCGACCTACATTTCTGAATCTGATGCAATTTTAGTTGACTTTGACCGTCCGGGACCAAGACGTAATGAAACTATGGTTCCTTGACACAGACGCAATTCCATTATTATGTATTTGTGGCAAAGCTGATCAGCAAACTCAACTGAAACTGCATTATATTTGTAGGTAGGTCAAAATTAACAAATACAGTACATGTTGAGCTTGCTGATCGAATTCATGAAGATCTTCACAGGATTGACTTTCCGTCGCTCGGGACATCTTACAACAACAATGGCTTCTAGTTCTAAATAAGTTGGGATAGACTAAAACTGAAATAATAAGATCTGGAAACCAAGTCATGGTTTTGGCACGTGGATAGCTAACTTTCAAGCACTCCTATCCATGGCTTCAGTTCTTTAGATCCCTCTTGACGGATTTCTCCCATGCCAGATTTGCTCTACCTGACTTTTCTTGACACTGTTAGCACACTTTAACTATCTGCTATGTATTGACGCTTCTTGAGGCATGTGTTGTATATGCCAAGCCATCTCAGATGATGATGGACAAGCTTTCCTTCAATCAGTGCTACCCCAACTCTATAATGTATATCATCATCGGGACTCGGCCTTTCCTTGTGTTGACACATATCCATCTTAACACGTGTATCTGTGCTACACCTAACTGTTGAACATGTCGCCTTTTACTTGGTCAACATTGAGGGCCATACAACATCACAAGTCAAATCATCATCCTATAGAACCTGCCTTTTAAACTTTTGTGGCACTCTCCTATCAGAAAGGACGCTAGAAGAAGCTTGGCGCCACTTCATCCATTCAATTTTGATTTGATGACTCACTTCTTCATCGATATCACCATCCTTCTGCAACATTGACCCCCAAATATCGAAAAGTGTCCTTCCGAGGTACCACTTGCTCATGAAGGCTAACCTCCTTGTGCCCAGTAGTACTGAATCCACACTTCATGTACTCAGTTTTAGTTCTATACTAAGCCTATAAACCTTTAGGTTCAATAATCGGTCTCCATGGCTCAGACTTTCCATTAACTACCATATCACTATCGTCGACGAGCACCACATCATACGCAAAGAGCCTACACCATGGGATATCTCCTTGTATATCCCTCACGCCCTCATCCATCACCAAAGCAAAAAGATAAGGCTGAAAGCTAACCCTTGATGAAGTTCTGTTTTAATTGGGAAGTCATTAGTGTCGCCATCACTTCTTCGAATACTTTTCACAACACTATTCTGTTGGAAATATGCCCTAGAGGCAATAATAAAATGGTTATTATTATATTTCCTTGTTCATGATAATTGTCTATTGTTCATGCTATAATTGTATTAACTGAAAACCGTAATACATGTGTGAATACATAGACCACAACATGTCCCTAGTGAGCCTCTAGTTGACTAGCTCGTTGATCAATAGATGGTTATGGTTTCCTGACCACGGACATTGGATGTCATTGATAACGGGATCACATCATTAGGAGAATGATGTGATGGACAAGACCCAATCCTAAGCATAGCACAAGATCGTGTAGTTCGTTTGCTAAGAGCTTTTCTAATGTCAAGTATCATTTCCTTAGACCATGAGATTGTGCAACTCCCGGATACCGTAGGAATGCTTTGGGTGTACCAAACGCCACAACGTAACTGGGTGGCTATAAAGGTACACTACAGGTATCTCCGAAAGTGTCTGTTAGGTTGGCACGAATCGAGACTGGGATTTGCCACTCCGTATGACGGAGAGGTATCTCTGGGCCCACTCGGTAATGCATCATCATAATGAGCTCAATGTGACTAAGTAGTTAGTCGCGGGGTCATGCATTACGGAACGAGTAAAGTGACTTGCCGGTAACGAGATTGAACAAGGTATTGGGATACCGACGATCGAATCTCGGGCAAGTAACATACCGATTGACAAAGGGAATTGTATACGGGATTGATTGAATCCCCGACATCATGGTTCATCCGATGAGATCATCGTGGAACATGTGGGAGCCAACATGGGTATCCAGATCCCGCTGTTGGTTATTGGCCGGAGAACGTCTCGGTCATGTCTGCATGGTTCCCGAACCCGTAGGGTCTACACACTTAAGGTTTGATGACGCTAGGGTTATAGGGAATAGATATACGTGGTTACCGAATGTTGTTCGGAGTCCCGGACGTCACGAAGAGTTCCGGAATGGTCCGGAGGTAAAGAATAATATATAGGAAGTGAGGTTTTGGCCACCGGAAGAGTTTCCGGCGTCACCGGTAATGTACTGGGACCACCGGAGGGTTCCGGGGGTCCACCGGGAGGGGCCACCAGCCCCGGAGGCTTGCATGGGCCAAGAGTGGGAAGGGACCAGCCCCTGAGTGGGCTGGTGCGCCTCCCACTAGGGCCCAAGGCGCAGCTTGGAGGGGAAAGGGGGAAACCCTAGGCGCAGATGGGCCTAAGGCCCACCCTAGGGGGCGCCCCCTCTCTCCCCCTCTTGGCCGCCCCCCTCCATCCAATCTAGGGCTTCCGCCCCCTAGGGGTGGGAACCCTAGAGGGGGCGCACCCTCCTCCCCTCCTTCTATAAATAGTGGGGTTTTTGGGGCTGCAGAAGACACAAGTCTCCCTCTCTCTTGGCGCAGCCCTACCCCTCTCCCTCCTCGTCTCTCGTAGTGCTTGGCGAAGCCCTGCTGGAGTGCCACGCTCCTCCATCACCACCATGCCGTTGTGCTGCTGCTGGACGGAGTCTTCCCCAACCTCTCCCTCTCTCCTTGCTGGATCAAGGCACGGGAGACGTCACCGGGCTGCATGTGTGTTGAACGCGGAGGCACCGTTGTTCGGTGCTTAGATCGGATTCGGCCGCGATCTGAATCGCTTCGTGTACGACTCCACCGACCGCGTTCTTCCAACGCTTCCGCATCGCGATCTTCAAGGGTATGAAGATGCACTCCCCTCTCTCTCGTTGCTAGTTATTGCATAGATTGATCTTGGTGATGCGTAGAAAATTTTGAATTTCTGCTACGTTCCCCAACAGTGGCATCATGAGCTAGGTCTATGCGTAGTTTCTATGCACGAGTAGAACACAAGTTGTTGTGGGTGTTGATTTTGTTCAATTTGCTTACCGTTAGTAGTCTTATCTTGATTCGGCGGCATTGTGGGATGAAGCGGCCCGGACCGACCTTACACGTACTCTTACGTGAGACAGGTTCCACCGACTGACATGCACTTGATGCATAAGGTGGCTAGCGGGTGTCTGTCTCTCCCACTTTAGTTGGATCGGATTCGATGAAAAGGGTCCTTATGAAGGGTAAATAGCAATTGGCATATCACCGTTGTGGCTTTTGCGTAGGTAAGAAACGTTCTTGCTAGAAACCCATAGCAGCCACGTAAAACATGCAACAACAATTAGAGGACGTCTAACTTGTTTTTGCAGGGTATGCTATGTGATGTGATATGGCCAAAAGGATGTGATGAATTATATATATGTGATGTATGAGATTGATCATGTTCTTGTAATAGGAATCACGACTTGCATGTCGATGATTATGATAACCGGCAGGAGCCATAGGAGTTGTCTTAATTTATTGTACGACCTGCGTGTCAATGAAAAACGCCATGTAATTACTTTACTTTATTGCTAACCGTTAGCCATAGTAGTAGAAGTAATAGTTGGCGAGACAACTTCATGAAGACATGATGATGGAGATCATGGTGTCATGCCGGTGACGAAGGTGATCATGCCGCGCCTCGAAGATGGAGATCAAAAGGCGCAAGATGATATTGGCCATATCATGTCACTTTATGATTTGCATGTGATGTTTGTCATGTTTACATCTTATTTGCTTAGAACGACGGTAGCATAAATAAGATGACCCCTCACTAAAATTTCAAGAGATGTGTTCCCCCTAACTGTGCACCGTTGCGAAGGTTCGTTGTTTCGAAGCACCACGTGATGATCGGGTGTGATAGATTCTAACGTTCGCATACAACGGGTGTAAGCCAGATTTACACATGCGAAACACTTAGGTTGACTTGACGAGCCTAGCATGTACAGACATGGCCTCGGAACACAAGAGACCGAAAGGTCGAACATGAGTCGTATAGTAGATACGATCAACATGGAGATGTTCACCGATGATGACTAGTCCGTCTCACGTGATGATCGGACACGGCCTAGTTGACTCGGATCATGTATCACTTAGATGACTAGAGGGATGTCTATCTGAGTGGGAGTTCATTAAATAATTTGATTAGATGAACTTAATTATCATGAACATAGTCAAAAGTCTTTGCAAATTATGTCGTAGCTTACGCTTTAGTTCTACTAAGATATGTTCCTAGAGAAAATTTAGTTGAAAGTTGATAGTAGCAATTATGCGGACTGGGTCCCTAAACTGAGGATTGTCCTCATTGCTGCACAGAAGGCTTATGTCCTTAATGCACCGCTCGGTGTGCTGAACCTCGAGCGTCGTTTGTGGATGTTGCGAACATCTGACATACACGTTTTGATGACTACGTGATAGTTCAGTGCGTAATGTTAAACGGTTTAGAATTGAGGCACCGAAGACATTTTGAAACGTCGCGGAACATATGAGATTTTCCAAGAGCTGAAATTGGGATTTTAGGCTCGTGCCCACGTCAAGAGGTGTGAGACCTCCGACAAGTTTCTTAAGCCTGCAAACTAAGGGAGAAAAGCTCAATCGTTGAGCATGTGCTCGGATTGTTTGAGTACTACAATCGCTTGAATCGAGTGGGAGTTGTCTTCCAGATGAGATAGTGATGGTTCTCCAAGGTCACTGCCACCAAGCTACTAGAGCTTCGTAATGAACTATAACATATCAGGGATAGATATGATGATCCTTGAGCTATTCGTGATGTTTGACACCGCGAAAGTAGAAATCAAGTAGGAGCATCAATTGTTGATGGTTAGTGAAACCACTAGTTTCAAGAAGGGCAAGGGCAAGAAGGGATACTTCATGAAACGGCAAATCAGTTGCTGCTCTAGTGAAGAAACCCAAGGTAGAACCCAAACCCGAGACTAAGTGCTTCTGTAATGAGGGGAACGGTCACTGAAGCAGAACTACCCTAGATACTTGGTAGATGAGAAGGCTGGTAAGGTCGACAGAAGTATATTGGATATACATTATATTAATGTGTACTTTACTAGTACTCCTAGTAGCACCAGGGTATTAGATACCGGTTCGGTTGCTAAGTGTTGGTAACTCGAAATAAAAGCTACGGAATAAATGGAGACTAACTAAAGGTGAGATGACGATATGTGTTGGAAGTGTTTCCAAGGTTGATGTGATCAAGCATCGCATGCTCCCTCTACCATCGAGATTGGTGTTAAACCTAGTTATTTGGTGTTTGCATTGAGCATAGACATGATTGGATTATGTTTATCGCAATATGGTTATTCATTTAAGGAGAATAATCGTTACTCTGTTTATTTGAATAATACCTTCAATGGTCTTGCACCTAAAATGAATGGTTTATTGAATCTCGATCGTAGTGGTACACATGATCATGCCAAAAGATATAAGATAGTAATGATAGTACCACATACTTGTGGCACTGCCATTTGAGTCATATTGGTATAAAACGCATGAAGAAGCTCCATGTAGATGGATCTTTGGACTCACTCGTTTTTTAAAAGATTGAGACATGCGAACCATGTCTTGGTATATATGCATGAAGAAACTCCATGCAGATGGATCGTTTGGACTCACTTGATTTTGAATCACTTGAGACATGCAAATCATACCACATGGGCAAGATGACTGAAAGGCCTCGTTTTCAGTGAGATGGAACAAAAGAGCAACTTGTTGGAAGTAATACATTTGATGTGTGCAATCCAATGAGTGCTGAGGCACGCAGTGAATATCATTATGCTCTTACTTCACAGATGATTTGAGTAGATTCTAAGTATATTTACTTGATGAAATACAAGTCTGAAGTAATTTGAGAGTGAAGTAGAAGATCGTCGTGACAAGAGGATAAGATGTCTATGATATGATCATAGAGATGAGTATCTGAGTTACGAGTTTGGTACACAATTAAGACATTGTGGAAATTGTTTCACAACTAATACCGCCTGGAACACCATAGTGTGATGGTGTGTTCGAACATCATAAATGCACCCTATTGGATATGGTGCATACCATGATGTCTCTTATTGAATTACCACTATCGTTTATGGGTTAGGCATTAGAGACAACCGCATTCACTTTAATAGGGCACCACGTAATTCTGTTGAGATGACACTATATGAAATATGGTTTAAAGAAACCTAAGTTGTCGTTTATTAAAAGTTTGGGGCTGCGACGCTTATGTGAAAAAGTTTCAGGCTGATAAGCTCGAACCCAAAGCGGATAAATGCATCTTCATAGAATACCCAAAACAGTTGGGCATACCTCCTATTTCAGATCTGGAAGCAAAAGTGATTGTTTCTAGAAACGGGTCCTTTCTCGAGGAAAAGTTTCTCTCGAAAGAATTGAGTGGGAGGATGGTGGAGACTTGATGAGGTTATTGAACCGTCACTTCAACTAGTGTGTAGCAGGGCACAAGAAGTTGTTCCCTGTGGAGCCTACACCAATTGAAGTGGAAGTTGATGATAGTGATCATGAAACTTCAGATCAAGTCACTACCAAACCTCGTAGGTTGACAAGGATGCGTACTACGTCATAGTGGTACGGTAATCATGTCTTGGAAGTCATGTTGCTAGACAACAATGAACCTACGAACTATGGAGAAGCGATGGTGGGCCCGGATTCCGACGAATGGCTCGAGGCCATAAAATCCGAGAGGATCCATGTATGAAAACAAAGTATAGGCTTTGGAAGAACTACTTGATGGTCGTAAGGCTGTTGGGTACAGATGGATTTTAAAAGGGAAAACGGACAATGATGGTAAGTATCACCATTAAGAAAGCTCGACTTGTCGTTAAGATGTTTTCTGACAAGTTCAAGGAGTTGACTACGATGAGACTTTCTCACTCGTAGTGATGCTAAGAGTCTGTTGGAATTATATTAGCAGTTACTGCATCATTTATGAAATCTTGCAGATAGGATGTCAAAACATTGTTTCCTCGACGATTTTCTTGAGGAAAGGCCGTATGTGATACAACCAGAAGTTTTTGTCAATCCTGAAAGATGCTAACAAGTATGCAAAGCTCCAGCGATCCTTCTAAGGACTGGAGTAAGCATCTCGGAGTTGGAATATACGCTTTGATGAGATGATCAAAGATTTTGGGTTTATACAAAGTTTATGAGAAACTTGTATTTCCAAAGAAGTGAGTGGGAGCACTATAGAATTTCTGATGAGTATATGTTGTTGATCAGAAATGATGTAGAATTTCTGGAAAGCATATAGGGTTATTTGAAAAGTGTTTTTCAATGGAAAACCTGGATTAAGCTACTTGAACATTGAGCATCAAGATCTATAAGGATAGATAAAAAACGCTTAATAGTACTTTCAAATGAACACATACCGTGACAAGATTTTGAAGGAGTTCAAAATAGATCGGCAAAGAAGGAGTTCTTGGTTGTGTTATGAGGTGTGAGTATTGAGTAAGACTCAAGACCTGACCACGGCAGAAGAGAGAGAAAGGACGAAGGTCGTCCCCTATGCTTTAGACGTAGGCTCTACAGTATGCTATGATGTGTACCGCACCTGAAGTGTGCCTTGCCCTGAGTTAGTCAAGGGGTACAAGAGTGATCCAGGAATGGATCACAAGACAGCGGTCAAAGTTGTCCTTAGTAACTAGTGGACTAAGGAATTTTCTCGATTATGGAGGTGGTAAAAGAGTTCGTCGTAAAGGGTTACGTCGATGCAAACTTTGACACTAATCCGGATGACTCTGAGTAGTAAACCGGATTCGTATAGTAGAGCAGTTATTTGGAATAGCTCCAAGTAGCGCGTGGTAGCTGCATCTACAAGATGACATAGAGATTTGTAAAGCACACACAGATCTGAAAGGTTCAGACCCGTTGACTAATAACCTCTCTCACAAGCGAGATATGAACAAACACCATGGGTGTTGGATTCATTACAATCACATAGTGATGTGAACTAGATTATTGACTCTAGTGCAAGTGGGAGACTGTTGGAAATATGCCCTAGAGGCAATAATAAAATGGTTATTATTATATTTCCTTGTTCGTGATAATTGTCTATTGTTCATGCTATAATTGTATTAACTGGAAACCGTAATACATGTGTGAATACATAGACCACAACATGTCCCTAGTGAGCCTCTAGTTGACTAGCTCGTTGATCAATAGATGGTTATGGTTTCCTGACCATGGACATTGGATGTCATTGATAACGGGATCACATCACTAGGAGAATGATGTGATGGACAAGACCCAATCCTAAGCATAGCACAAGATCGTGTAGTTCGTTTGCTAAGAGCTTTTCTAATGTCAAGTATCATTTCCTTAGACCATGAGATTGTGCAACTCCCGGATACCGTAGGAATGCTTTGGGTGTACCAAACGTCACAACATAACTGGGTGGCTATAAAGGTACACTACAGGTATCTCCGAAAGTGTCTGTTGGGTTGGCACGAATCGAGACTGGGATTTGTCACTCCGTATGACGGAGAGGTATCTCTGGGACCACTCGGTAATGCATCATCATAATGAGCTCAATGTGACTAAGTAGTTAGTCGCGGGATCATGCATTACGGAACGAGTAAAGTGACTTGCCGGTAACGAGATTGAACGAGGTATTGGGATACCGACGATCGAATCTCGGGCAAGTAACATACCGATTGACAAAGGGAATTGTATACAGGATTGATTGAATCCCCGACATCGTGGAACATGTGGGAGCCAACATGGGTATCCAGATCCCGCTGTTGGTTATTGGCCGGAGAACGTCTCGGTCATGTCTGCATGGTTCACGAACCCGTAGGGTCTACACACTTAAGGTTTGATGACGCTAGGGTTATAGGGAATAGATATACGTGGTTACCGAATGTTGTTCGGAGTCCCGGATGAGATCCCGGATGTCACGAGGATTTCCGGAATGGTCCAGAGGTAAAGAATAATATATAGGAAGTGAGGTTTTGGCCACCGGAAGAGTTTCGGGCGTCACCGGTAATGTACCGGGACCACCGGAGGGTTCCGGGGGTCCACCGGGAGGGGCCACCAGCCCCGGAGGCTTGCATGGGCCAAGAGTGGGAAGGGACCAGCCCCTGAGTGGGCTGGTGCGCCTCCCACTAGGGCCCAAGGCGCAGCTTGGAGGGGAAAGGGGGAAACCCTAGCGCAGATGGGCCTAAGGCCCACCCTAGGGCGCGCCCCCTCTCTCCCCCTCTTGGCCGCCCCCCTCCATCCAATCTAGGGATGCTGCCCCCTAGGGGTGGGAACCCTAGAGGGGGCGCACCCTTCTCCCCTCCTCCTATAAATAGTGGGGGTTTTGGGGCTGCAGAAGACACGAGTCTCCCTCTCTCTTGGCGCAGCCCTACCCCTCTCCCTCCTCGTCTCTCGCAGTGCTTGGCGAAGCCCTGCTGGAGTGCCACGCTCCTCCATCACCACCATGCCGTTGTTCTGCTGCTGGACGGAGTCTTCCCCAACCTCTCCCTCTCTCCTTGCTGGATCAAGGCACGGGAGACGTCACCGGGCTGCATGTGTGTTGAACGCGGAGGCACCGTTGTTCGGTGCTTAGA
This sequence comes from Triticum aestivum, assembly GCF_018294505.1. NCBI lineage: Eukaryota > Viridiplantae > Streptophyta > Magnoliopsida > Poales > Poaceae > Triticum > Triticum aestivum. Next base: position 601,760,060 of record NC_057814.1, read on the forward strand.
TCGGATTCGGCCGCGATCTGAATCGCTTCGTGTACGACTCCACCGACCGCGTTCTTCCAATGCTTCCGCATCGCGATCTTCAAGGGTATGAAGATGCACTCCCCTCTCTCTCGTTGCTAGTTATTCCATAGATTGATCTTGGTGATGCGTAGAAAATTTTGAATTTCTGCTACGTTCCCCAACATATTCTACATGTCCTTGATGAGGGTAATGTACTTTGTTGGGACGTTGTGTTTCCCTAAGGAATGCCACATGACATTCTGTAGTATCTTTATCGTAGGCCTTCTCCAAGTTAATGAACACCATATGCAAGCCCTTCTTTTTCTCCCTGCATCTCTCCATAAGTTGTCATACCAAGACAACGACTTCCATGGTCGACCTTCGAGGCATGAAACCAAACTGATTGTTGGTCAAGCTTGTGATTCTTCGTAAGTGGTGCTCAATGACTATCTCACATAGCTTCATTGTATGGCTCATCACCCTAATCCCATGGTAGTTAGTAAAATTTTCAACACCCCCTTGTTCTTAAAGATTGGTACTAATATACTTCGCCTCCATTCTTCAGGCATCTGGTTTGACCGAAAAATGATGTTGAGAAGACAGAAAAAAGTACTGTGCTCTGTCTTCTCTTTTTGAGGTTTCACATCAAGTTTAGTGTTTTGGTTGTTATGTGCTCGTACGAACTCCGATTTGGACATTCTTAGGCTAATTGGATTTGTATGGAGGAGCCCGATAACCTGCTGATATTGGATCTCCAATTTTGGATTGATGGAAAATCTTCTTTTGGAAAAATCCACGAAATACCTCTATCTGGTGCTTATAATTCCGTCGTATTTTTTTAAACATTAAACAACAGGAGAGGCTCCTAGTGTTGTAATTCCGTTGTATTGATCCCAACCTTGGTCGTTTCATCGTGCTAAGTCCATGGGAGTTCCAAATCATCTGCAAACCCGCTCCTACCCACCCTAGGGCATCATAGCATGTCGAGAATTGAGGGGGAGGGTGAGGGAGTCTTGGATTAGGGGGTCCTCGGGTGTCCGGGCTATGTGATATGGGCCGAACTGATGGGCCGTGAAGATACAAGGTAGAAGACCTTTCCTCGTGTCCGGATAGGACTCTCCTTTGCGTGGATGGCAAGCTTGGCGTCTGGATGTATGATTTCCTTCTCCTGCAAACCGACACTGTACAACCCTAGACCCCTCCGGTGTCTTTATAAACCGGCGGGTTTAGTCCGTAGAGGCTATCAGAATTCATATAGGCTAGACATCTAGGGTTTAGCCATTACGATCTCGAGGTAGATCAACTCTTGTAACCCCTATACTCATCAAAGTCAATCAAGCAGGAAGTAGGGTTTTACCTCCATTAAGAGGGCCCGAACCTGGGTAAACATCGTGTCCCCTTTGTCTCCTGTTACCTTCGATCCTCAGACGCACAGTTCGGGACCCCCTACCCGAGATCGGCCTGTTTTGACACCGACATTGGTGCTTTCATTGAGAGTTCCGCTGTGTCGTCGCTAGAAGGCTCGATGGCTCGTTTGATCATCAACAACAATGTTGTCTCCGGGGAAACTTTCCTCCCTGGTCAACTTTTCGTGTTCGGCGGCTTCGCTCTGCGTGCCAACTCAATTGGTCACCTTGAACAGATCGACAGCTACGCACCTGGTCATCAGATCAGATTCGGGAGCCTGAATTACGTCGCTGATATCCGAGGAGACTTAATCTTCAAAGGATTCTCGGCCCCAACCGCTCCCCACCTACAAGAAGGAAACCCGTCGGGTCCATTATCTGACCTCGTGTGAGAGTCAGCGATCATCCCTGCCCTAGCCTTAGATCCAGAGCAGACCCCCTCATTCGAAGATGGGAGTTTGAAACCCACCGGACTCTCTCCTACTACGGAGCTCTTCGCCGGAGGCCCGGAGGCGACTATATCTTCGGCAAGCCTGAAATCAAGTAGGACTCTCCTTGGCATCGGAGGGCCGAACTCCCCCTGGAGGCAGGTTCCGAACTCCCAAGGTCTGCGTCCATAGAGCACGACCACGTGTCATGTACCATGGCCAGCTCTGCAGGACCTCGGTTCCCCGTCCGGCCTTCACTCCTAAGCGAGGCCTTGGACTTAATGCGATCTCTCGCCATCACGGAGGTATCACCTCCGAATTACACCCAGCCCGAACTAGGGGCTGAGTGTGGGGAATTTTACGTCCCACCCACCACCCACTTGGTAGCCACTGTCGAAGAATTAACCAACTTGCTCGACTACGCCTCCGAAGACATCGACGGTATGGACGACGATGCCGGAGCCGAACCAGGCCAAAACCCGCCTATCACTGGGCGTTGGACTGCCACTTCCACATACCACGTGTACATCGTGGATACGCCCAAAGAGGACGATGATGGCAATCAGGATCCGATCGAGGACAAGCCCGTCGAGGTACCACCGAAACGTCAATGTCAGCGGCGCCGCTCACGATCGCGGCGGGAAAAAGAAAGCAATATCGGCACCGGAGACAATAACATTCCGGAGAATGCCGAAGACTCTGACCACCCCATCGAGCCGTCCGTAGAGCAGGATGATTGGGAAGACGGACAAGTCAACCCAGATGAACTGGCCGAGAATGAGGATTCGGAGGACAATAACTATTTACCAGCCTCCGAGGAGGAAGACAGCCTCGCCAACGAAGATTTCGTCGTGCCAGAGGAACCCCTCGTGCAAGAACGCTTTAAGCGATAGCTCATCGCAACGGCAAGGAGCCTAAAAAAGAAACAACAACAGCTTCAAGCCGAACATGATACGCTCAACGATAGATGGACCCAGGTCCTTGCTGCCGAGGAATACGACCTCGAGCGCCCAACAAAGAGTTATCCGAAGCGTCGGCTACTGCCACAATTCGATGACGAGGCCCTTGAGCCAATACTCTCAAGATATAATCATGCCGACGAACCAGATCGGCCACCATGTGGGCGAGACAGATCGGCTGCTTATGCCGAACACCAACCCACACACCGCCGTAGAGGCAAAGAGGTGGCGGCTCCAGGATACACCTACGACTTACGCCAGGACCTGGACAAAAGAGTCGGTCAGGCTAGATCAATCTATGGATCAAGGGGGCGTGCCCCAACGTGAAATAACGGCCATCAAGCTCGGCGCGATAGGCACAACCTCACCCGGGCTGAAAACCGAACACGGATGTCATCCAAACTCCGTCGTGACGTTGCCCGATACAGAGGGGCCGCACACCCCTTATGGTTTACCGATGAGGTAATGCAGCACCAGTTTCCAGAAGGGTTTAAACCCATAAACATTGAATCATATGATGGAACGACAGATCCCGCGGTATGTATTGAGGATTTTCTTCAACATATTCACATGGCTCGCGGTGACGATCTCCATGCCATTAAATACCTCCCCCTAAAGCTGAAAGGACCAGCACGACACTGGTTAAACAGCCTCCCAGAGAACTCCATCGGAAGCTGGGAAGATTTGGAGGATGCCTTTCGAGACAACTTCCAAGGTACCTATGTCCGGCCTCCGGATGCCGATGACCTTAGTCATATAGTCCAGCAACCCGGAGAGTCATCCCGCAAACTCTGGACAAGGTTCTTGATTAAAAAGAACCAAATTGTCGACTGTCCGGACGCCGAGGCCCTCGCGGCCTTTAAACATAGCGTCCGCGACGAATGGCTCGCCCGACACCTCGGTCAGGAAAAACCGAAGTCTATTGCAGCTCTTACCACACTCATGACCCGCTTCTGCGCGGGAGAGGACAGCTGGTTGGCTTGTAGAAGCAACAGTACCAGCGACCCTGGCACCTCCGAAGCCAGGGACAACAATGGCAGGCTGCGACACAACAAACAGAAGCGTCGAAACAACAATGAAGAAACCGAAGACACAACGGTTAACGCGGGATTCAGTGGCTCTAAGTACGGTCAGTGGAAGAAGCCATTCAAAGAAAATAAAGATGGTCCATCTAATTTGGACAAAATACTCGATTGGCCTTGTCAGATTCACAACAGCCCTGACAAGCCTACCAATCATTCCAACAGAAACTGTTGGGTCTTCAAATAGGCCGGTAAGTCAAATACCGAACATAAGGGGAAAGGGCCGCCAAGCGAGGACGATGATGAGCCCCGCCCACCGAACACAGGGGGACAAAAGAAATTTCCCCCTGAGGTGAAAACAGTGAACATGATATATGTCACGCATATCCCCAAATGGGAGCGCAAGCACGCACTAAGGGACGTCTACATCATAGAGCCTATCGCTCCTAAATTCAACCCATGGCCGGCTTGTCCGATCACCTTCGATCCCAGGGACCACCCGACCAGTATCCGTCATGGAGGTTCGGCAGCCCTGGTCCTTGATCCAATTATCGACGAATACCATCTCACTCGAGTCCTTATGGACGACGGTAGCAGTCTTAACTTGATCTATCAAGACACCGTCCGTAAAATGGGTATTGACCTGTCAAGAATCAAGCCTAGTAACACCACCTTTAAAGGAATGATACCCGGCATCAAGGCCCGCTACACGGGCTCATTAACATTGGAAGTAGTCTTCGGTTCACCGGACAACTTCCGAAGCGAAGACTTGATCTTCGACATCGTCCCCTTCCGAAGTGGTTATCACGCACTGCTCGGACGTTCCGCCTTCGCCCGCTTCAATGCAGTCCCGCATTATGCTTACTTAAAGCTCAAAATGCTCGAGCCGCGTGGCGTTATCAGAGTCAATGGAAACATGGAGCGCTCCCTCCGTACTGAGGAGCATACTGCGGCCCTTGCGGCTGAAGTTCAGAGCGGCCTCACCAGGCCGACCACCTCATCAGCCATCAAGCCCCCAGACACTGGTAAACGAGTCGGACCTACTCTGCATAACGACGACCCAATGAATCCAGAGCAAGACTAGCAGTTCCGCCTCCGTCAATCGCCCTGTCCAACCGCGGCATATGCACCGCGTGTACATAACTACGCACTCAAAATACCTTGGGCGACGACGGAGGCACACTGCGGACGAGGTCCATAATGCGGCTCTACCCTATACGGAACTTAACCCTCCTCCCTTGCTTCTTCTTCTTTTCTTTTTTCCCTCTCATATGACATGTTCTTTAAAACCTAAATCACTTTACGGTTGTACAAGGGCCCTTTCCCAGGCCCCTTTTATATACACGATCATCGATTGATCCTCTCAAAGGACCCTCCATCAAGGCGAAAAGCGGTGCAGACGTGCGGCAGGGTGTCCAAAGGATCTTCAAGACTACCTTTTCTTTTTTAGGACCTGTATACAGCTTTCCCATGTTTACAAATTCTCGGCATGTAAAATAGCCTTGTGGCTTATGGCATTATCTGTAAGAGCACGTTTTGACGTATCAATCAGATCATAAAGGAAACAATTTTTTACCAACTCCTATTCCGTATTGGTGTATTTCATAATCTGTATTCCTTCTTCACGTCAGATTGACATATACACTTCGGTATGGCTTACAATACCAGGGGATCTATTCGGCCACATATATTTTCAAAAAAAAGTCTAAACACTCCTAGAGTATACTTTGGTGTCCCGAATATTGCACTATATGCATCAGCTCCGAATCATGTCTTTGGTCAATAGTTGGGTTGCCTGGCTCCTGTGATTACTACCTTACGTTCCGCTTGTTCGGCTAGGGTGGTAAAGGGAGAACTACTGCGATTGTGTTTCCGGTTCGTCCGGTCAAACACCTCAGTAGAGAAAGCCGAAAACTGATTGTCATGATACGGCGAGAGCTGGTCGGCGATTCGGCGACTTGCTATAAATCTCTTGCGATTTCTTTCGTATTATACGAAGGACTAGGCTTCGTCTAGTCACGCATCTAAGGCATCCTAGTTCCGATAGCCGCATACGCACCAGGGGCTGGTACTTAGTCCCACTGTGAAACTCCTACGGCTAAGTGAAAGTGATAAAGCCGCATAGTCCGATTGCCTGGTTCGCTGCGCAGACACCTCCCTTGCGGACCAAGACATCGGGTAAAGTGTGATCATGCGTTCTTCCGAACACCCCCGTAGCATCTACGTGGGGGTTGAAGCCGACGACTGGCAAACTTTCAGAATTAAAAAACGGTCGCACATGAGGAAAGTAATTTCAGATAAAGGCATAGATATATTACAAAGCCTCGGTTCACAAAACAACGCCTGAACATCTCGGATACATTCATTCAAACATGATATCCTTCGAGCATTGGCCCTCTACTAGTCGGGCACCCTCCAGGACGTCGTCAAAATACCACTCTGGCTTGCGGTGGTCCTTGCCTTCGGGTGGGCCCTCGGTCGCCATGATGGTGGCCTTCATCTTCGCTCAGTGCATCTTGACACGGGCAAAGGCCATCCGCGCACCCTCTATGCACGCCGAGCGCTTTACAGCTTCAACTCGGGGCAATGCGTCGGCGAGTCGCTTCACCAGGCCGAAGTAGCTGCGAGGAATGGGTTCGGCAGGCCACAGCCGGACTATGATGTCCTTCATGGCCAAGCCAGACATCCTATGCAGCTCCGCAAGTTGCATCATATGGTTGTTCAACAGTGTCGGACGCTCTGGCGCCAGGTACTGTGACCAGAAGAGCTTCTCCGTTGTGTTCCCCTCCTGGGCCCGGAAGAACTGCGCGACGTCGGAAGCACTCTTCGGAAGATCCGCAAAGGCGTCTGGAGAACTCCATAGTCGAGTGAGCAAGGCATATCTTTAACCACCAAATATACTCTCCAAAAGAAAAGGCTTACCAGCCGCTATCTGGCTGGCCTGCCGGATCTCCTCACGAGCCGCCCAGGACTCGGTCCGCGCCTCCTTGGCTTCTTGGAGGGCCTTGGCGAGTTCGGCCGCCTGGGCCGTACTCTTCTCCTCCAAGGCCTCGCACTTGCCGGCGGCGTCCTTCAGCTCTTGCTCCACCTCGGCCACCCTCTCCTCGAACTAGCGGCAGGCGACTTGTTCGGTCTTTAAATCCGCAACCGCTTTATCAGCGGCCGCTTTGCTCACCCTCGCCTGCTCCTTGGCTTGGGCAAGGGCGCTCTTAAGGGTCTCAATCTCGACCCCGCTGCCTGCAATCATGATCATAGCAGCGCATGAGCTTAACTCTGCATTTACATATCCCTTCAGGCATGTAAGGGATCTTTCAAAGCATAACTTGCGCCTCATCGAACCGCTTGTTAATGCGGTCGATATCATCATCAGCCAGCTTCAGCTTCCGCTTGAGTTCGGAAACTTCAGCGGCCTGGGCGGTCGCCGCCGACAGGGAAGCATGTTTATCCAAAAGACAAGTACGTCACCTCCTGCGATTATTACTTGATCCTCTGTTCGGCCTTTTTTTCAAAACCGAATAGAGTCTCAGGGGCTACTATCTATATACAAGCATATTTCCTTCATAAGGAAAGCGTCTAAGAGTATTACGTCGCATACCTCGAAGCCTGTTAGCAGGCTGGCGAAGGCTTCGTTCAGCCTGCTCTTGGCGGACCGAACCTTCTCAACCACCGCACCCATCAGTGTACGGTGCTCCTCCACGATGGCAACACGTCGTAGTGCCTCCACTAGTATATTCGGCGCCTCCGGACTAGTGGAGGTCGCCATTGGAGTCGGCGCTCCCCCCTCCTTCAAAGGGGGTTGCTCGCTCGATTCCGGAGCCATATGGGTCTCCGAAATAGTGTTCGTCTGGGGGCCGGACTGGTAAGGGCCCCCGCCGTCGGTCTCCATGGGGCTTGCGCCCCCCATGTCCTCGGTGGCCGAGGCCCCACCCTCAGGCGCCGTATTGGCAGCCTCCTTCACCTCTTCGTGGCCCAGAGAGGCCCTTCGGGACAACACCTCGGTGTCATCCACCATGGTTGGCGGGGAGGCTCGGGGAGGCGTCTCACTCTCCACCATCTCCGGTGCCAGAGAGTTCCCCTTAGATAGCGATGGTTGGGGAAGGTAGCGGGACGGACTGAAACACACAACATAACATGTTATATTAAAAGCATAGATGGCCGAATGCGTGTAATAAATCCTTTGGTACTTACGATTCGGCCAGGGGCTTTGCCCTAGGGCGCCTCTTGGGGATGTGTTCGGCATCTGAATCCGAACCATCCGAGAGGATTACCTTTCCCCTCTTGGACACCCCCTCCTCCGGGTCCGTGGAGGCGGCCCTTTTCTTTTTCCTTCCCTTGAGGGGAGAGTCACTTTCCACCTCCTCCTCTTCGTCTTCATCTACCTCGTGGGAGGAGGGGATTTCGGTTTCTCCGGACACTGCGTCCGAAGTACCCTTACGGCAGAGGCCGCCCTTGGCCTCCTTGCTCTTCTTCTTGGCCTTCTTCTCTGGCGCCTGATAGAGCGCCGGAACCAACATCTTCGTGAGCTGCGGTGTGGCCTGATCCTCAGGCAGTGGCGCCGGACAATTGATCCGCTCCGCCTTCGCTGTCCAGCCCTATGAGAGGGACGGAAAACTCATTATGCCTAAAGAATTTATGGACCAAGGTATATGTTCAGGTAAAATACTTACTGGAGTGGCCGGATTCGCGCTGTCGAGGCCGATGTAGTCGGTCTTCTTTGGCCATGTCTTCTGGGCCTTGAAGAGCAGCTTCCAGATCTCTTCGTGCGTTGTGCCAAAGAAGCGCTGCAAGGTTCGGGGACCTTCCGGATTGAACTCCCACATATGGAGAGGCCGGTGTTGGCAGGGGAGGATCCGGCGGAAGAGCAGCACGTGAATCACGTCAGTGAGACTGGTGTTCTTGCTTATCATGTTCTTGATGCGCTTTTGTAGCATCATCACTCCAGACCCTTGTTGGTCCATGACGCGAGCCGCATTGGGGGCCCGGATCTAAAGTCAGGAGTGGCCGCCCATCTGGCGCCGCGGGGTTTGGTGATGTAGAACCACTCCAGTTGCCACACCTTTACGGTCTCCACGAAGGCCCCCTTGGGCCAAGTGGTGTTGGGGAGCTTGCTCAACCATGGTGCCTCCGCAGTCCGCATGCTGCCCGTCGACCACCTTCGGCTTCACATTGAAGACTTTTAGCCAGAGGCCGAAGTGTGTGGGGATGCGGAGTAGCGCCTCGCACACGACGATAAACGCCGAGATGTGGAGGAAAGAATTTGGGGTTAGATCATGGAAATCTAGCCCGTAATAGAACATGAGGCCGCGGACAAAGAGGTGGAGGGGAAACCCTAGTCGGCGGAGGAAGTGAGGGATGAACACAACCCTCTCGCCGGGCTCCGGAGTGGGGATGACTTGCTCCTTGGCAGGGAGCCTATGCACGATGTCCGCGGACAGGTATCCCGCCTCCCGTCCTTCTCCGTGACGGAGGAGGCCTCCCACTTGCCCTTCGAGCCAGATCCGGACATGGCCGGAGAGGTTGGTGGCGGTGGGGAAGATTGAAGCTTGGGCGCTGGAGCTCGAGGATGGGGAAGTAGAGGGAGAAAGAAGACGTGGGAGAAAAAGGGGATCTTTATCCACTTATATAGGCAGAGAATATCAATCGCCCCCCACTTCGAGCCTTAAAACTCGCCTGTTCCCAAAGGGTCGTGCGAATGGCACAGTTAGATTACCCAAACAGTGTTGATGAGAATCCCGCAATAAGTGGACACGATTTCTGTTTTGACGAGACGTGTCAATAGAGGCTGCGCCTCGAAACGCGAAGCGGGAGGCAAAAAACGGTTCAAAATGTTAAAAAGGCCAGACATGACGTTTCGCCAAAAAAGTTGCCAGTTGATAGACACTGTTTTGATTAAATACTTGGCCTTTGTGGTTGAGGGTTGTGACTGTCAGGCAGAGCCGGATACAGTTCTTTTATTCAGAAGATTGCTTTAAAGTGTTCGGGAGGAGGAACCCGCCTTGCAATGCCGAAGACAATTTGCGTGCCGAACACATCGTCATGGAAGACTGGTTCAGGGGCTACTGAGGGAGTCTTGGATTAGGGGGTCCTCGGGTGTCCGGGCTATGTGATATGGGCCGAACTGATGGGCCGTGAAGATACAAGCTAGAAGACCTTTCCCCGTGTCCGGATAGGACTCTCCTTTGCGTGGATGGCAAGCTTGGCGTCCGGATGTATGATTTCCTTCTCGTGCAAACCGACTCTGTACAACCCTAGACCCCTCCGGTGTCTATATAAACCGGAGGGTTTAGTCCGTAGAGGCTATTAGAATTCATATAGGCTAGACATCTAGGGTTTAGCCATTACGATCTCGAGGTAGATCAACTCTTGTAACCCCTATACTCATCAAAATCAATGAAGCAGGAAGTAGGGTTTTACCTCCATTAAGAGGGCCCGAACCTGGGTAAACATCGTGTCCCCTTTATCTCCTGTTACCTTCTATCCTCAGACGCACAGTTCGGGACCCCCTACCCGAGATCGGCCGGTTTTGACACCGACAGAGGGGGGGGGGGCATAGTGGATGTAACTACACCCGTTGGTTGGGGGATCTGCCGCCCTACCTTTCGATCGATTAGTTTATTACTCAAAACTAAATCAAGGACTTTCATGATACTTCCTTCGTGGAATAAGATATTGAATTTTTGAGTGATCTATTTTTCTTGTTGCTTCATAAGAGTGCCACTGATCATCATCACCTTGGTAAGCTATTACCTCACCAACTTGCTAATTAGACACGAGCCCCTCCTTTGGCAGATTCCTTCTTTTGCTCCTCAGCCTACAGGGTATTAGCAACTGTTTCCGGTAGTTGTTCCCAAACATAACAAAGAAAACTAGTAAAAACTAAAAACTATGCATTGCTCACAATGAAATGAGTGCAAACCAGAAATCATGCGTATTGGATAAGCAATTGGATCAATTCGACATGATATAATAAATTTTGATGCAAGAAATGAGCTCCAAAATGGGTCGAAAAAGAGAGTCATCACGTGGTGCGGGGGCACGGGAACAAGCCGGGTCACGAGCGTTGACGAGAGACACGTAGCTTGGTGGTGCTTGGCTGCGGGAGCAAGGCATAGATGGGCATGGTGCTCGGCTACATGCAACGACGCATGGTCGCGGCTCGCGGCCAGGCTTGGCTGCACGCTGACCAGCAGGGTCACGACGACGGGCTTAGCTAAGCAGTGGCGGCTAACAGGGCGCAGCCATGGCTCCGCTAGGCATGTGAACGCACAAAGACATGCGTCATATGGATGCCATGGCTCCAATGAGTACACGCCCTGTTATGCCGCTTTGGAACATCACGTTGTGTGCACATCGAGTACATCATGACAGTGTCGTGCTCATCTGGATTGCACTGTATCCCTACACTAGTAGAAAACAGGCCTTTAGTCCCGGTTTCAGAGGACCTTTAGACCCGGTTCTGGAACTGGGACTAAAAGGTCGAGACTAAAGCCCAAAACCTCACGGTTCGGTTGGTGCCGGTTGGTAGCACCAACCGGGACCAAAAGGCTGCCACGCGTCAGCAGCTCGCAGGCACTGGGGTTTTTGTTTGGGGGGGGGGGGGGGGGGGGTGTGTAGCTCGCTAAAGTTAGAGGAAGGAGGGAAACAATGGGGAAGGGTGCACAACATTGCATGGCATAGAGGAGTCCGATGGAATCGGTATTCGTTCTTCCTTGTTGTTATTGTTTAATGTCAGATCTGAAATGAGAAAAGAATGGTAAAGAACACCCTCAAGATTCACATTGTGGGTGTGAAAAGATACAGTTATGTGAGCTGTGTGTGCTATTGACGGTGGAGGAGATAGTGTGGGTGGAAGAAGAGCAATTTAACAATAGAAATCGATAATTTTGCTTGATATGCATGAGAAGTTGAGAATTCTAGAGGTATGGGACTACGCGCTACAGCGTGACCGAATCACTTAACATTGTGACGACGTGAGCTGACTCATGCAGCAGAGCAAGGGTGCCAAATCCGTCGGTCGCAGCTGGCAGTCCAACAGTAGGGAGCACGTCGTGCTACAAGAAATATTTTCAAACGTGTGCTCGATACAATAACCGAAGGTACTATATGTTTCACACAGTTAATGTTGAACCGTTAGAAAATTCATGCCCTCATTGCAATACACGGCCAATTAACTAGTCTGTTAGAAAGGTGTAGCCTGGTTGAAAAGGGAAGAAGAGTAAACTTGTATGTCCTCGCCAGCAAGTTTTTCTCATCCAAGATTATGTGCACATCTATGTCCACTTTCTTGAGCATATAGTGAATAGTGATGTTAACAATGCCTATCTTTTCTAGCAGGATCAATCCAAATGAACAAACCAAGAAAGAAGATGGGTTCAACAAGCCTCATACACTCAAACGGAGCAGCATTTCCATTATATAGTTTTTCTCATTGTTTTCCGCCATACATCCCGATTTTTGAAAGGTACCTCGGGATTCTTTATTTCTCTCTCTTGCAATTTTTCATGATTTGCTATGTTGACAGTGAGCCGACACGTTGATCTCCCAATGAGATAACAAAAGCAGTGCATGACTTCTATATGGAGCCTTAGTTTACCTTGAAGTGATCTTATTCATACCGAAGTAAAGATAACATGCATGCCTTGCACCACTTTTTTTAGTCCCCTTGCTAACGATCGAATCGATACGGATCTATTATTGAGCCAGGAGCCGGGCGGTAGTAGGGCTCGTCGAACCACCATATCGTCCTCCACAGGAGACCTAAGGCCGACGACGGCACGGATCCAGCAGGAGCCAGTGCAGAATTTGGGGAGGCAGCCGCTGGCGCCACCGCCGCATGCTCCTCCACGAAACCCGGACGCCCGCCGTCTCGGCGACCATGATCCTCTCTCACCAGCTCCAGCCACGGCGTCCCCGCCGGAGCCCCCGTCAGGGCATGATCATCGGCGTAACCAGGAACACCCTGGAGAGGCGATGGTGCCTCTACGTCCTGAAGAAGGCCGCGAGCTGCATGCGCTGTTTGCGCTGCGACGAGGAACGCGGCCAGGAGCAGCAGCGTTGCGGTGCTGGCTGATGGAGCCATTGGATCCACGACGGTGGCTAAGAGTCAGGGGACTCTGGCTGGAGCAGTTTGATCGATGAGGACGATCGACCTCTGCACTGTGAATCAAAGTCGTACGTGAAGGAATATGTAGAGAGCGAATGTGAAACGTTTAACGCTTGGCAATTAACTTGTTGCCGAATTAAATTCGTAGTGGAACTGTTTATGTTACCGTGACCTTTTGATGGCAATTAATTCCAAGACGAGGTTTAATATGTTAATGGTAACTCCAGGTTTAATAAAGCAAATGTGGGAACTGTGCTGTCGGACAAAGAAGAGGCAAATGCAAGGTCCTGCACTTGTCATTGTTGCTTGCATATTTCCCGATTTTTTTTAGTCTCTACGGTGATGTTCATTCAGTGTGACGAGACGTTCCTGTCAACTATGAAGACGTTTATGATGACTTCGTCAATCTTAAAATATTATGCTGGCTCATTATCTCGAAGTTGCTCGTAGGGGTAAGATATGCATGCGTGCTTTCATACGGATGGATGTATGTGCATGTATATAGGCATGTGTACTGTGTTAAAAAAAAACAAATGTTATGTTGAGTGGTATATCTCTCTTACCGCGAGATGCACGGTAAGAGAGATATGCAGCGATCACTGAAGTGGACCGTCCCAAGTAGTGGATTTGGTAAGCCTCTAACGACCGGTTCGCGAAATCTTTTGCCCAATTTTGGAAAGGTCACTACTAGAAATCCATATTTTACCTAGGGCCAAGTTCTTTACCTAGAGCTTACTGACCTGCTCAAGGGATAGTAAAGCAAAGGAACAGTACACCCTAGGGGAAGAGATTTTCAGTCAAATGGCCCACTTAGAAATGGCGCGCAGCATGAAAGGCGCGGGCAGGATGCAAAATTTGGGCCTAGTTAGGTCTCTTCCCTCTTGAAGTGCCGCCAAAAGCCCAAACATTTCCCTCTTCCCCCCTGAAACATCCATCAGGCACCAAGCCATGCCCCATCGCCGCGCCGCCGTGCTCAGCCCCATCCAGATCCCCAATCCATGGCCTCTGACTGCTGCCCTCCTACCCCGGCCGCCTCCCCCCCTCACCGCCGGTGACTCCCTGCTCTTTCTCTCATCGCCCCCTGCTCCCCGGTGTCGCCCCTGTTTGCTCCCCACGCTTGGCCGCTCCAGATCCAGATCGACGGCCCCATTCGCCACTTCTTGGTCGGGAGCATTTTATCTTGTGCTCTAGAACCTGAATCTCATGGCATACCCCTTTAGTGTGTGATGCAGCTTCCAGGGAGGGATGTTGAATGGAGAGATCGAGGCCGTGGGGGACAGGCTACTGGTGCTGGCCGTGGAGGACGAGCTGCCGGTGGCAGCGCCGCTCAACGGCCGTCACTGCTGGCCGCTCGGCTCAGACGACTACACCGTCATCCACTCATCCAGATGACCTCCCGCCTCCACCTCCACCTCCTCACCGGTCATGACGCCGTGACGCCCAACTGCCTAGGTGATGCTGCACTTGTCTCGTACTTTCTGGCATTTTTGTTTGATGCATGACCAGTAAAGCGTATCAGATTCAATATAATGTTACACTTCTGCACAAATCGTTGTTGCCTTTGCTGCAAATTGGTGTGTGCATTGCATTGCCTTGACTGTGAGTTAGTTATTTTGCCAAATGAGGCATTCAACTAGATGTTCGATTCGGATGATAGTGTAGATTTATAGGAACTAATTAGAAGCAGTAGAAACACATGAGAGGTTCATTCAAAGTTTGTAGCTACATACTAGCTGTGAACTGTTTGAGAGCTCCCTCGCTCTACAACTTTAGGATTTTATAGGCTTTTGCAGTTTCTTCTTTCATGTAGAGCTCAGGACATGAAGTGTAATGTTTTTAAATTCTCGTGACCTCTGTTTGTTTGTAGAATCTTATATTTAAGGCCATCATGTCAACTTCCTATATATAGTGATGACATTGTTTTCTTTTTGGGGATAGTTATAACTAAAGAATACTTTCTGGTTTCCCAACCTTGGGCATAGGAGTGATTTCCTTTAGAACTGTATACATTCCAAGAGATACAAAAGTAAGGTCAGGATCCCAGAACATTTGTAAGTACAATTTTAGAACCTTCAGGTAGTAGCGCTCCTTTTATTTTTGAATGGAAAAAACATTATATATTATTACCTTATTAGATAATGCAATGTTCAGTTGCATTTTTCTAATCTATGTTGGTGATTGTTCTAGTAGAAAATGTTGTTGGTTAAAGGATAATTTTATATTTGTCTTGCACTATGGGATTCTTATTTTTTTTGAAATGGGCGTACCCCTTTCCATTTGCATTAAACGGAAATACAATAGTGCCAGACATAACCAGGAAGAAGGAAAAGAGGTTACTGAGTTCAACGCACTGCCAGGAAACCCACTGTGCTCGTCCGCCATTGAAACGAGCACAATGGGGCGAAAACCTGACATCACCAACTAGTTCAATCTCATTACAAAACCGGACACAAAAGAGCAACTAGCTAACACTCCAGCAGAGGCGCCCGCTAAAAGCGCCTCGACGTAGACCCTATGGGATTCTTATTGATGAAGCTATTTAGTATATACCCCCAGTTATCTTCATAATTGTTTCTATAGTCTTATCTATGTTTAATTTCCTTTAGATTATTAGCTCAATCAGAGGGTTCTGCTGTTTATAGACTAAATACTTGAAAGCTGCTCTTCATCATCTTATTTTCGCTAAATCTGATAGTAGCCTTAGATTCTCTACAAGCTAGATATTGTATTATCCCTCTAGGTTCACACATTTAGGATGTAGAAATTTAATAGGTATTTGTGGGACACGGTATCCTTATCATCTACACCAATTGTTAGAAAGTATATAATAATACAATCTATATCCTGAAACTTTGGATTTTAGGGAGATATCCATGTTTTTCAATTTTATACACTGATGCACATGCCCATGCACTTGTCTTAAATATTGTGTTTCTCCTATTACTCCCAAAACTATTAGGAATTTCATACGTTTTTACACATGTTATAAGCAAAGCAACATATGGTTTGTTCCATTGCCGATACATATTTATTTCTTCTGTCTTATGTGAGAAGTAATCAATCAATTGTCGTTTTCCCTTGGAAAGACAAATTTTTGAACCTAACTCTTCTTTTGCAGATTCTCGAAAATAGCCAAGAAATCCAGCTATCTTCATGTTTGAAGCTAAATGGAGAGTCAGACATCAAACTTCAATGTTCGCGGGAACAATGCTCAATTGTGTCCGTGCCATTAAGTACAGATTGACAGGAACAGGTTGTTTCTAACATGATCTATTAAGTCATGTATAGGTTGTCTCTTGGACGCCATAGTGATCAAAGAATTTGAGTTGCAGCAAAATCTATCAACGAAAGTACTTGTTGCCAACCGATAGCTTATTACTCTGATAAAACCTGATTTTGGGTTTGATCAGTTCAGATTTTTGTAAATGCAGTGTGCTTCCTTTTCATTTATCAATCCTATTTGTGTGAGGCATGTTAGACTTTAATTCTTTAGCATTAACGTTACATGATCTTAAGCATAAATGTATAGAACATCTAATTATCATATGAGGGCAGGATCTTACTGTCATTGGGAGTAGCTTTTGCTTAGGTGGAGCGAGGTTCCACGCATGTTTGATGTAGGATTGATGAGTAGGGGATCACTGCTGGTACAAGCGGTGAAACCCATGCGTGACATTACTGCATTATCTGTATACATCCTTTTTCTGTTTTAATAACGAGATAACTTTTATTTGGTTGTCAGTTCCATGTTTATTTTTCTTTTAAGTATTGAGACTTGTTGATATGTTGTACGTCATGTTATTTGTTCTACTGTAAGTATTACTGAAATACGTTATGTATAGGTAAGAGAGAAGATGATGCAAAGGCGATAAAACGTTTCCAACGTTAAAAGGAAAAAGGACAGGAGCCTGGTTTAAGGTAACTGCTCATGTTAGTATTTGGCGCGAGATCAGTCTTTCTTACTCAGCTTGATGGTTCTGTTTCTTTTGGTGCTCTAATTTACATCCAACGCAGGGCATCTTTGGTTTGGCCTCATCATCAAATGTATGTTGTGAGCTACTGGAGTTTATGTTGAGTCGCTGAAGCACACACGTGAAGATAATGTTGAGTTTGACCACAAGAGATCGAAAACTATAGTGATAGAGGGTGACGATGACATGCAAATGGACAGCATGCTAGTTCTGTGTATCAAACACAGTGAGCATAGTTTAGCAGAATGTGAGCAACTTCTAAGTTGTAGTTCTTGTAATATGTTTTTGTTGTGAGGAATTCAGGCTCAAAATTGACCATAAGTGTGATCGCATGTGTTCGCTGATAATCTGATTTGTATGATGAATTTTGAATGCAACTTATAAATTTGAATAATGGATCTAAATTTGATTATTTTAATTCTGCTGGATATAGATTTAAATTCAAATTGCATATTTGTATATGGAGATATGTATATGATGTATCCCTAGGGTATTACTGAAACGTATGGTAGGGAAAGAATTGTAGGGAAAGTTGTGGGGTGGCATAATTTTGATGGACCCCACAATCTTTCCCTAGGGCATGTTCCCCTAGGTAAAGAGAGTTTCCCTAGAGCTTGCCACATGCACCCTAGGGAAAGAGCTCTTTCCCGACTATACTATACCTAGGGTTCTTTACCTAGGGCAAGCTCTAGGTAAAGACTTTCCCCATGGTTTTTTGCCTTTCACCTAGGGTATATGGCTCTAGGTAAAACGTGAATTTCTAGTAGTGGTTTCATACGATTATCTTGTTTTTAGTTTTAGTGCTTTTCTCTATCTTTTTTGTTTTATATTTTATATTTTATGTTTTCTTTTTGTATTTGTAAATACTTGTTGACCTTTTATTGAATACACTTTTGACTATTTTTAAAATCCATGTTGAACGTTTATTTGAATATGTATTGAACGGAGTATCTTTTAAATAAACAACAACTACTTTTAAAATATTAAGTGAACTTCTTAAACACACATTGAGCATTTTTCAAATAGGTCACGGGTAAAAGTGCAAACATTTGGTAAGTGTTAGAACAAATTTTTTGAATAGCATGAACATTTTATATATATTAAGACCACTTTAAAAAAATTAGGAGATTTTTTTTAGTTTCAATCTTTTGCCTAAGCGAAGTAGTTGATCCCTCCAAGCTAAGAGCGGATCGAGACTGAAAGGTACTAATATTTTTCTAGGCTGAAAGCTAGGAATAAAATAGCATAGTCTGAATTATAGTTTAACTAAAAATTGTGAAAGCTCCCTAGTCTCGAAACGACCAGTTTTGGTTCTGCTCTCGGGGCCACCTACACACTATTACTAACAACAATAAGTAAAAAGAAAGAGAAAACCAACTAGAAAAACCGACTACAGGCCTGACACATGGAGCTATCGTTCCATGCGCTATGTCGACATTGTGGCGCACATAGAGACACATATAGAACGCACAATGTTGATGCAAAACTTTAGATAACTCACTGTAACATCATGTGAATTGAAAAATACAAAGTATATTGAAAACATCATGTACAATTAAGGAATGCCATGTTGGCACCACCATACTGGAGGTCGTGCCTTTGTGTTGCCTACCATGGCGTACTGGTGGCCAGTGGCGGCTAGTTTTGGGTCACCAAATTATAAGGATATTGTTGGAGATGTTCTGAGCACCTTAGCATGTGCAACAGGTGCAACCGCACATCGCCTCCAAATATCAGGGTCCAGCAACATATATACGCCCTCTTTGCCATGACATAGTGAGTATAATTCTTTTTAAGTCAAACATTACAAACTTTGATCATATTTATAAACAAAAACATGTACATCTAATATTCTAAAATACCAGATGCATATCATTGGATACATCATCAGTTATATTTTCATGTTGTACATGTTTCGAATAGTATATATATAACATATTTCAATGCAAACTCGGTCAAAGTTTGCTTAGTTCGACTTATAGAAAATCTACATGCACTACATTATGAAACAGAGGGGGTACTATTTTTTAGTACTCCCTCCGTTCCAAAATCTATATGCACTACATTATGAAACCGAGGAAGTATTTAGGAACGAAGGGAGATTCTTATATGGACTACTATGAAGCAAAATGAGTGAATCTACACAGTAAAATATGTCTATATACATTCATATGTAGTCCATATTAAAATCTCTAAGAAAAAACTTATACTCCCATCGTGCGTCCTCCGGCACGGCGCACCAATGGAGGGTTGCGCATCCGCCATCGCGTTTGGACGCCAGACGGACCGGTGAGGCAGCGATGCCACTCCTAGTTGCAGATCCATGCGCCATTTGGGCAGACGAAAGGAATCCGAGCGGTACTGTCGCGCGGCCTCCTTCCAGGAGTGGCGGAGCGCAAGCCAAACGGTCATCTCCTCCTCGGGGCCGCGTGGGATGAGCTCGGGGTCAACAGATCTGGAGGTGTAGGACTTGGATCCACTGCCTGCCATGCCAGAGAAGGTCGGAGATCGCCTGATGGGAGCTTGGGGCAGAGTGGAGTGGATGGAAGGGAAGTCAAGTGGCTAGAGTTTGGTTTGTGGAGGGGATGCAGACGAATATAGGTGAGGTCTGGTGGATTAGCGTGGGCCGGGTCCGACGTGGCAGATGCATCGAGACCTCGCCATATCCGCCCATATTTGGAATGGATATGAGGGGTTCGGTCAGGCCGGGCGTTTGAGACCGGCTTCAGGTGTCCGTCTAAGTCAATTTTTTCTGGCCGTTCATTTACCGGACCATCTGCCCGGATGGGTGTATGAGAGGGGTTTGAGGTGCCCAGATTTAGATGCTCTTATAGGAGGACATGCGAGGTTTTTTTTAGACAATGGACAGGCGAGGTGTGTCCCAGTTCCGACTTCCGAGCACACCCTGCATTGTTGCCGTAGACGGACCGGAAGGCTACCTCATGGGCCCGGGCCTTATGGACCACGGATTATAATCACGTTAGGCAAACATTCTTGGACAAGTCTACGCAGCGGCCGGCTGCTCCCTGGCTGTTCGGAGCGGCCGGCCTAAAAAGAAAAAATTTGGTGCTCTAATCTAATTTGGTCCCCTAATTAATACTTCTATATAACAAAATTTCATTTCATATTAGAAAAAGACCACATAAACAGGAAAAAAGAAAGTGAATTATAAAACCATCCATGTGAACGCATTAATTCAAATTTTTAAATTTATGAAAAGCCATAACTTTTAAACCGCGTGTCGGAATTAGGATCCGTTTTCACTGTTGGAACTCTCGCGGCGTGCTCTTCGAAACTAGATCCCATATGAGTATGTTTCGACGAAATTTTTTGTGTGCAATTTTGACCCCATTTTGTGCAACTGACTAGCCGTCGATGTGCAACTACCTGAGAGAGATGTGCAACTTTTCTCGTACACCGTATACGTGCAGTTTTCCTCTATGATACCTCTACCCTCAAACTGCCTCCTTCTAGTGAGATGTGCAACTTCATTTGTTGCCTAGGCCATGCAGTTTTCACTAGTGGCACCACCCCAACTACTCTCTAACAGTGAAATATGCAATTTCGTCTGTTGCCCCGGTGCCCTGGCCAACTGCATGCCTGGTAGTCGCCGCGCGTGTGCACCCCCCACAACCGTGTTTGAGTGTTTTCACTGTTTGCTGCATCAGCCAACTATCTTCAGTGGATGTGTAACTTAGGATACTGCCACGGCCAACTGTCTAACAGTGATGTGCAACTTTTTCTTGTATCCTATGGATGTGTAGTTTTCCTGCTAGCACCTAGCCCAAACCACCCCTGCTAGTGAGATGTACAACTTTAGCATCCTGTCTATATGCAACTTTTCACTATCCTCATGAATGTGGAGTTTTCACCATCAAACTATCCTGCCTGTGAGATGTGCAACTTCGTATGTTGGCCCGGCCAACTGCCTGGCGGACTTGTGCAACTCCGTATATTGCCTCCGCCAACTAAAACTACATATCCACAACAAGGGAGGGGAAGGAGTTGCACATCGACTAATAAGCTGTTGGCGTGAACAACAAACTAAGTTGCACATAGCACTGGTAGGGGGGTGGACAGGGTGTGCAAAGCATGAAAAACTACACATCCACGAGTAAGGATGAGGGTTGCACATCGACTACTAGGTTGTTGGCCGAAGTAGTAGACTAGTTGCACATTACGTTCTCATGGTTGGTAGGTTGCAACCTTATAGAAAATTGGATCATGCAGCTAAAAAACTAAGTTTCTAAAAAAGTTGCACCATTCAATACTAAAGTTGCATAATGCAGTACTAAAGTTGCACCATATAGCACCAAAGTTGGCATCAATTTTTTTCATCAAAACATACTCATGGGGGGTCTAGTTTCAAAGAATTCGCCGCGAGGAATCCAGCGGTGAAGACGGATCTGAATTTGGATGCACGGTTTGAAAGATATGACTTTTCAAAAATTTGGAAACCCAAAATAAGCGCACATGCACACCCATCAGACAAGGAATCTCTTGCTCACGTGAATATGTCATTACTATCTACCACGTCATGCATAAAGACAAAATTTTAGACCACAATGCTGCATGCATGCATGTGTGAGAGCCAGGCCGCTCAGTTTCACTAATTAGTGCGTATGCACTTTTTAGAATTCAGGAACATTCTTAAGAAACCCCTAAAAAGCATGATCAGAAAGCCTTGATAGGATTCGGGATAGGTGGCTGCTACAAATCAATCGGTTGATTTTAGGAAAACGTAAGCCGCCTCCGCTGCCGTCAGATGCGCACATCACGACCCTTGCTTTCGTCTCTCGTGGATCTTGCATCGCAGCCGCCCGCCACTTGCTCCTGACGCAGTAGTGCGCCCTCCGCTAGTCGCTCGCTCCACTACAGCGCCGGGAGCGCCGACAAGCCCTTCATTGTAGCGCCGATGAGCAGTGGTGAGTTCGCCGATGAGTAGTGGTGAGTTCGCCGGTGAGCGCTTCATTGCAGCTCCGAGACCGCCGGTGAATGCCTCCATTGTAGCGTTGGGAGCGCCGGCGAGAGCTCCATTGCAGCGCCGGCGAGCAGTGTCCAGGCCGCTAATGAAGCGCTCCACTGTAGCGCCGCGAGCGCCGGTGATCAGTAGCGAGACTGCCGGTGAGCACTCCATTGCAGCTCCATGACCGTAGGTGAGAGCTCCATTGCAGCGTCGGCGAGCACTCCATTGCAGCGCCTGTGAGCAGTTGTGAGACCGTCGGGAGAGCTCCATTGTAGCGCCGGCGAGCGCTTCATTTCAGCGCCGACGGACGCCCCACGAGGCTTCATTGCAGCTCCATGGCCAGCACCGCGCGGCGAGGCAAAGTTCCATAGCAGCGGCGACGCCCCTGGCGAAGCTCCATTAAAACTCCCTCGCTCGTCGCATCATCCGCCGTGTTGCACAACTTCGCCGGCCACTGCAGCATCGATGCTCTCCACTACAGCGGTGCTCGATGTCATCCTTTTGCAGTGTTGCTCCCCTCCCCCACAGCACTGCTCTGCAGGCGTGGCAGGTCGTTGGTGTGCGGGCATGTGCAATTGTGCAGCGCCGGCGAACGCCTGCAATGGAGAGATTGCTGCACACCGCTAGCAAAGCATCACAAGCCGGAGCTCACGCACAGGCGGCCGTGCTGGTTTGTGGTGCTAGTGTGTGCTTCAGGCGATGTGCTGAAGGGAGGAAGAAGAACAGAGGAAAAGAAAACGAGCGGCTCAGGCGTATGGAGAAGAGACAAGAGCATCTCCAGCCGTTCGGCCCATTAGGACGTCAAAAAAGAGCCGCCTGGGAGCGAACCGGCGTTTGCTTGACGCGTGGGGGCGATTGCGTTCCCAGTCGACGTATGGAGAAGAGACAAGAGCATCTCCAGCCGTTCGGCCCATTAGGACGTCAAAAAAGAGCCGCCTGGGAGCGAACCGGCGTTTGCTTGACGCGTGGGGGCGATTGCGTTCCCAGTCGACGCCCCAGGTCACCGCGAAAAGGACGCGAACACGGCGATATTTCATAGAATTTGCACAAACTCGGCGATCTGGCACAAACTCGACGATATTTGATAGAAATTTGTACAAAAACTGATAAGCATGCAAACTACGCCTAGCCCTGCTATGCCACGGCCGCCGCCCGCCATTTACATGCCGAGGAATCTGTAGAAACGGGTGTAGTCACCGCCGTCGTCGTCGTCGTCGCGGGGGATGGTGCCATTGGCGTAGGCGATCTCCTCTTGGCGGCGGCGCTTGAAGTACATCGTCCACAACGTTTCGTTGCCGACGGCGTACCTCGGCTCGTTCCGCTGCTCCTCCGTCAGGGACGCGCGGATGCGGGCGATCTCGGCCCGCCGTGCAGCCCCTTCGAGCACCGGTGGCACCGGGACGCCCCCGGCACACGCATGTCCGGTGGCGCCGGGTAGTCGGCCTCGTAGAGGAGGCGCGCCTCATCCTCATGGAGATGGCGGCGGCCGAAGTCGTCCGCCGCCGCGGCGTCGCCGGGGTACCTCCCAGCCATTGCTCGTCGTCGGGGAAGAGGTGTGAGTGTTGCTTTGCGTGGCTCTACGAGGTGAGGTGTGGCGACTGTGGCGTTCACCGGCGGGGAGATCGGCTTTTTATAGCCCAAGCGGGGCGGTGAGAGCCTGCATGTCGGGCGGCGCGTGGCGGGAGCGGGCGGGACACGCGTCGGTGGCACCTTCGCTGCGCCGCCCGTGCGGCATCAACGGAGGCTGACTGGCGCGGCAGCCTTGGCCAGCCTTGGCATTGATTCCCGCGGGAACCGAGGCGATGAGGACGACGAAGCGGCGTCTCACTGACTCGGCGGCCCTATCCCCGTTCACGCCAAAATCGTGTCCCCCGGCGCCCCCAGGAGCCCCCCAGCGCGCTGGGTTCAGCCTGGGGTCCGCCGGCGCCAGTTTCGACCCAAACCAGTGAAAAACGGGCTCCTGGGGCGCGACTGGGCTGTTTTTTAAGAGCCGGCGGCAAAAATATGACTGGGGGGAGGGGGGGGGGGGCTGTTGGGGGCGCGGCTGGAAGGGAGAGGAAGCGTACGCGGCGAGCAGGCCCACAAGGACGCGTGTCACACGAACAACGCGGTTTAAGCGAAACAGAAATCATCCGCCTGAAACGAAGTGTTTTCCTTCGGGATAGGTCACGTGCTGGAAGAGAATTTGCATGATCCTAGTAAAAAAACAGAACAAAAGTATAGAGAGCGCTCAGACCAATCCTAATAAATGTCAGCGTTGACATGTTCCATGGACGGGACAGATAAATGAATGCTGCAGATTCAATGATGGATGAACTGCGAGGATGGATAGATGGTTGGGAGGTTGGCAAGCTGTCGGGGAAGAAGAGCTGGAGGATGGCGCGAGGAACGTGTTGCCTCGGGTGTGATAGGCCACGGCGGCTTCAAGCTTCTCCTCTCCCTCTATAGTTTACGTACGCGGGGGGGGGGGGGGGGGGGGGGGGGGGGGTTGACCGTTGACTCGCCTGGCCACTGTTCCAGGGAAATCAACTTTTTATCGGATGGCCCCTCACGAAGGGAGAAGGCAAGCCGTGTAAAAGGGAAATAAAAATGTCATGGCGCGGTGATGTGGAGAGGGGTGAGCTGAATTTTCGTGTGGGCAGCCGGCGGCCACCGGGTAGCTCGCCGTAGCTGGGCCCGTCAGTAGTAAGTAGCAGTGGTGGGCCTAAATCAATTAGGCGGACGGGCGGTGCCTGCAGCTCTTAGTCTGTCCGTAGGTTGGGCAACCGCTGGCGAGACAGTGACGAAACCAAGGAGAGGGAGGAGCAAACGTCTCCGCGCTCCGCACCACACGCCACGATTGCCGGCTACGAGTTTCAGTTTCACACGAGCAAACCAAACCAACACCCCAGCGTCAACGACGTGGCCAGACACGTGCGCACGCGTGCTGTGATGGGTAAGATTGTTGGTTGGTTAGAGTAGTCGTAACCCGCCGAGCTGGAGTATCAGCACCGGCAGCTTGTTGCACGATGCCTCTAATTTCGTGGTCGTCCGGCCGTGCGTGCTGGCGGGACAAACGACAGCCCATGAAGGTCCGCGCAAAAAAATAAAAAAAAGCACATGAAGGTGCGGGGTCATTGGCGGGAAATTGCTAACGGAGCTCCAGCTCCATGGAGCCTGAAATGTGAAAACTTTCAAAAAAAAAAAATCTGAAAAACCAAATACACACAAACCTATGTGACATTGTCTGTTAAATATCATCACGAAAGACATTTTGACGGGAGCTACATAAAAATGGCAAAAACATCCCTTGCAAAACAAAGACAAAGTCATGTATTTCTATCACATATACTGTTCATTATAAAAGTACACACTAAAAACGTATTTCGTAATGAAATTTTACGCACATATACTACCTCCGTTCCGCAATATATGACGTAGTTTAACCTACCAAAACTCATATATTTTAGAACGGAGTTAGTAGTATGCGTCTATAAGAGCATCTACAGCCAGACTTGACATATCCAATCACGCCCGCGGACGCGACCGGATGCATAGGAGGGCTCCGGCCCATCCTCCTCTTGCTCGACCTCATCCATGTATGTGAGCATCTCTGCCTCCTTCGTGGCCTGCTGCACCTCTATCTCCTACCGGCGATGGCGTCTGGCCTCCGCAGCCGACTCCGAGCGGAGGGAATCGAGGATGCCCTGCTGCTCCGCCTGCAGATCCGTGTCGACAACATCCCCCACATCCTCCTCCTCCTCCAGCTCATCCTCCTCCTCCTCCAGCTCATCCTCCTCCTCCGGATCTACTGCATCTGGAGGTAGCCCCCTCGTTGATTCGGGCTTCGCGCCTTGCCCAGATCTGCTCAAGGAGCTCCAGCCGGCGCTCTGGCATTAGAAATGGGTAGCTCCTCACACGGCGGCGTGGGGGCATGGCTACTAGGCGGACGGGTAGTGGAAAGTGGCGGCGGCGGCGGACAGGCGGAGGAAAATGTCGATGATAGGGTTTCAGTGCTGGCAGTCGACTTAAATAGCTGGGCTTGGCACTACGCGGCCCGCCGAAGCGGCACATGACGGCATCGGTCCGACGAAGGAGATGAGCTCCAGACATCCGAGTTTTCGGGCGATTCCACGTGGCATCCCGTCGTTAGTCCGACGTGGCGGGCGCGCCCGAGCGCCCCCATATCCACCATATATTTGGGCTGGATATGAGGAGTGCCAGTCAGCCCGGCGTTTGAGGCGCTCATCTGGGTCAGATTTTCGTGACCAGGTAGGCCGCCCGGGCGTTTGAGGCCGGTTTGGAGCGCCCGATTGTAGATGCTCTAAGTACTTGTGTATTTATTTCCAGATTTTTTAATAACTTAAAATGTGGATTTTATTTATTTTTAAACGGGTTTGCTAAAGCACATCTAGATTTACCCTAAATATTGCACATTTAAGTTATATGCCATTAATTTTAGGTGCAGATATTTCAAGAAGTGATCACATAAATCGTGTGGTACAAAAAAGAGATAACCGAGCGAATTTTAAATTACAATTTATAACCCGACGAAATACAATTTTCAACCAAAACTAAACAATTGAAAAGAAAAAAGTGATGGTTGCTTGGAGTAAAAATATATTTTTCACAACTTTAAATTTTACCATTTGCGTACCTCTCGATGTGAGCATCACCAACAAAAAGAGAAAAGAAAAATCGATTGTTCGTTGGAGTAGGCCAAAGGATCGAAGCGAGCCTAGTTTGCAGCGGCCCATTATCCTTCCACCTTTGGAGCGAGGGTAGTTGTACCTGCCCCCTGAAGTCAGTCTCACATTATGAATTGTGAGACCCTGAGGCTTAGCTTGCGCACAGGCCCCAGGTGGTCCACTAGAAAACTTGGAACAGGTGAGGCCAACAGAAGCACAAGACCTGCAAAGTTCATATATCATAATTGTTTGTGGTGGTGGTGGTGGTGGTTGGGGGGGGGGGGGGGGGGGGTGACGAGTGTTTACAGTAGCAGAAAATAAATTTAGGACCTCCTCACATACCTGGGTGAATTATCGTTCCCCCTAGAGGTTCTGTCTAGCGAACGTTTCATTCGACTGGACTTACACAAAGGTGTTGGGTGGATCCCTGATAGGATCATAGACAATGCCGCATGCGTTATCACAAAGATGTGCGCGATGAAGGGCAAGAAGGGTGTTAATGAGTACACGTTGAGAAGGTAAAAATATACAATCCTTTCATATTTTCTCCCTTGTCCGTTTTCTCTACCATGACTATCTCCCATTGCAATACATGGACAATTTTCCTAGTGTACAAAAAGAAAAAGGAAGTACAAGTTGCATGTTTGATGAAGATTTTGTCCCTTTAGTCCATGATTTCTAGCTCCGCCAATTGACTTAATCGAAAGTTAGTTTTGTATCGAGTCTACTAAGTTTGGTAAAACTCAAAGTTATATATATAAGTAACACTAACTTTAATACTAATACTAATTTCCGTAAACGTTTGTCAGGATATTACCCATCGGCCTAGACCATTCTACCAAGATATTTGGATATCTGGATGCAGCCATGTATAAACACATGTATAATACATTAGATCTCATAAATTCATTTATCAATGAATGTTATTTTGTTAGATCTCTAAGATTTAATGTAAATAAAGATTTTCTTAAATACCTTAGATTACAATTATCATGAAAAAATAATTTTTTTAGTATGCACAGAAAAGTGTTTACTACACACACATGCATGCATGCATCATAGTATAGTGTCAACCAACATGTTTCTTAACCACCAAATCTTAATTCAAGTCGCAATAACAGAAATGGTAGTAATATTATATTGAATGTTGTATCATTGAACAAGCGACACTTATTTAGTGTTAGTATAAATGATGACAAGGGTAAAAAAGTCTAATATAAATATTAAAGTGACATAAGTTTGTACATAACCTACATGACTAAATTTGGAAAAACTGACTCAGAATACCAAGTTGTTATGCCGGGACGCGAGCTCGAGTGAGTAGGTAGGAGGAGTTGGAGAGGAGATTTGCAAGAAAGGAGAGTGGGTTGTTTGTTGAAATTGGGATAGCAATTCTTTTGTCAACACCTCCGTCCTAGATGTTACTCTAAACATCATTATATTCTTGAAAGTGCCACGGACCGAGCAACGGTAACTGTGCCCTTTGAGGAGTGCCCGGAGACAAGTCACATTCTATTTTGGTGCTCTCCGGCTAGATTTTCATGGAGCTCCGTCCGGGAATACTTTGGCGCCAATTGGAACCCTTCTTCCATGTCGTACATGTTGGGGAACGTAGTAATTTCAAAAAATTTCCTACGCACACACAGGATCATGGTGATGCATAGCAACGAGAGGGGAGAGTATCGTCCACGTACCCTCGTAGACCGAAAGCGGAAGTGTTAGCACAACGCGGTTCATGTAGTCGTACGTCTTCACGATCCGACCGATCCAAGTACCGAACGTACGGCACCTCCGAGTTCAGCACACGTTCAGCTCGATGACGTCCCGCGAACTCCGATCCAGCAGAGCTTCACGGGAGAGTTCCGTTAGCACGACGGCATGGTGATCGTGATGATGTTGCTACCGACGCAGGGCTTCGCCTAAGCACCGCTACGATATAACCGAGGTGGAATATGGTGGAGGGGGGCACCGCACAAAGCTGGAATAGATCAATAGATCAACTTGTGTGTCTAGAGGTGCCCCCTGCCCCCGTATATAAACGATCAAGGGGGAGAGGCGGCCGGCCAGGGAGGGCGCGCCAAGGGGGGAGTCCTACTCCCACCGGGAGTAGGACTCCTCCTTTCCTAGTAGGAGTAGGAGAAGGGGGGAAGGAGGAGGTTGAGAGAAGGAAGGAGAGGGGGGCCGCCGCCCCCTTCCCTTGTCCAATTCGGACTGGGGCAAGGGGGGCCGCACACCACCTCCTGGCTGCCCTCTCTCTTCTCCACTAAGGCCCAATAAGCCCATTAATTCCCGGGGGGGGGGGGGTTCCGGTAACCCCCGGTACTCCGGTAAAATCCCGATTTTACCCAGAACACTTCCGATATCCAAATATAGGCTTCCAATATATCAATCTTTATGTCTCGACCATTTCGAGACTCCTCGTCATGTTCGTGATCATATTCGGGACTCCGAACTACCTTCGGTACATCAAAACACAAAACTCATAATACCGATCGTCATCTAACTTTAAGCGTGCGGACCCTACGGGTTTGAGAACTATGTAGACATGACCGAGACACGTCTCCGGTCAATAACCAATAGCGGAACCTGGATGCTCATATTGGCTCCTACATATTCTACGAAGATCTTTATCGGTCAAACCGCATAACAACATACGTTGTTCCCTTTGTCACCGGTATGTTACTTGCCCGCGATCGTCGGTATCTCAATACCTAGTTCAATCTCGTTACCGGCAAGTCTCTTTACTCGTTCCGTAACGCATCATCCCGCAACTAACTCATTAATTACAATGCTTGCAAGGCTTATAGTGATGTGCATTACCGAGTGGGCCCAGAGATACCTCTCCGACAATCGGAGTGACAAATCCTAATCTCGAAATACGCCAACCCAACAAGTACCTTTGGAGACACCTGTAGAGCACCTTTATAATCACCCAGTTACGTTGTGAGGCTTGGTAGCACACAAAGTGTTCCTCCGGTAAACGGGAGTTGCATAATCTCATAGTCATAGGAACATGTATAAGTCATGAAGAAAGCAATAGCAGGATACTAAACCATCAAGTGCTAAGCTAACGGAATGGGTCAAGTCAATCACTCATTACCCTAATCATGTGATCCCGTTAATCAAATGACAACTCATGTCTATGGCTAGGAAACATAACCATCTTTGATCAACGAGCTAGTCAAGTAGAGGCATACTAGTGACACTCTGTTTGTCTATGTATTCACACAAGTATTATGTTTCCGGTTAATACAATTCTAGCATGAATAATAAACATTTATCATGATATGAGGAAATAAATAATAACTTTATTATTGCATGTAGGGCATATTTTCTTCAGTCTCCCACTTGCACTAGAGTCAATAATCTAGATTACACAGTAATGATTCTAACACCCATGGAGCCTTGGTGCTGATCATGTTT
The DNA here is from genome assembly GCF_018294505.1 of Triticum aestivum. Classification (NCBI taxonomy): domain Eukaryota; kingdom Viridiplantae; phylum Streptophyta; class Magnoliopsida; order Poales; family Poaceae; genus Triticum; species Triticum aestivum. The sequence goes on from NC_057814.1 coordinate 601,790,005, forward strand.
TGCTCGTGAAGAGGCTTAGTCAACGGGTCTGCAACATTCAGATCCGTATGTATCTTGCAAATCTCTATGTCTCCCACCTGGACTTGATCCCAGATGGAGTTGAAGCGTCTCTTGATGTGCTTGCTTCTCTTGTGAAATCTGGATTCCTTTGCCAAGGCAATTGCACCAGTATTGTCACAAAAGATTTTCTTTGGACCCGATGCACTAGGTATGACACCTAGATCGGATATGAACTCTTACATCCAGACTCCTTCATTTGCTGCTTCCAAAGCATCTATGTACTCCGCTTCACATGTAGATCCCGCCACAATGCTTTGTTTAGAACTGCACCAACTGACAGCTCCACCGTTCAATGTAAACACGTATCCGGTTTGCGATTTAGAATCGTCCAAATCAGTGTCAAAGCTTGCATCGACGTAACCCTTTACGACTAGCTCTTTGTCACCTCCATAAATGAGAAACATATCCGTAGTCCTTTTCAGGTATTTCAGGATGTTCTTGACCGCTGTCCAGTGATCCACTCCTGGATTACTTTGGTACCTCCCTGCTAAACTTATAGCAAGGCACACATGAGGTCTGGTACACAACATTGCATACATGATAGAGCCTATCGCTGAAGCATAGGGAACATCTTTCATTTTCTCTCTATCTTCTACAGTGGTCGGGCATTGAGTCTGACTCAACTTCACACCTTGTAACACAGGCAAGAACCCTTTCTTTGCTTGATCCATTTTGAACTTCTTCAAAACTTTGTCAAGGTATGTGCTTTGTGAAAGTCCTATCAAGCGTATTGATCTATCTCTATAGATCTTGATGCCTAATATGTAAGCAGCTTCACCGAGGTCTTTCATTGAAAAACTCTTATTCAAGTATCCTTTTATGCTATCTAGAAATTCTATATCATTTCCAATCAGCAATATGTCATCCACATATAATATCAGAAATGCTACAGAGCTCCCACTCACTTTCTTGTAAATACAGGCTTCTCCAAAAGTCTGTATAAAACCATATACTTTGATCACACTATCAAAACGTTTATTCCAACTCCGAGAGGCTTGCACCAGTCCATAAATGGATCGCTGGAGCTTGCACACTTTGTTAGCTCCCTTTGGATCGACAAAACCTTCTGGTTGCATCATATACAACTCTTCTTCCAGAAATCCATTCAGGAATGCAGTTTTGACATCCATTTGCCAAATTTCATAATCATAAAATGCGGCAATTGCTAACATGATTCGGACAGACTTAAGCATCGCTACGGGTGAGAAAGTCTCATCGTAGTCAATCCCTTGAACTTGTCAAAAACCTTTCGCAACAAGTCGAGCTTTATAGACAGTAAGATTACTGTCAGCGTCAGTCTTCTTTTTGAAGATCCATTTATTCTCAATGGCTTGCCGATCATCGGACAAGTCAACCAAAGTCCACACTTTGTTCTCATACATGGATCCCATCTCAGATTTCGTGGCCTCAAGCCATTTTGCGGAATCTGGGCTCATCATCGCTTCCTCATAGTTCGTAGGTTCGTCATGGTCTCGTAACATGACATCCAGAACAGGATTACCGTACCACTCTGGTGCGGATTTTACTCTGGTTGACCTACGAGGTTCAGTAGTAACTTGATCTGAAGTTTCATGATCAATATCATTAGCTTCCTCACTAATTGGTGTATGTGGCACAGGAACCGGTTTCTGTGATGAACTACTTTCCAATAAGGGAGCAGGTACAGTTACCTCATCAAGTTCTACTTTCCTCCCACTCACTTCTTTCGAGAGAAACTCCTTCTCTAGAAAGGATCCAAATTTAGCAACAAAAATCTTGCCTTCAGATCTGTGATAGAAGGTGTACCCAACAGTTTCCTTTGGGTATCCTATGAAGACACATTTCTCCGATTTGGGTTTGAGCTTATCAGGTTAAAGCTTTTTCACATAAGCATCGCAGCCCCAAACTTTAAGAAACGACAACTTTGGTTTCTTGCCAAACCACAGTTCATAAGGCGTCGTCTCACGGATTTCGATGGTGCCCTATTTAACGTGAATGCAGCCGTCTCTAAAGCATAACCCCAAAATGATAGCGGTAAATCAGTAAGAGACATCATAGATCGCACCATATCTAGTAAAGTACGATTACGACGTTCGGACACACCATTACACTGTGGTGTTCCGGGTGGCGTGAGTTGCGAAACTATTCCACATTATTTCAAATGTAGACCAAACTCGTAACTCAAATATTCTCCTCCACGATCAGATCGTAGAAACTTTATTTTCTTGTTACGATGATTTTCTACTTCACTCTGAAATTCTTTGAACTTTTCAAATGTTTCAGACTTATGTTTCATTAAGTAGATATACCCATATCTGCTCAAATCATCTGTGAAGGTGAGAAAATAACGATACCCGCCGCGAGCCTCAACATTCATCGGACAGAATACATCAGTATGTATGATCTCCAACAAATCTATTGCTCTCTTCATTGTTCCGGAGAACGGCGTTTTAGTCATCTTGCCCATGAGGCATGGTTCGCAAGTACCAAGTGATTCATAATTAAGTGATTCCAAAAATCCATCAGTATGGAGTTTTTTTTTTGAAAATTAGGCATTAGGAGAGTTTCCTACTGCATATATATATATATATATAAATGGGTGGTGTTACAAGGTATTTACATGAGAGGGGGAAGGGGGGGTTTACATGGGGGGGGGGTTACAAAGGGGTGGGGGGTGGCTAGAGAAGAGCAGGAAGCACTGTGGCCACTAAATGATTCTTATGCTGTGGTACTCTATGGCTAATATCAGAGAAATCCTTTTTGAAGCATGTCCTCCAGGAGGCGACTGTGGGGGTCACCTGTCGAAAGTAGTTGTTGTTTCGTTCCTTCCAGAGGCTCCAGGCAGCCACCAGGAAGATATCCATGATCATCTTGCGCTTATGCCTCAATTTTAGGTGTGAAATCATATCCAACCTATTGCCCTGTGGCGGCCAATGGATCCTCAAGAGGTGCCAGCATGTTCGACTAAAGGTGCAACGAAAGAACAGATGTTCCACCATCTCCTCCACGTGTTGGTTGCAAAGAAGACAGTCTAGATTGTTGCCAATATTGTAGTGTCGTCTGTTCAGCATGTTGCGGGTATTGAGTCTGTCAGAAAGCAGAAACCAGCCAAACACTTTGATTTTTGGGATGGATTTGGCGTTCCAAAGCCATTTGAACCCCTCATGGGTCTGTACATCCCGGAAGACAAAGGTGTAATAGGCAGAGGTCTTGAATGTTTGGGCTCCCCAAGTACAAATCCACTGATCTTTTGAGCCGTCCAGATTGAGATTAGAGACCTCCCGCTGAATTGGTCGTAGCTCGTCGTGGGCTTGCATGGATAGCGGTAGGCGAAAGGTTGCAGCCAGATCTGTGGTTGCCAGAAACTGCTGAATTGAAATATCTTCATTGGCAGCAAAGGAGAACGCTCGAGGGAAGGACGTGGTGTAGATGGAGTTATTCCACATGTCTTTCCAGAATAGGGCTGTATCACCAGAGTTGGCTTGTACAGTTGTAACCCCACGATATGTAGGCATGAGTTTAATGAGGTCCTTCCACCAGAATGATCCAGAGGGTTCAGCTGCGTGTGGGACAAGGCCATTGTAGTAAGTGTGCCAGATGAGTTTTACCCACGGGATGTCATGACGGTTGTAGAATTTGTGCAGCATTTTCAGCAAAAGGGCCTCATTTTGTATACGTAAATTTAGCACGCCAAGGCCACCACATTTCTTGGGTCGGCAAATCATGTCCCATGCAGCCAGGGGTGTGCATTTCTCCCCATCTTCGGTCTGCTTCTTCCACAAACAATACCTTCTGATTTTATCGAGCTGTTCTATTATCTTAGGAGGGAGTTTGAGGGTCCCCATGGGATAGATAGCAAGTGCCGTGATGAGGGAGTTCACAAGGGCCAATTTTCCAGCATATGACATTAATGACATAGCTGCAGTGATTCTGCGTTCAGCTTTGCAAACCATGGGGGCCATATCAAGGACCGTCGGTTTGGTCGTGCCTAGTGGCAGGCCTAGATAGGTGAAGGGCATGCTGGCAATGGAACAACCAAAAAGGTCAGCGAGGGTTTTGCACTTGTTGTGAGGTGTGTTGATCGGAATCATGGTTGACTTATGAAAGTTGAGTTTGAGTCCGATCGAGGCAGCATAGTCTGTCAGAATTTGCTTCATGCGGATGATCTGTTCTTGGCAGGCCGGCATGACAATAATGGTGTCGTCCGCGTATTGAATTACCGGATAGTTGTCGTCAGATGATGGTGGGATCGGGTGTTGCAAGAGATTATTAGCCAGAGCATCATTTATGGCCATTTGAAGGAGGTCAGCAGCCAACACAAAAATCAAGGGCGACAAAGGATCACCTTGTCGGACTCCACACCTGCAAAGAAATTGGCGGCCCGGGGACCCATTGAGAAGGACTGAGGATTTCCCAGAAGCAAAGATGCATTCTATCCATTGGAGCCATTTCTTATTAAATCCCATTTCCTTCATAATTTGCAGCATAGCCGGGTGTTCTATAGTGTCGAATGCCTTGGCAAAATCCAACTTCAATAAGATAATTTCCCGTTTGGAGGCCTGACATTGGTGTATGTATTCGAAAGCCCAGGCCAGGCAATCATGTATCGATCTACCACGTAGGAAGCCGTATTGGTTACGGTGGACAATTTGAAGGATGATTTTCTGGAGCCTATTTGCAAGAATTTTGGTGACCATCTTGAGGCAGCAGTTAAGGAGCGTGATGGGCCGATAATCATTAACTGTCTCTGGGGCATTTTTCTTGGGTATGAGAGTGATGAATCCATAGTTGAGGCTTTCCAAATTCAGTTTGCCCGAGTGAAATTCTTCACATAGCTGGTAAAAATCCGTTCTGATGATCGGCCAGCACGCTTTTAAAAAGGCGCCATTGAAACCGTCAGGCCCAGGGGCGCGATCCTCCTGCATTACCTTGACAACATCATCTATTTCTGCATGTGTGAAAGGAGTGGTTAGGCTGTCAAAGTCCACCTGTGATCTAAATAGCTTGGAAAGGTTGAATCGCATGGGTTGAGGGTTAGATTTCCCAAGTCGATCTTTGAAGGCCTAAAAAAGAATTGACTCCTTGCCCACATGATCATCAACTGTCGTGCCATCCGGTGTTTTTAGGGTTGAAATACAATTTCTCCTGTAGCTTTCCGTTGCCACCGCCTGAAAAAACTTCGAGTTTTCATCGCCAAACTGAATCCATCTGATAGTGCATCGTTTTTTCCAATATTCCTTCTGGTATTGCAATAGTCGAAGAAGGTGTTTCTTGAGAATGGCCAAGAAATTGATTTTAGGCAGTGTGAGACTGCGGCGGTCCGCAATAGAGTCCATTTCAAGGATTGCTTTGTTGGTGTTGTCAATGGCGACTTTGAGGCGGGAAATCTTTTTACTCCACTGAGAGAGCGCATGGCGAACAGACTTAAGCTTTTGGCATAGTCTGGATGTAGCATTCGAGGTTTTTCCACGGCGAATAGGTTTGTTCCAAGCCTGCTCAACAATGTCCATGAACCCGGGGTGCGCGATCCAGTATGGAGTTTCTTCATGCGCTTTACACCAATATGACCTAAACGGCAGTGCCACAAATAAGTTGCACTATCATTATCAACTCTGCATCTTTTGGCTTGAATATTATGAATATGTGTATCACTACTATCGAGATTCAACAAAAATAGACCACTCTTCAAGGGTGCATGACCATAAAAGATATTACTCATATAAATAGAACAACCATTATTCTCTGATTTAAATGAATAACCGTCTCGCATCAAACAAGATCCAGATATAATGTTCATGCCCAACGCTGGCACCAAATAACAATTATTTAGGTCTAAAACTAATCCCGAAGGTAGATGTAGAGGTAGCATGCCGACCGCGATCACATCGACTTTGGAACCATTTCCCACGCGCATTGTCACCTCGTCCTTAGCCAATCTTCGCTTAATCCGTAGTCCCTGTTTCGAGTTGCAAATATTAGCAACAGAACCAGTATCAGATACCCAGGTACTACTGCGAGCATTAGTAGGGTACACATCAATGACATGTATATCACATATACCTTTGTTCACCTTGCCATCCTTCTTATCCACCAAATACTTGGGGCAGTTCCGCTTCCAGTGACCAGTCTGCTTGCAGTAGAAGCACTTAGTCTCAGGCTTAGGTTCAGACTTGGGTTTCTTCTCTTGAGCAGCAACTTGTTTGTTGTTCTTTTTGAAGTTCCCCTTCTTCTTCCCTTTGCCCTTTTTCTTGAAACTGGTGGTCTTGTTGACCATCAACACTTGATGCTCCTTCTTGATTTCTACCTCCGTAGCCTTTAGCATTGCGAAGAGCTCAGGAATTGTCTTATTCATCCCTTGCATATTATAGTTCATAACGAAGCTCTTGTAGCTTGGTGGCAGTGATTGAAGAATTCTATCAATGACACTATCATCCGGAAGATTAACTCCCAGTTGAATTAAGTGATTGTTATACCCAGACATTTTGAGTATATGTTCAGTGACAAAACTATTCTCCTCCATCTTGCAGCTGTAGAACTTATTGGAGACTTCATATCTCTCAATCTGGGCATTTGCTTGAAATATAAACTTCAACTCCTGGAACATCTCATATGCTCCATGACGTTCAAAACGTCGTTGAAGTCCCGGTTCTAAGCCGTAAAGCATGGCACACTGAACTATCGAGTAGTCATCAGCTTTGCTCTGCGAGGCGTTCATAACATCTGGTGTTGCTCCTGCAGCAGGTCTGGCACCTAGCAGTGCTTCCAGGATGTAATTCTTCTGTGCAGCAGTGATGATAATCCTCAAGTTACGGACCCAGTCCGTGTAATTGCTACCATCATCTTTCAACTTTGCTTTCTCAAGGAATGCATTAAAATTCAACGGAACAACAACACGGGCCATCTATCTACAACTACATAGACAAGCAAGATACTATCAGGTACTAAGTTCATGATAAATTTAAGTTCAATTAATCATATTACTTAAGAACTGCCACTTAGAGAGACACCCCTCTAATCATCTAAGTGATCACGTGATCCAAATCAACTAAACCATGTCCGATCATCACGTGAGATGGAGTAGTTTCAATGGTGAACATCACTATGTTGATCATATCTACTATATGATTCATGCTCGACCTTTCGGTCTCAGTGTTCCGAGGCCATATCTGCATATGCTAGGCTCGTCAAGTTTAACCTGAGTATTCCACGTGTGCAACTGTTTTGCACCCGTTGTATTTGAACGTAGAGCTTATCACACCCGATCATCACGTGGTGTCTCAGCACGAAGAACTTTCGCAACGGTGCATACTCAGGGAGAACACTTATACCTTGAAATTTAGTGAGATATCATCTTATAATGCAACCGTCGATCTAAGAAAAATAAGATGCATAAAAGATAAACATCACATGCAATCAATATAAGTGATATGATATGGCCATCATCATCTTGTGCTTGTGATCTCCATCTCCGAAGCACCGTCATGATCACCATCGTCACGGGCGTGACACCTTGATCTCCATCGTAGCATCGTTGTCGTCTCGCCAACTATTACTTATACGACTATCGCTACTGCTTAGTGATAAAGTAATGCAATTACAGGGCGATTGCATTGCATACAATAAAGCGACAACCATATGACTCCTGCCAGTTGCCGATAACTCGGTTACAAAACATGATCATCTCCTATAATAAAATATAGCATCATGCCTTGACCATATCACATCACAACATGCCCTGCAAAAACAAGTTAGACGTCCTCTACTTTGTTTTTGCAAGTTTTACGTGGCTGCTACGGGCTGAGCAAGAACCGTTCTTACCAATGCATCAAAACCACAACGATAGTTCGTCAAGTTAGTGCTGTTTTAACCTTCTCAAGGACCGGGCTTAGCCGCACTCGGTTCAACTAAAGTTGGAGAAACTGACATCTGCCAGCCATCTATGTGCAAAGCACGTCGGTAGAACCAGTCTCGCGTAAGCATACGCGTAATGTCGGTCGAGGACGCTTCATCCAACAATACCGCCGAACGAAAGTATGACATGCTGGTAAGCAGTATGACTTGTATCGCCCACAACTCACTTGTGTTCTACTCGTGCATACAACATCTACGCATAAAACCTGGCTTGGATGCCACTGTTGGGGAACGTAGTAATTTCAAGAAATTTCCTACGCACACACAGGATCATGGTGATGCATAGCAACGAGAGGGGAGAGTATCGTCCATGTACCCGCGTAGACCGAAAGAGGAAGCGTTAGCACAACGCGGTTGATGTAGTCGTACATCTTCACGATCCGACCGATCCAAGTACCGAACGTACGGCACCTCCGAGTTCAGCACACGTTCAGCTCGATGACGTCCCGCGAACTCCGATCCAGCAGAGCTTCACGGGAGAGTTCCGTCAGCACGACGGCATGGTGACGGTGATGATGTTGCTACCGACGCAGGGCTTCGCCTAAGCACCACTACGATATGATCGAGGTGGAATATGGTGGAGAGGGGCACCGCACACGGCTCGAATAGATCAATAGATCAACTTGTGTGTCTAGAGGTGCCCCCTGCCCCCGTATATAAAGGAGCAAGGGGGGAGAGGCGGCCGGCCAGGGAGGGCGCGCCAAGGGGTGAGTCCTACTCCCACTCCTCTTTTCCTAGTAGGAGTAGGAGAAGGGGGGAAGGAGGAGGTGGAGAGAAGGAAGGAGAGGGGGGCCGCCGCCCCCTTCCCTTGTCCAATTCGGACTGGGGCAAGGGGGGCCGCACGCCACCTCCTAGTTACCCTCTCTCTTCTCCACTAAGGCCCAATAGGCCCATTACTTCGGGGGGGGGGGGGGGGGGTTCCGGTAACCCCCGGTACTCCGGTAAAAATCCCGATTTTACCCGGAACACTTCCGATATCCAAATATAGGCTTCCAATATATCAATCTTTATGTCTCAACCATTTCAAGACTCCTCATCATGTTCGTGATCATATTCTAGACTCCGAACTACCTTCGGTACATCAAAACACAAAACTCATAATACTGATCGTCATCTAACTTTAAGCGTGCGGACTCTACGGGTTCAAAAACTATGTAGACATGACCGAGACACGTCTCCGGTCAATAAGCAATAGCGGAACCTGGATGCTCATATTGGCTCCTACATATTCTACGAAGATCTTTATCGGTCAAACCGCATAACAACATACGCTGTTCCCTTTGTCATCGGTATGTTACTTGCCCGAGATTCGATCGTCGGTATCTCAATACCTAGTTCAATCTCGTTACCGGCAAGTCTCTTTACTCGTTCCGTAACGCATCATCCCACAACTAACTCATTAATTACAATGCTTGCAAGGCTTATAGTGATGTGCATTACCGAGTGGGCCCAGAGATACCTCTCCGACAATCGGAGTGATAAATCCTAATCTCGAAATACGCCAACCCAACAAGTACCTTTGGAGACACCTGTAGAGCACCTTTATAATCACCCAGTTACGTTGTGACGCTCGGTAGCACACAAAGTGTTCCTCCGGTAAACGGGAGTTGCATAATCTCATAGTCATAGGAACATGTATAAGTCATGAAGAAAGCAATAGAAGAATACTAAACGATCAAGTGCTAAGCTAACGGAATGGGTCAAGTCAATCACATCATTCTCCTATGATGTGATCCCGTTAATCAAATGACAACTCATGTCTATGGCTAGGAAAGATAACCATCTTTGATCAACGAGCTAGTCAAGTAGAGGCATACTAGTGACACTCTGTTTGTTTATGTATTCACACAAGTATTATGTTTCCGGTTAATACAATTCTAGCATGAATAATAAACATTTATAATGATATGAGGAAATAAATAATAACTTTATTATTGCCTCTAGGGTATATTTCCTTCAGTACATGCTTGTCATTCTTAAAAACTCGCGTGGTCAGACACATAGACTGGCGCGGAGAGGTTTCAGCGCCTTATCTTGGGTGCTTTGGACTTCCTGTAACTAATTGGCCATTGAGGGGATTACCCCTTCCCACATGCTAACGATATTTTCAAATGGGCTATGTTCTTTTCACAATGATGACCTCTAGGGAAGGGGAAGGTCAGTGATGCGATGGCGGCGATTCTTGCAAATATCAAACTTCAGGCCCACAGCAGTGCCTAAGTCTGCAGTTTCATCAACTTTTCTTTTAGCATCTTAGCGCTCGCTTACCGAGTCACGATTTGCACCCCTAAACTTTACCTATTTTTGGTACTTGGCTTGTAAGACAATAACATTGTTTCAGGCTTGTTGGCTTTATTAATTTAAAGCCAGGCGTTGGTTGTGCCTGTTTCTAAAAAAAGAGGGTGTGTTTATCTAATTGTTTCTATTCAATTCTTCAAGTTATGTCATTTACAATATCGCATTGTAGGTGGAAAAAATATATTGATAAGTACACTATTGTTCCCCAATTTTTAATGCCTCACAATCAACTGAGGTCTTCAATTTGGAATTGGGTCACCCGACTTTGATCAGCTCAACAATATTTCTTCTCAAAGTGTTCTTCGTTCAATTCTTTTAATCCATTATGCTCCCTAATTTTGAAGCTCCCCCGTTCGATTGAGTAGTACAATTTAGGAATTGTTTCACGATTTTGACTTGGTCAACAATTTTTCAAATCAATCGATAGCCAAATCGTCGACATCCAAAATACTAACTAACTAAATAAAACATGAAAAAAATCATGATGAATCTAATCATACTGGTTTGATATTATGGATATTATTGGTATATTTCTCTACAAATTTGGTCAAATTAAAAGAGGATTGACTTTTAGAAAAAACCAATACACTATATATTTTTTAAACAGAGAGAGTAGAAAAATTATAAAGACCCAGCAACACCAACAACGCAGCAAAGCGCGACCAACCCTTCTAGTACATATTAATGCTCATACTTACTGAACCATGACACACCCTTTCAATGCAGGTTGTTCTGTGTAAAATATGAACTATATTGGTTCAGATTATATGTGTCCATGGTTTTGCTCACATCACAAATAACTGAGAGACACTATACTAGGGAAAAGCCTAGCAGCAGCGCGGGTTTTAGGCCTATCAGTAGCGCGGGACGATGCGCTACTGATAAGGTGCTACAGCTAACGTGTAGTAGTAGCGCCTGTCGTCCCACGCTACTGCTATACATGGATAGCAGTAGCGCGCTTTGGTGAAGAGCGCTGCTGATAATATCTGCAGCGCTTTTTACAGGAAAGCGCTACTGGTAAGGCGGCGCTACTGCTAACTTTGTTCCCCTCGCTACTACTAGTTTTATTAGTTTTTTTCTGCATATTTGTTTTGTATTTGAATAGGCTTTATAGAATAAACTATAGCATATCATACACATACAAATGTAATCATAGCATATACATAAAACTAGTCTCATCAAATCATGTCATCATCATAATCATCATCCAACACAAAGTGGTCTCTCGTCATCATCTCGAAAATAGCAATACAAGTATCGATTACTTGCAACTACATCGTCATCCATCTAAACAATGATATACGCGAGAAGAGCTATCACTTTGAGTGAGAGCGGAACTATGCAGTACATGAGTTCGTATCCCTCTCTCGCATTAGCGTGAACCTAAACTAACTACTGCCTGTCGCTCAGAAACCGGAAACCGGAAACCGGTACACCTGGGCCTGATACTCCGGCCACTCGTCGTATATATACTCCTGGCGTAGCACTTCTTCGCCATCGATGATCTATGCACCTGCATCGTCACATGAGTCGATGATATGCAACATATATAGTTGAGCAACAGAAAGAGACAGACTTGGCAAAAATAGAAGCTGTTGGGGAACGTAGTAATTTCAAAAAATTTCCCACGCACACGCAGGATCATGGTGATGCATAGCAACGGGAGGGGAGAGTGTTGTTTACGTACCCTCATAGAACGAAAGCGGAAGCATTATATCAACGCGGTTGATGTAGTCGTACGTCTTCACGATCCGACCGATCCAAGTACCGAAAGCACGGCACCTCCGAGTTCTGCAGACGTTAGGCTCGGTGACGTCCTCGCCTTCTTGATCCAGCAAGAGGGGCGAAGTAGTAGATGAGTTCCGGCAGCACGACAGCGTGGTGACGGTGTTGGTGAAGAACAATCTCCGCAGGGCTTCGCCTAAGCACTACGAAAACTACGACGGAGGATAAACTAGAGGGGACGGGGTAGCCGGCACACGGCTTGGTGTTTCTTGATGTGTCTTGGGTGCTAGCCCTACCCCTCTATTTATATGTTGAGCCTTGGGGTCGAAACTTGGAGTAAAAGCCTCCACAAAGTCGGTTTCACCCGAAAGGCAAGAATCCTTCTCGGACTCGAGGGCCAGACGCCAGGGTTCCCGGCGTCTGGACCCAAACGCCAGGGACCCTGGCGTCTGGCCCCTGGACTCCTCAAAACTTCCTTTTGCGCTTTCCAAAAACCTCGTGGGCTTTCCCCTTTGGCCCAGATAAAGTGTTCTCGTGCCCAAACATTTTGGGAAACATCCGGAACCCCTCCGATGGATTTCGGAACCCTTCCGGAGATCAAACACTGATATCCACATATCAATCTTTACTTCCGGACCATTCCAGAGTTCCCCGTCATATCCGTGATCTCATCCGAAACTCCGAATAACATTCGGTCACCAACATACATAACTCATAGTACTATATCGTCAACGAACGTTAAGCGTGCGGACCCTACGGGTTTGAGAACTATGTACGCATGACCGAGACATCTCTCTGGTCAATAACCAATAGCGGAACCTGGATGCCCATATTGGCTCCTACATATTCTACGAAGATCTTTATCGGTCGAACCGCATAACAACATACGTTGTTCACTTTGTCATCGGTATGTTATTTGCCAGAGATTCGATCGTCGGTATCTCAATACCTAGTTCAATCTTGTTACCGGCAAGTCTCTTTACTCGATCTGTAATACATCATCCCGCAACTAACTCATTAGTTACAATGCTTGCAAGGCTTATAGTGATGTGTATTACCGAGTGGGCCCAGAGATACCTCTCCGACAATCGGAGTGACAAATCCTAATCTCGAAATACGCCAACTCAACAAGTACCTTCGGAGACACCTGTAGAGCACCTTTATAATCACCAGTTACGTTGTGATGTTTGGTAGCACACAAAGTGTTCCTACGGTAAATGGGAGTTGCATAGTCTCATAGTCATAGGAACATGTATAAGTCATGAAGAAAGCAATAGGAACATACTAAACGATCAAGTGCTAAGCTAACGGAATGGGTCAAGTCAATCACATCATTCTCCTAATGATGTGATCCTGTTAATCAAATGACAACTCATGTCTATGGCTAGGAAACATAACCATCTTTGATCAACGAGCTAGTCAAGTAGAGGCATACTAGTGACACTCTGTTTGTCTATGTATTCACACATGTATCATGTTTCCGGTTAATACAATTATAGCATGAATAATAAACATTTATCACGATATAAGGAAATAAATAATAATTTTATTATTTCCTCTAGGGCATATTTCCTTCAGTCTCCCACTTGCACTAGAGTCAATAATCTAGTTCACATCGCCATGTGGTTTAACATCAATGGTTCACATCTTTATGTGGTTAACACCCATAGTTCACATCGACATGTGACCAACACCCAAAGGGTTTACTAGAGTCAGTAATGTAGTTCACATCGCTATGTGATTAACATCCAAAGAGTACTAAGGTGTGATCATGTTTTGCTTGTGAGATAATTTTAGCCAACGGGTCTGTCACATTCAGATCCGTAAGTATTTTGCAAATTTCTATATCTACAATGCTCTGCACGGAGCTACTCTAGCTAATAGCTCCCACTTTCAATATGTATCCAGATTGAGACTTAGAGTCATCTGGAGTAGTGTCAAAACTTGCGTCGATGTAACCCTTTACGACGAACCTTTTGTCACTTCCATAATCGAGAAACATATCCTTATTGCACTAAGGATAATTTTAACCGCTGTCCAGTGATCTACTCCTAGATCACTATTGTACCCTCTTGCCAAACTCTTGGTGAGGTACACAATAGGTCTGGTACACAGAATAACATACTTTATAGAACCTATGACTGATGCATAGGGAATGACTTTTCATTCTCTTTCTATTTTCTGCTGTGGTCGGGTTTTGAGTTTTTACTCAACTTCACACCTTTGCAACACAGGCAAGAACTCCTTCTTTGACTGTTCTATCTTGAACTAATTCAAAATCTTGTCAAGGTACATACTCATTGAAAATCTTATCAAGCGTCTTGATCTATCTCTATAGATCTTGATGCTCAATATGTAAGCAGCTTCACCGAGGTGTTTCTTTGAAGAACTCCTTTCAAATACTCCTTTATGCTTTCCAGAAAATTCTACATCATTTCCGATCGGCAATATGTCATTCACATATACTTATCAGAAAGGCTGTAGTGCTCCCACTCACTTTCTTGTAAATACAGGCTTCACCACAAGTCTGTATAAAACTATATGCTTTGATCAACCCATCAAAGCGTATATCCCAACTCCGAGATGCTTGCACCAGTCCATAGATGGATCGCTGGAGCTTGCACATTTTCTTAGCACCTATAGGATCGACAAAACCTTTTGGTTGCATCATATACAACTCTTCTTTAAGAAATCCATTAAGGAATGTAGTTTTGACATCCATTTGCCAGATTTCATAAAATGTGGCAATTTGCTAACTTGATTTGGACAGACTTAAGCATCGCTACGAGTGAGAAAATCTCATCGTAGTCAACACCTTGAACTTTGTCAAAAACCTTTTTTGACAAGTCTAGCTTTGTAGATAGTACACTACTATCAGCGTCCGTCTTCCTCTTGAAGATCCATTTATTTTCTATGGCTTGCCGATCATCGGGCAAGTCAACCAAAGTCCACACTTTGTTCTCATACATGGATCCCATCTCAGATTTCATGGCCTCAAGCCATTTCGCGGAATCTGGGCTCATCATCGCTTCCTCATAGTTCGTAGGTTCGTCATGGTCAAGTAACATGACCTCCAGAACAGGATTACCGTACCACTCTGGTGCGAATCTCACTCTGGTTGACCTACGAGGTTCGGCAGTAACTTGATCTAAAGTTACGTGATCATCATCATTAGCTTCCTCACTAATTGGTGTAGGAGTCACAGGAACAGATTTCTGTGATGAACTACTTTCCAATAAGGGAGCAGGTACAGTTACCTCATCAAGTTCTACTTTCCTCCCACTCACTTCTTTCGAGAGAAACTCCTTCTCTAGAAAGGATCCATTCTTAGCAACGAATATCTTGCCTTCGGATCTATGATAGAAGGTGTACCCAACTGTCTTTTGGGTATCCTATGAAGACGCACTTCTCCGATTTGGGTTTGAGCTTATCAGGTTGAAACTTTTTCACATAAGCATTGCAACCTCAAACTTTAAGCAACGACAGCTTAGGTTTCTTACAAAACCATAGTTCATACGGTGTCATCTCAACGGATTTAGATGGTGCCCTATTTAACGTGAATGTAGCTGTCTCTAATTCATAACCCCAAAACGATAGTGGTAGATCAATAAGAGACATCATAGATTGCACTATATCCAATAAAGTACGGTTATGACGTTCGGACACACCATTACACTGTGGTGTTCCAGGTGGCGTGAGTAGTGAAACTATTTCACATTGTTTTTACTGAAGGCCAAACTCGTAACTCAAATATTTTACCTCTGCAATCATATCGTAGAAACTTTTATTTTTGTTACGATGATTCTCCACCTCACTCTAAAATTCTTTGAACTTTTCAAATGTTTCAGACTTGTGTTTCATCAAGTAGATATACCCATATCTGCTCAAATCATCTGTGAAGGTTAGAAAATAACGATACCCGCCACGAGCCTCAACACTCATCGGACCACATACATCAGTAAGTATTATTTCCAATAAGTCAGTTGCTCGCTCCATTGTTCCGGAGAACGGAGTCTTAGTCATCTTGCCCATGAGGCATAGTTCGCAAGCATCAAGTGATTCATAATCAAGTGATTCCAAAAACCCATCAGCATGGAGTTTCTTCATGCGCTTTACACCAATATGACCTAAACGGCAGTGCCACAAATAAGTTGCACTATCATTATTAACTTTGCATCTTTTAGCTTCAATATTATGAATATGTGTATCACTATAATCGAGATCCAATAAACCATTTTCATTGGGTGTATGACCATAGAAGGTTTTATTCATGTAAACAGAACATTAATTATTCTCTAACTTAAATGAATAACCGTATTGCAATAAACATGATCAAATCATATTCATGCTCAACGCAAACACGAAATAACACTTATTTAGGTTTAACACTAATCCCGGAAGTATAGGGAGTGTGTGTGATGATCATATCAATTCTTGGAACTACTTCCAACACACATCGTCACCTCGCCCTTTACTAGTTTCTGTTTATTCTGCAACTCCAGTTTCGAGTTACTACTCTTAGCAACTGAACTAGTATCAAATACCGCGGGGTTGCTATAAACACTAGTAAAGTACACATCAATAACATGTATATCAAATATACCTTTGTTCACTTTGCCATCCTTCTTATCCGTTAAATACTTGGGGCAGTTCCGCTTCCAGTGACCAGTCCCTTTGCAGTAGAAGCACTTAGTCTCAGGCTTAGGTCCAGACTT
Source organism: Triticum aestivum (assembly GCF_018294505.1). Lineage (NCBI taxonomy): Eukaryota > Viridiplantae > Streptophyta > Magnoliopsida > Poales > Poaceae > Triticum > Triticum aestivum. The sequence goes on from NC_057814.1 coordinate 601,806,693, forward strand.
GGGCTTCTTCACTTGAGCAGCAACTTGCTTGCCGTTCTTCTTGAAGTTCCCCTTCTTTCCCTTTGCCCTTTTCTTGAAACTAGTGGTCTTGTTAACCATCAATACTTGATGCTCTTTCTTGATTTCTACCTTCATCGATTTCAGCATCACGAAGAGCTTGGGAATCGTTTCCGTTATCCCTTGCATATTATAGTTCATCACGAAGTTCTATTAACTTGGTGATAGTGGCTAGAGAATTCTGACAATCACTATCTTATCTGGAAGATTAACTTCCACTTGATTCAAGTGATTGTAGACTCAGACATTCTGAGCACATGCTCACTAGCTGAGCTATTCTCCTCCATCTTGTAGGCAAAGTACTTGTCAAAGGTCTCATACCTTTCGACATGGGCATGAGTCTGAAATACTAATTTCAACTCTTGGAACATCTCATATGCTCCGTGGCGTTCAAAACATCTTTGAAGCCCTGATTCTTAGCCGTAAAGCATGGTGCACTAAACTATCAAGTAGTCATCATACCGAGCTTTGCTAAACGTTCATAACGTCTGCAGATACTCCTGCAATAGGTCCATCACCTAGCGGTGCATCAAGGACATAATTCTTCTGTGCAGCAATGAGGATAATCCTCAGATCACAGACCAAGTCCGCATCATTGCTACTAACATCTTTCAACATAGCTTTTCTCTAGGAACATATCAAAATAAACGGGGAGCAACATCACGAGCTATTGATCTACAACATAGATATGCTAATACTACCAGGACTAAGTTCATGATAAATTACAGTTCAATTAATCATATTACTTAAGAACTCCCACTTAGATAGACATCCCTCTAATCATCTAAGTGATCACGTGATCCATATCAACTAAACCATGTCCGATCATCACGTGAGATGGAGTAGTTTTCAATAGTGAACATCAATATGTTGATCATACTTCTATATGATTCACGTTCAACCTTTCGGTCTGAGTGTTCCGAGGCCATATCTGCATATGCTAGGCTCATCAAGTTTAACCCGAGTATTCCGCGTGTGCAACTGTTTTGCACCCGTTGTATTTGAACGTAGAGCCTATCACACCCGATCATCACGTGGTGTCTCAGCACGAAGAACTTTCGCAACGGTGCATACTCAGGGAGAACACTTATACCTTGAAATTTAGTGAGAGATCATCTTATAATGCTACCGTCAAACAAAGCAAGATAAGATGCATAAAAGATAAACATCACATGCAATCAATAAAAGTGATATGATATGGCCGTCATCATATTGTGGTTGTGATCTCCATCTCTGAAGCACCATCATGATCACCGTCATGATCACCATCGTTACCGGCGCGACACCTTGATCTCCATCGTAGCATCGTTGTTGTCTCGCCAACTTATGCTTCTACGACTATCGCTACCGCTTAGTAATAAAGTAAAGCATTATAGGGCGATTGCATTGCATACAATAAAGCGACAACCATATGGCTCCTGCTAGTTGCCGATAACTTGGTTACAAAACATGATCATCTCATACAATAAAATATAGCATAATATCTTGACCATATCACATCACAACATGCCCTGCAAAAACAAGTTAGACGTCCTCTACTTTGTTGTTGCAAGTTTTACGTGGCTGCTACGGCTGAGTAAGAACCGTTCATACCTACACATCAAAACCATAATGATAGTTCGTCAAGTTAGTGTTGTTTTAACCTTCTCAAGGACCGGGCGTAGCCACACTCGGTTCAACTAAAGTTGGAGAAACTGACACCCGCCAGCCACCTATGTGCAAAGCACGTCGGTAGAACCAGTCTCACATAAGCGTACACGTAATGTCGGTCCGGGCCGCTTCATCCAACAATACCGCCGAACCAAAGTATGACATGCTGGTAAGCAGTATGACTTGTATCGACCACAACTCACTTGTGTTCTACTCGTGCATATAACATCTACGCATAAAACCAGGCTCTGATACCACTGTTGGGGAACGTAGTAATTTCAAAAAATTTCCTACGCACACACAGGACCATGGTGATGCATAGCAACGAGAGGGGAGAGTGTTGTCTACGTACCCTCGTAGATCGAAAGCGGACGCGTTATATCAACACGGTTGATGTAGTCGTACGTCTTCACGATCCGACCGATCCAAGTACCGAAAGCACGGCACCTCCGAGTTCTGCACACGTTCGGCTCGGTGACGTCCTCGCCTTCTTGATCCAGCAAGAGGGGCGAAGTAGTAGATGAGTTCCGGCAGCACGACGGCGTGGTGACGGTGTTGGTGAAGAACAATCTCCGCAGGGCTTCGCTTAAGCACTACGAAAACTATGACGGAGGATAAACAAGAGGGGACGGGGTAGCTGGCATACGGCTTGGTGTTTCTTGAAGTGTCTTGGTGTAGGGGAACGTAGTAATTTCAAAAAAATTCCTACGCACACGCAAGATCATGGTGATGCATAGCAACGAGAGGGGAGAGTGTTGTCCACGTACCCTCGTAGACCGAAAGCGGAAGCGTTAGCACAACGCAGTTGATGTAGTCCTACGTCTTCACGATCCGACCGATCAAGTACCGAAAGCATGGGACTCCGAGTTCAGCACACGTTCAGCCCGATGACGTCCCTCGAACTCCGATCCAGCCGAGTGTTGAGGGAGAGTTTCGTCAGCACGACGGAGTGGTGACAATGATGATGTTCTACCGACGCAGGGCTTCGCCTAAGCACCGCTACAGTATTATCGAGGTGGACTATGGTGGAGGGGGCACCGCACACGGCTAAAAGATCAACAGATCAATTGCTGTGTCTTTGGGGTGCCCCCTGCCCCCAAATATAAAGGAGAAAGGGGGGAGAGGCGGCCGGCCAGGAGAGGGGCGCGCCAGGAGGAGTCCTACTCCCACCGGGAGTAGGACTCCCTCCCTTCCTTGTTGGATTAGGAGAAGGGGGGAAAGAGGAGGAGGAGAAGAAGGAAAGGGGGGCGCCGCCCCCTCCTTGTCCAATTCGAACTAGATGGGGAGGGGGCGTGCGGCCTGCCCTGGCCGCCCCTCCTCTTCTCCACTAAGGCCCATATAGGCCCATTAATCCCCCCCCCGGGGGGGGGGGGGTTCCGGTAATCCCCCGGTACTCCGGTATCCGATAACCCCCGGAACCATTCCCGTGTCCGAATATAGTCGTCCAATATATCAATCTTCATGTCTCGACCATTTCGAGACTCCTTGTTATGTCCGTGATCAAATCCAGGACTCCGAACAACCTTCGGTACATCAAAACATATAAACTCATAATATAACTGTCATCGAAACTTTAAGCGTGCGGACCCTACGGGTTCGAGAACTATGTAGACATGACCGAGACACGTCTCCGGTCAATAACCAATAGCGGAACCTGGATGCTCATATTGGCTCCCACATATTCTACGAAGATCTTTATCGGTCAGACCGCATAACAACATACGTTGTTCCCTTTGTCATCGGTATGTTACTTGCCCGAGATTCGATCGTCGGTATCTAAATACCTAGTTCAATCTCGTTACCGGAAAGTCTCTTTACTCGTTCTGTAATACATCATCCCGCAACTAACTCATTAGTTGCAATGCTTGCAAGGCTTAAGTGATGTGCATTACTGAGTGGGCCCAGAGATACCTCTCCGACAATCGGAGTGACAAATCCTAATCTCGAAATACGCCAACCCAACAAGTACCTTCGGAGACACCTGTAGAGCACCTTTATAATCACCCAGTTACTTTGTGACGTTTAGTAGCACACAAAGTGTTCCTCCGGTAAACGGGAGTTGGACAATCTCATAGTCATAGGAACATGTATAAGTCATGAAGAAAGCAATAGCAGAATACTAAACGATCGTGTGCTAAGCTAACGGAATGGGTCAAGTCAATCACATCATTCTCCTAATGATGTGATCCCGTTAATCAAATGAGAACTCATGTCAATGGTTAGGAAACATAACCATCTTTGATCAACGAGCTAGTCAAGTAGAGGCATACTAGTGACACTCTGTTAGTCTATGTATTCACACAAGTATTATGTTTCCGGTTAATACAATTCTAGAATGAATAACAAACATTTATCATGATATAAGGAAATAAATAATAATTTTATTATTGCCTCTAGGGCATATTTCCTTCAGTCTCCCACTTGCACTAGAGTCAATAATCTAGATTACACTGTAATGATTCTAACACCCATGGAGCCTTGGTGCTGATCATGGTTTGCTCGTGGAAGAGGCTTAGTCAACGGGTCTGCAACATTCAGATCCGTATGTATCTTGCAAATTTCTATGTCTCCCACCTGGACTAAATCCCGGATGGAATTGAAGCGTCTCTCGATGTGCTTGGTTCTCTTGTGAAATCTGGATTCCTTCGCCAAGGCAATTGCACCAGTATTGTCACAAAATATTTTCATTGGACCCGATGCACTAGGTATGACACCTAGATCGGATATGAACTCCTTCATCCAGACTCCTTCATTTGCTGCTTCCGAAGCAGCTATGTACTCCGCTTCACACGTAGATCCCGCCACGACGCTTTGTTTAGAACTGCACCAACTGACAGCTCCACTATTCAATGTAAACACATGTCCGGTTTGCGATTTAGAATCGTCCGGATCAGTGTCAAAGCTTGCATCAAAGTAACCATTTACGATGAGCTCTTTGTCACCTCCAGAAACGAGAAACATATCCTTAGTCCTTTTCAGGTATTTCAGGATGTTCTTGACCACTGTCCAGTGATCCACTCCTGGATTACTTTGGTACCTCCCTGCTAAACTTATAGCAAGGCACACATCAGGTCTGGTACACAGCATTGCATACATGATAGAGCCTATGGCTGAAGCATAGGGAACATCTTTCATCTTCTCTCTATCCTCTGCAGTGGTCGGGCATTGAGTCTTACTCAACCTCACACCTTGTAACACAGGCAAGAACCCTTTCTTTGCTTGATGCATTTGGAACTTCTTCAAAACTTTGTCAAGGTATGTGCTTTGTGAAAGTCCAATTAAGCGTCTTGATCTATCTCTATAGATCTTGATGCCCAATATATAAGCAGCTTCACAGAGGTCTTTCATCGAAAAACTCTTATTCAAGTATCCCTTTATGCTATCCAGAAATTCTATATCATTTCCAATCAGCAATATGTCATCCACATATAATATCAGAAATGCTACAGAGCTCTCACTCACTTTCTTGTAAATACAGGCTTCTCCAAAAGTCTGTATAAAACCAAATGCTTTGATCACACTATCAAAGCGTTTATTCCAACTCCGAGAGGCTTGCACCAGTCCATAAATGGATCGCTGGAGCTTGCACACTTTGTTAGCTCCCTTTGGATCGACAAAACCTTCCGGTTGCATCATATACAACTCCTCTTCCAGAAATCCATTCAGGAATGCAGTTTTTACATCCATTTGCCAAATTTCATAATCATAAAATGCGGCAATTGCTAACATGATTCAGACAGACTTAAGCATCGCTACGGGTGAGAAGGTCTCATCATAGTCAATCCCTTGAACTTGTCGAAAACCTTTCGCAACAAGTCGAGCTTTATAGACAGTAACATTACCGTCAGCGTCAGTCTTCTGCTTGAAGATCCATTTTTTCTCAATGGCTTGCCGATCATCGGGCAAGTCAACCAAAGTCCACACTTTGTTCTCATACATGGATCCCATCTCAGATTTCATGGCCTCAACCCATTTTGCGGAATCCGGGCTCACCATTGCTTCTTCATAGTTCGTAGGTTCGTCATGGTCTAGCAACATAAATTCCAGAATAGCATTACCGTACCACTCTGGTGCGGATCTTACTCTGGTTGACCTATGAGGTTCAGTAACAACTTGATCTGAAGTTTTAGGATCATCATCATTAACTTCCTCACTAATTGGTGTAGGTGTCGCAGAAACCGGTTTCTGTGATGAACTACTTTCCAATAAGGGAGCAGGTACAGTTACCTCATCAAGTTCTACTTTCCTCCCACTCACTTCTTTCAAGAGAACTCCTTCTCTAGAAAGATTCCAAATTTAGCAACAAAAGTCTTGCGTTCGGATCTGTGATAGAAGGTGTACCCAACAGTCTCTTTTGGGTATCCTATGAAGACACATTTTTCCGATTTGGGTTCGAGCATATCAGGTTGAAGCTTTTTCACATAAGCATCGCAGCCCCAAACTTTAAGAAACGACAACTTTGGTTTCTTGCCAAACCACAGTTCATAAGGCGTCGTCTCAACGGATTTCGATGGTGTCCTATTTAACGTGAATGCAGCCGTCTCTAAAGCATAACCCCAAAACGATAGCGGTAAATCAGTAAGAGACATCATAGATCGCGCCATATCAAGTAAAGTACGATTACGACGTTCGGACACACCATTACGCTGTGGTGTTCCGTGTGGCGTGAGTTGCGAAACTATTCCGCATTTTTTCAAATGATGACCAAACTCGTAACTCAAATATTCTCCTCCACGATCAGATCGTAGAAACTTTATTTTCTTGTTACGATGATTTTCAACTTCACTCTGAAATTCTTTGAACTTTTCAAAAGTTTCAGACTTATGTTTCATTAAGTAGATATACCCATATCTGCTCAAATCATCTGTGAAGGTGAGAAAATAACGATATCCGCCTCGAGCCTCAATATTCATCGGACCACATACATCTGTATGTATGATTTCCAACAAATCTGTTGCTCGCTCCATAGTTCTGGAGAACAGCGTTTTAGTCATCTTGCCCATGAGGCACAGTTCGCAAGTACCAAGTGATTCATAATCAAGTGGTTCCAAAAGTCCATCAGTATGGAGTTTCTTCATGCGCTTTACACCGATATGACCTAAACGGCAGTGCCACAAATAGGTTGGACTATCATTATCAACTCTGCATCTTTTGGCTTCAATATTATGAATATGTGTATCACTACTATCGAGATTCAACAAAAATAGACCAGTCTTCAAGGGTGCATGACCATAAAAGATATTACTCATATAAATAGAACAACCATTATTCTCGATTTAAATGAATAACCGTCTCGCATCAAACAAGATCCAGATATTATGTTCATGCTCAACGCTGGCACCAAATAACAATTATTCAGGTCTAAAACTAATCCCGAAGGTAGATGTAGAGGTAGCGTGCCGACCGTGATCACATCGACTTTGGAACCATTTCCCACGCGCATCGTCACCTCGTCCTTAGCCAATCTTCGCTTAATCCGTAGTCCCTGTTTCGAGTTGCAAATATTAGCAACAGAACCAGTATCAAATACCCAGGTGCTACTGCGAGCATTAGTAAGGTACACATCAATAACATGTATATCACATATACCTTTGTTCACCTTGCCATCCTTCTTATCCGCCAAATACTTGGGGCAGTTCCGCTTCTGGTGACCAGTCTGCTTGTAGTAGAAGCACTCAGTCTCAGGCTTAGGTCCAGACTTGGGTTTCTTCTCCTGAGCAGCAACTTGCTTGCTGTTCTTCTTAAAGTTCCCCTTCTTCTTCCCTTTGCCCTTTTTCTTGGAACTGGTGGTCTTATTGACCATCAACACTTCATGCTCCTTTTTGATTTCTACCTCCGCAGCCTTTAGCATTGCGAAGAGCTCGGGAATCGGCTTATCCATCCCTTGCATGTTATAGTTCATCACAAAGCTCTTGTATCTTGGTGGCAGTGATTGAAGAATTCTGTCAATGACGCTATCATCCGGAAGATTAACTCCCAGTTGAATCAAGTGATTGTTATACCCAGACATTTTGAGTATATGCTCTCTGACAGAACTATTCTCCTCCATCTTGCAGCTGTAGAACTTATTGGAGACTTCATATCTCTCAATCCGGGCATTTGCTTGAAATATAAACTTCAACTCCTGGAACATCTCATATGCTCCATGACGTTCAAAACATCGTTGAAGACCCGGTTCTAAGCCGTAAAGCATGGCACACTGAACTATCGAGTAGTCATCAGCTTTGCTCTGCCAGACGTTCATAACATCTGGTGTTGCTCCTGCAGCAGGTCTGGCACCCAGCGGTGCTTCCAGGACGTAATTCTTATGTGCAGCAATGAGGATAATCCTCAAGTTATGGACCCAGTCCGTGTAATTGCTACCATCATCTTTCAACTTTGCTTTCTCAAGGAACGCATTAAAATTCAACGGAATAACAACACGGGCCATCTATCTACAATCAACATAGACAAGCAAAATACTATCAGGTAATAAGTTCATGATAAATTTAAGTTCAATTAATCATATTAGTTAAGAACTCCCACTTAGATAGACATCCCTCTAACCCTCTAAGTGATCACGTGATCCAAATCAACTAAACCATGTCCGATCATCACGTGAGATGGAGTAGTTTCAATGGTGAACATCACTATGTTGATCATATCTACTATATGATTCATGCTCGACCTTTTGGTCTCCGTGTTCCGAGGCCATATCTGTTAAATGCTAGGCTCGTCAAGTTTAACCTGAGTATTCCGCGTGTGCAACTGTTTTGCACCCGTTGTATTTGAACGTAGAGCCTATCACACCCAATCATCATATGGTGTCTCAGCACGAAGAACTTTTGCAACGGTGCATACTCATGGAGAACACTTATACTTTGATAATTTAGTGAGAGATCATCTTAAAATGCTACCGTCAATCAAAGCAAGATAAGATGCATAAAAGATAAATATCACATGCAATCAATATAAGTGATATGATATGGCCATCATCATCTTGTGCTTGTGTTCTCCATCTCCGAAGCACTGTCATGATCACCATCGTCACCGGCGCGACACCTTGATCTCCATCGTAGCATCGTTGTCGTCTCGCAATCTTATGCTTCTACGACTACCGCTACCGCTTAGTGATAAAGTAAAGCATTACATGGCGACTGCATTGCATACAATAAAGTGACAACCATATGGCTCCTGCTAGTTGCTGATAACTCGGTTACAAAACATGATCATCTCATACAATAAAATTTAGCGTCATGTCTTGACCATATCACATCACAACATGCCCTGCAAAAACAAGTTAGACGTCCTCTACTTTGTTGTTGCAAATTTTACGTGGCTGCTACGGGCTTAGCAAGAACCGTTCCTACCTACGCATCAAAACCACAACGATAGTTTGTCAAGTTGGTGCTGTTTTAACCTTCGCAAGGACCGGGCGTAGCCACACTTAGTTCAACTAAAGTTGGAGAACCTGACACCTGCCAGCCACCTGTGTGCAAAGGACGTCGGTAGAACCAGTCTCGCGTAAGCGTACGCATAATGTCGGTCCGGGCCGCTTCATCCAACAATACCGCCGAACCAAAGTATGACATGCTGGTAAGCAGTATGACTTATATCGCCCACAACTCACTTGTGTTCTACTCATGCATATGACATATACGCATAAAACCTGGCTCGGATTCCACTGTAGGGGAACGTAGCAATTTCAAAAAAATTCCTACGCACACGCAAGATCATGGTGATGCATAGCAACGAGAGGGGAGAGTGTTATCTACGTACCCTCGTAGACCGAAAGCGGAAGCATTAGCACAACGCGGTTGATGTAGTGGTACGTCTTCACGATCCGACCGATCAAGTACCGAAAGCACGGCACCTCCGAGTTCAGCACACGTTCAGCCCGATGACGTCCCTCAAACTCTGATCCAGCCGAGTGTTGAGGGAGAGTTTCATCAGCAGGACGGCGTGGTGACGATGATGATGTTCTACAAACGCAGGGCTTCGCCTAAGCACCGCTAAAGTATTATCGAGGTGGACGATGGTGGTGGGGTGCACCGCACATGGCTAAAAGATCAACAGATCAATTGTTGTGTCTTTGGGGTGCCCCCTGCCACCGTATATAAAGGAGAAAGGGGGGAGAGGCGGCTGGCCAGGAGAGGGGTGCGCCAGGAGGAGTCCTACTCCCACCGGGAGTAGGACTCCCTCCCTTCCTTGCTGGATTAGGAGAAGGGGGGAAAGAGGAGGAGGAGAAGAAGGAAAGGGGGGCGCCGCCCCCCCTCCTTGCCAATTCGGACTAGAGGGGGAGGGGGCGCGCGGCCTGCCCTGGCCGCCCCTCCTC